>NC_136270.1:122102530-122356930 GCF_964187855.1 Myxine glutinosa | reverse complement strand
GGTTTCTGAGAATGATAGTCTGTGACTGGAGTAAAAAACTGAACCACCTTTGGAGGCCATTTTTGAACTACCAAAATGTCTTAAAAACAATTTAAAAAAAATTAATATATTTAAAATATATTTAATATATTTAATTATTTAATTAACTAATAATTAAATATTTTAAATTTAATAATAATTTCAAATATTTAAAATAAATAAAAAATATAAATTTACAAAATTTATCAAAACCATTTTCTATCCCGCTGAACCAGTCTGTGACTGGAGTCTTTGTTTAAAAAAACAAAAACAAGTTGTGCACGGATTTGGACAAAATTTGGTGGACAGGTTTGGGTGTATGATGAGGACTATTTGATTAGATTTTGGTGTAGATCTGGATCCGGATGCACGATTTTTTTTTTTTGAGTGTTTCTTCACCATTGAGAGGTAGTGCCAAAAACTATATATTGCATGATGTCTCAAAAAGTTATGAACGGATTTGGACGAATCTTAGTGGACGAGTTGATTTGGTGATAAGAACAAGCCGATTAGATTTTGGTTCAGGTTCGAATCCAGATCCGGCCTATCAATGGGATAGAAAACAAACTGTTCAGCCTGGCAGAGGTATACACTCTACCGAGTGCCTTCTGTTTTTAAAATGTAAAATGTTTGCACATCTCATGCAAGTTATATCTGATTGCCCAACTTAGCCCAGCAGCTCATTCGTTATGTACCTCCTAATCCTGTGGGTGCTGAGGTTCTGATATTCTTGTGGATTTTGCAAGTTCATTCAGCATTTTCACCCTTTGAGTACGGGATTTTTTTTTGATAAAAAAAATCAGGCAGTTAATTCTGCCCACAATCCCCCCCCGTATGGGATTAATTTGGCATTACGGGAATGCAACCACGTACTGACGATCTATTTATAGGTATAGTCGATGACGTGTAGTAACGTCATCCATACACAAAACCTTTTCGCGGGTTGCGGCACTGGACGTCATCCGTACTCAAAGGGTTAATGTTCTTCATTTCTGTCGAATCAGTTTCACAAGAACATTACATTCCGATTTGGTTAAATTGAGCAAGGCCTTGCTTGTATGTGCATGCAACTGTTGAGCATGCACAAAAATGGAAAATGTTGAAACGAATCTGTATTTGTTGTTGTTGTTGCAGCCGGTTTGGTAATCTCATTGAGATATACATGCTGCCTAACAAGTCATACGGCTACGCGAAGTATGCTGACAAGTTGAGTGCCAAAGCCGCCATCGAGGCGCTGCATGGGGAAGAGGTTTGTGGCATAAGGTTGAAGGTGTTACCGGCTGATCCCAAGGATGAGGGACGGAAAAGGAAGCACACCGTTTGACCTGCTGTCCAGGTAAGTGATTTTTTATTTACATTTTGACTCGCTCTTTTTGGTGTTGTATGTGATGAATGCGCTAATTGCTGTAATTGATGACTCCAGTTCCTTCGGTTTTAAAAATATATGACAGGTGTTTACCACTCCACCTTGGTTAGTGTGTATATAAATATATATATATATATATACTGAAACACAAAAGAAACTTACCACCTTTGAAACCTTTAAATATCAACAATAACACTGCGTGTAGTAAATGTGTGAACTTATTTGTGGACAATAGTGTCCTCACTGTCAGACAAAACGGTCAAGGATGGTCACTTGAACCTTCAATGGTCACTTCATAGCACAGCTGTTGAACAGCCGTTTTGACTGTCAGTGATTAGCCAAGGGGTACGGGATGATTTTAATGACCTGCACGTGATGTCTTGATATTGGCTTTAAAAAGGCCAGTGCAAAATGGGCATTTCAATCAACATGCCACGATTGTCAAGGGATCAACGGCAGCGTGCCCTGGGCATGCTGCGAGGCAGACTGAGCTACCATGAGGTTTGTTCTGCAGTACAGAACAGCACAGGGTGCAATGTCAGTCCCCTTTCAATAGCGTGTGTGGCCACCATTGTTTTGGATACAGGCAGTGCATCGTCGGCGTATACTGCCTACCAGTCTTTGGATGGATTGCTGCTGGATTCTGTCCCACTCAGTCCTCAATGTCTGAAGCAGCTCTGCCCGTGTCCTGGCCCTGCCAACTACGCGTCTCCCAAGCTCATCCCACAGGTGCTCTATGGGATTCAGTTCAGGGGAGAGCGCAGGCCACTGCATGGTGTTGATGTTCTCGCCTTGGAGAAATGCAGTGGTAAAGCGAGCAGCATGGGGACGAGCGTTGTCATGCTGAAAGGTTCTCAGTTCTGGGTGGTCTAGCAGGAATGGCAGCAGATGAGGTCGCAGGATGTTATCCACATACCGCTGGGCGTTAAGATTCCCATCCACAACCACCAGTGGCGTCCTGTACCGGCCCTGATATGGCGGCCCACACCATCACACTTGGGCCACCCCACCTGTTGGCTTGACGCACGCAACAATCGGCATATCGCTCGCCAGTTCTTCTCCAGACATGCTCACGCCCATCAGGACTGTCCACACAGAACCTTGACTCATCGCTGAAAGCGACCTCGTTCCACTGCACCAAGGTCCACCGCTGATGCTGCTGGCACCATCTCTGTCGGTTGCGGCGATGGGCAGCCGTCATCACGGGGCCTCTGTATGGTCTTCTGGCAGTCAGACCATAGTCATGCAGTCGTCTTCGTGCAGTATCATTGGAGATCCGTGGGTTTGCACGCCCCGGAGTTTCTGCCACAGTGCGGGATGCTGGACGGAATCGATCCCGCAGGTGACTTCGGACCATCTGCCTGTCCTGCCTTGCAGTGGTGACTCTTGGCCTCCCTGATCGAGGTCTGTCATCTGCAGAGTTGTGGAGGGTGTCTCTGTTCACCAGGGCCGATATCGTCTGGTGTGAACAGCCAAGGCGACGTGCCACCTCACGGTAGCTCAGTCCGCCTTGCAGCATGCCCAGGGCACGCTGCCGTTGATCCCTTGACAATCGTGGCATGTTGATTGAAATGCCCATTTTGCACTGGCCTTTTTAAAGCCAATATCAAGACATCACGTGCAGCTCATTAAAATCATCCCGTACCCCTTGGCTAATCACTGACAGTCAAAACGGCTGTTCAACAGCTGTGCTATGAAGTGACCATTGAAGGTTCAAGTGACCATCCGTGACCGTTTTGTCTGACAGTGAGGACACTATTGTCCACAAATAAGTTCACACATTTACTACACGCAGTGTTATTGTTGATATTTAAAGGTTTCAAAGGTGGTAAGTTTCTTTTGTGTTTCAGTATATATTTTTTCTTTCTGAAAACCAATTTTGATTTCCATGTTTTTGTGTCTGTTATCTTTACACTCCTATACGTATCTCATGTCTCAGAGAATCACAATACAGAATCACATTTTATCAAAATCATCCGTCCACAACTTTTTGAGATATCCTGCTTTGTATCATTTTTGACCCTATCTCCCAATGGTGAAGAATCATTTTTAAAATTCTACTAGTCGGATCCGGATATTCAGAAAAATCGAATCGATTCTTCCTTGTGACACACACAACCTCTCCACCAAGTTTTGTCCAAATCCATCTATAACCTTTTGGGATATCCTGTTATATGTTGGTTTTAGCCCTATCACTCAATGGCGAAGAAGCACTTGAAAAATTAAATAATTCTCATGACCGCATCCATATTCAGATCTTCACCAAAATTGAATCGATTCTTCCTTGTCACACACACAACCTCTCCACCAAATTTTGTCCAATGTACAGACTTGGCATTTAATATGGAATATATATATTTTTTCTTGAATTGGGTTTACTTTCTTAACTCAGTATATCAATCTGGTGAGTTTCTTTTACACTTTGGTGATTTATTTGTTAAAAGAACCATGTCACTGATTGTCTGTCGCAGCAAGAAGTCAACAACAGGATTATATCACAGGTGGCGTGGCAAAATGTACGGACAGGTGCATTTGATGATTGGCTTCACCGTCGGGTATACAAGGGTTGTTGCGTTCTGTATTAGTGGAAAACAACTGCTGCATGTCTCCAAAAGTTATTGCCGCTTCCTCTGGAGATGGTCCGTCAACTCGACAATGCTGTTTGTCTTGGAGTGGTGGCTTTACGAAATTACGGCATGAAACGCGTGCTATTGCTCGGCAGTATGGCATCACTCAAGGTCAGGTGTCAAAGATCCTGAAACGAAATGCTCAGAGGGGTGTCCCTACTCCAATACCGAGGCCAGGACGTCCCCGCAGAACCACAAGGAGGGATGATCGCCAGGTGTACCGGTTAGTCCGCAATGGCCGTACCAAGTCAGCTAATCGGCTTAGGGCTGAGTGGCAGCAACTGAGAAATGTGCCTGTATCCAGAAGGCGAGTCAACCAACGACTGGTTCAAGCAGGCTATCGTGCCAGGCATGCCCTGAGAAAGCCACGCCTGACCAGACAACACCGCCAGCGCCGATTGCAGTGGGCCAGAGAGAACCGTCAATGGCAGCCAGGACACTGGAATCACGTGATCTTCAGTGACGAGTCTAGATTTCTGGTCTATCGTCAAGATGGCTGCGTCCGAGTGCGCAGACAAGTGCATGAAGTCTACAACAAAGATTGTATAGTGCCAAGAGTCCAAGCTGGAGGTGTTGGGGTGACCGTTTGGGCTGCTTTTCATGCAGGGGGAAAAACTGACCTGGTTGTTCTGAATGGAAACCTGAACCACCAGTTCAACTACAGGGCCATTCTGGAAGAAACATTGCTTCCATTTTGCTCGTGCAGCCTTTCGAGGAAACATTGTCTTCCAAGATGACAATGCATGGCCTCATCGTTCTCGCATGATCCAACACTTTCTTGCTGACCGTGGTGTAGAGCATATGGAGTGGCCTGCCATGTCCCTGGATATGAATCCGATAGAGAACTTGTGGGCAGAATTAACGCGTCAAATCGACCACTTGGACCAGCAGCCGACCTCTGTGCGTGAATTGCAGCAGGCTATTGTCACTGCATGGCAAGCGATTCCTGTCCAAACCTTGGCAAATCTCGTGAACAGCATGCGTCAACGTGTACGTGCTCTCCTGAATGCTCGTGGGGGTTACACGAAGTACTGAACTGTAATTTTACTGTCCGTAATCCCAGTCGTAATTTAACTTTTGTTTTTGTTAAAAAAATTTTTTGGCTAATGTGCAAAATAAAGAGATACTTCTGGAAAACGTACAGAAGTTTAACACAGTACTGTCCATGAATTGAGTTCGATATCAGTTTACATCACTTTCAAGGATCAATTTATTTGCTTTGAAATGTCAAATGTGGTTTTTGTTTCTTTTAAAGGTCACATTAACAAAATCTAGAATAATTTCAACATAATTCCAATGAACTTTTGGTTCTAAGACATCTTGAAAAGTAAGTTCACCCCCACAAAAAAAAGATTCCATATTAAATGCCAAGTCTGTATATATATGTGGTAAGTTAATTTTTTCGAAATTGGTTTTCAAATTATTGATGGATTTTGAGTGGGGGGGGGGGGGGGGGGGGGTTGGACTTTTGCCTGATCTGATAGATATTGTCAAAAAAATGTTTTTTTGATTCCCATGTTTTTGTGTCTGTTATGTTTACACTCCTATACGTATCTCATTTTGAGGATTTGCCAAGAACGATGAGCGGTTAAACCCACCGGGAGAAAATTGCACCATGTTTTCTCATTACTTATCGAACATTGTCGAAGATGAAGGAAACTAATGACGATGATTCCTCCTGTCTTCACAGTGAGCACAATTGATTTCAGACACCCGTGACGGTGATAACTGAAAAAGGAGACTATTAGACGTCTACGGTGACTTCATCGAACGGGACGCTGACGTGACTCCATGTGACCTAATCCAGCCCGCGTGGACGCTTACCCACCCATAATAACCACATCACACTGTTTGTTTCCCCCTCGCCCCATTTTCAGCATCAACGGAATTATGGTGATTAGACTCTGTTGTTTATCTAATACCCGTTGTTATTTTTTCATTGTATTAAATATTTCTGTTGTAAACCTTGTGTGCCTTGTCATGATGTAATTAAATAAATAGTTCTGTCAATAAACACTTTGTATACAGAGGCGAGGCTCCTGGATGAGCCCAAACACTCAATGCATCAGGACACAACAGGACAAATGGAACATTACAGAGAGAGATGGGAGGTGTGGGGGTGGGTACACCAACAGCTGAGTTGAAGGACAAAATAGAGGGAGGCTTGGACAAAACTATGGGTGTGGGGGGGATGAGGCATCGGGGAGGACATATGGGGTGGAAAAGATGAATGCAGAGGGAAACGCTTCCTCAAATTGCTGAAAATCATTCTCTAAACCCAGCCAACAATAAAACAGCTTTCGTTTGACATCCTGGAGTTGTGCCAATTAATTTATTTGCTTTTGCCTTCAAATTGCTCAAGGAGCTCAGAGAAGGGAAAGTTTTTTTTATTTTACTGTTTTCCTGCTGATGACATGGCTTCCAAGCAGAGATGTGTCGGAATATTTGTATCCATGGTCTAAGCATGTGGAAGAACTTTTTTTAACATCTGTTCTTTGCTGGATTGAGGCTCATGGCAGAGCAAGGTGGAACTGATGGTGTGACACCTATCAAGGGAATTGATGAACAGGAGAAGGAGGAAACACAAACTAACACTCTAACAGGTATGATGGTTGGTTTGGGAGAGTTTAATGTGGGTAATATAGATCATGGGTGAGAACTGGAGATGACGACATGGTGGTGCACTGCTTGCTTGAAGCCCTGGAGGGAAGAATACCTGTCCAAGGAAGTTTGTACATGCAGCAACAGATTCGACTAGAACGGCACTCAGTCTCGAGCATACCTCCGCCAGGTGAACAGTTTACGTTTTGTGTCCTAGAGTAGACCAGAAAATCACAATACAGAATCGCATTGAATCAAAATCATCCATCCATACCTTTTTGAGATATCCTGCTATGTATAATTTTTGACCCTATCTCCCAATGGTGAAGAATCATTTTTAAAATTCTACTAGCTGGATCCGGATCTTCAGAAAAATCGAATCGATTCTTCCTTGTCACACACACAACCTCCACCAAGTTTTGTCCAAATCCATCTATAACTTTTTGGGATATCCTGTTATATGTTTGTTTGAGCCCAATCACTCAATGGCGAAGAAGCACTTAAAAAATTAAATAATTCTCATTTCCGCATCCATATTCAGATCTTCACCAAAATTGAATCGATTCTTCCTTGTCTCACAAACAACCTGTCCACAAAGTTCCGTCCACATCCGTCCATAATTTTTTGAGATATCCTATCTCCCAATGGTGAAGAATTACTTTAAAAATTCAAGTAGCCGAATCCGGATCTTCACCAAAATCTAGTCATTGTCACATACGCTACATCTCTGCCAAATTTCGTCAAAATCCATCCACAATTTTTTGAGATATCTTGTTCACAGACAGACGGACAGACGGGGTGAAAACATAATCTCCATCCTTTGGTGGCGGAGGTAAAACTTATTAACCTATGAAAAATACACACGATGAATGAGTTCTGTGGTTAAATGATGGAAAGCATGCTTCTCATGGAACCCGAGGACGATGTCAGCGAGCTCCAGACCTCGTGGGGATCCCATCGCTACACCATCCAATTGTGCATACCCGGTGTCATTAAAACTGAACTAAACTGCACACGTTGCCACGTTCATGAGGTCCATGGAGACCAATTCAGAAATCGATGGAGGTTCAAGATTGCTCTGACACACCGTTGCTGTGCAGATATCAACGGTGGAACGTTTGTTAACAAGATTGAGATGCCAAACGAACACATGGTCACGATGTTCTAATTCACTAGCGTGACTGCGCGCTCCGCGCGCCTCACCACACGTCGTTTCATAGGGATCGGCATCTTTGACCATTTCAGTGTCTTTTGTGTCTTCAGTGTGTTTTGGATCTTCAGGGCCTTTAAGGGTGTTTTGGGCCTTTTTGTTTTGGGTTTGTTTTGTTTTGGGTCTTCAGGGGCTTTTGTGTCTTAAGGGTCTTTTGTGTTCTCTGGGTCTTTAAGAGTCTCAGGGCCATCAAGGGTATTTTGGGTCCTCAGGGTCTTTCGTGTGTTTTGGTTCTTCAGGGTATTTAAGCATATTTTGGTCTAAAGGGTCTTCAGGGTGTTTTGGGTCTTTTGGATATTTTGGGTCTTCGGGGTGTTTTGGTCTTCTGTGTCTTCTGTGTCTTTTGGGTGTTCAGGGTGTTTTGGGTCTTTGTTTTGGGTCTTCAGGGTGTTTTGGGTCTTTGGTGTATTTTGGGTCTTCTGGGTCTTTTGAGTCTCAGGGCCTTCAAGGGTATTTTGGGTCTTCAGGGTCTTTCGTGTGTTTTGGGTCTTCTGGGTCTTTTTGAGCCTCAGGGCCTTCAAGGTCTTAGGGGGTATTTTGGGTATTTGGGGTCTTCAGGATATTTGGGGTCTTCAGGATCTTTAAGGGTATTTTGGGTCTTCAGCGGTCTTGGTGGTTTTAAGGGTCTTGGGGGAATTAAAGGGTCGTCAAAGGTCTGAGAGGTCTCAGCAGTCTAAATGTAATTAAGAGGGTGTTAATTTCATTTGAAGAAGAAGACGTTTTGGTCGCATATAAACATAGCGACATACATAACCATATACGTTTGCTCTATTACAATAAGAGATGCATTGTTTTCGCGAAGGTGAAGAGTCTTCGACGTCATCGTCAGGTAATTCACCAATAATTGACCAGTAATTCATTCAACGACTCCAATTCATGTTGCATGGAACCCGCCATTGATGGGATAGGACGTGACCTATTTGTGCGTTTTTGGTGCACCTAATGAGGGTGCTGAGAGCCACGCGGATGGATTTTGTGATACACATCACGAGGCAATTTATTAACATTTGCACAGCTGTAACAGGTGTGTGCATGTGCTCAGCAGAACTAGGTATTTTTTGGCGTATGGGGCAGTATTTCTTCCCCGCCCTGGGAGTCTGGACCTTTACCTATACTTATAATCGACTTATCTCTGGTTTAAAGACATTGAATCGCATCTTTGCATTGAAGGTTACCAGGCAGTCGTGCCCCACTTCAACACGTTCTCCAAATCATTGTCCAGAGAAACTCCAACCTCATTACGAGTGGTGTTTGAGTGAATGCGCAGTAGATTGAGGAGTCATGAGCATACATGGAACCAACCTTTGGAGGCCATTTTTCCCCGCAGAGCGCGGATGGGCCTTTTTCGGGCACCGTGATCCCCCTTTTTGGAGCAATGTTTTACGGTCGGATGCCCTTCCTGCCGCCAACCATGTTAGTCGCCTCTTGCGACTCGCATGGAATTACCAGTGAGTCGGTACTCAATTTGCCGACCTCGGAAGGATGACAGGCTGAGTGAACCCCCCCCCCCCCCAGTGTTAATTCAGGGACTGACTGGGATTCAAACCCAGGATCCTAGAATCCCAATCCGGCACCCGAACCGCTAAGCCAACACCAGGCTTGAGCATACATGGCATACAATTAATTATCTTTGATCCAAATCATGTGCATCCATCCTTACTACGTCATCTCAAAATGCCTCCTGTAAAGTCACACAAGTCATGCGTGGGCAGCTTTTAGTTAGACAGGTCCGCTGAGGAAAATGGCGTCAATATGGCTGCACATAGGAAATACGTGTCAGACAGAAATGTGGCTCGTTTTAAACAGTACTGTACTTTTACATGATAACAAACATGTCGAAGAGCTATTTACGTTCCTAATTTGTCTGCAAGGTCTTCCCACAAAGGAATTCAAATAATATGCACAAAACAGCTCTAATATTCACGACCCTGGGAATACCGTCACTTGTGACGCGCTTCGTGTCATGGAGGAATTAACACCTTTACTCTAGCCAGTGCTTGGTTATTTTACTGGTCAGTTCTTCTTTACCATATAAACTGGTTTCTTGAATTGTCGTGGTGTAAACATGGTGTACGCTGTTCACTAACTGTATCTTTATATGACAAACTAAAATTGCGTCAAGTCCCACAAAGTTGTCGAGGGGTACATTTATTTTGTACAAACATTTCCAGTACTCACGACAGTGCAATAACCTTTTAGTTTGAAATAAAACATCGAAACAAATTGTGAAAAACTCGATGCAAATGATAAAAAAAATGTACCCATCGGACAATCTTTTTATATGTATACTAGCAGAAGTGCCCGGCGTTGCCGGGCAGGGGAGGGGGGGAGGGGGGGAGGAAAGGGAGAGGGGGGGGGGGAAGAGAGGGAGGGGGGGAGAGGAAAGGGGGAGGGTAGGGGGGTTCATATATATATATATATATGCTGGTGCGTGAAGTGGCGTTCATCCGGTTTGAGTTAATTGGGATGCCAAACAGGAAGAAGAAGAAGCCGTACTACCAAATTCGTACACTTCCGGAATGGTTTGATTTATTTGTATTCAAATGTCTGGTAAATGTTTTGTATTTATTTATGCGCTGGTGTTGGGTGAAGCCCTGGTGTTGGGCTAGCGGCTAGGGTGCCAGCTTAGGATCCTGGGTTCGAATCCCGGTCAATCGCTGAATTAACGCCAGGGGGGTTTACTCAGCCTGTCATCCTTCCGAGGTCGGCAAATTGAGTACCAGTTCACTGGTATATTCCCTGCTTTGTCGTTAAAGGCGGCAAAAAGGGTTGGCGTCAGGAAGGGCATCCGGCCGTAAAACATTGCTTCAAAAAGGGGACCGAAAAACAACAACAACCACAGTTCCCGAAAAAGGCCAACCCCCGCTTGCGGGGAAAAATGGCCTCTAAAGGTGGTTTTTTATGCGAATGTGTACTTGTATATAACTGTCATTAATTTTAAAAAGCTTCGGCACTATCGAGCGATTTTTTTTTTTAACTCCAAAAAATCGAACTTTTTGTTTTCAATTTTTTTTTTTTTGCCCAAAACACTCCCAGGCACTCACTGATGAACCTCTGAAAGTTTGACGAAGATCCGTTCAGCCATCTCTGAGAAAAATGGCGACACAGACAGACAGACAGACACACAGACAGACATCTCTTATATAGTAGATTCCAAAGGCTTCGAGGTGCTGTCGAATCACCAACAGTCTTGATTTTGAGATCGGTCATAGAGTCAAATTAATGTTTATTTAAAGAGCACAACAACCGCCATTAGGATGAAATCTCAAGATGAGATGCCAACACTGCTGGCTTGTTTAAACGTGACCTGCTAATCCCATATTAGGTTCAAAGAAATCCAAGAAACATGGAAAATGTGCAAGAAGCATGGATATACACAGATTACCAGCTGACAAAGTAGAAGCAATCGAAAAATGTGTTCAAACCACATCGTTCGCCATGCAAACAAAGGCTAACGAGCAAGGAGCGCCATTTTGTTAGAATGTCCATTCGAAGAAAGTTTATCTTCTCTAATGTGGTAACAGAATTCATGAACAAACTGCTCGTCGTTTTGTCACGAGACTGGAACGCACGTTCTTTTCTGTCCGCAAGGCTTTCACATCGAAAACTAAACGCGTCCAGAAACACGTCAAAGCACAAATGCAATAAACGATGGACAACGGCATATTATTCATTAATAAATATACTCAAAATCCCATTCACACAAGCACACCATGAAAATTATAAATACTGTACAGAAAATATACATTTTGTTTTCTTCTTCTTCTTCTTCCGAGCTCTTTAACCCATGCAGGTTGACAATTGTTCAAATCTACAAGCACAGGTCCGATGTAACAGGTGCATGCCGATACTTTTTGATAGGAATATAATCGCATTCTTTTTTTCACATAAATCTTCCAAACAAGTTGATTTTTCTTGCCTTGTGGTTCATAAGGTGAGGATTGATTGTTTAGTGTTTAACACGTTGAAGCTTCAGTGTTCAAAGTGGAATTGGAATGAACGTTTAAGAAGAGTTACTTCGACACAGAAACACCACGATGACGATTCCCAGATTCCCATTTGGATTCAAAGGAGCAGAGATTCCAAGTAGGATATAGCAAAACTTACACCTGGTATTGAATTATGACGATTGACCGAGAACTTCCTCATGGCCGCTGTGATCATGCGTGGCCTTACGCCTTTTATTATCCATACACTTTGAATCGGCTCTCTGTCCATCACGCTCTCTCCTAAACGGTTGTGCAGACATTCACCAAAAGTTAGTTATGATCACCACATGGCACAAAGGTGCGAGAGCAGTATCAGTTTTGGCGGCCCCCTGGGATGGGCTCAAAACCCCAAAAATGCAATTATGAGCACATTTTCAAACTCCAAGGTATTCATAGAATACGTACCATGCACAGTCAACTTGGTGTGAGCCATCTCTTCTGTTTTTAAAGGTTTTTAAAATTTGATCCAATATGGCTGCCACACCACATGAGTGATGACATAATAAATTTATATTCTCTAATATAATTGTTGTGTGGATCACGCTAAAGAAATTTCAAACTGATCAGACAAAGCGTTGTCCCTGTCGAATTATGACGTCATAATTAAGGCACCAATGACGTCATCGTTAACAACACTTATTCCCCATATGTAGTTCTTTACAATGAGACACGTTTCAACTTTTTTTCCATGGAGTGGGTTTGGAGATAAAGGTGCAACATTTTTCGGATTTTCCAAGATGGCGCCTGTACCACGTGACCTATGACATCATAATTATCATTAAAATATTCTAGAGGAGGAGGTGCTCCAATGGTGAAAATTTCGTGTCCATCAGACCAACAGTTGCAGAGAAAAAAACTCATACCGATTGGATGAAGCATTTTACTTTGTGAATTATGACGTCATAATGAAGGCTGACATCATTATTAACATATCTTATTCCCCATGGGGAGTCGTTGACAATGAGCCAAGTCTCAATTTTTTCCATGGAGTGGTTTCAGAGGTAGAGGTGCGAACTTTTTCCAAGATGGCGCCTGTACCACGTGACCTACGACGTCATAATTATCATTACAATATTTTACAGGAGGCGCTCCTATGGTGAAAATTGTGTCAATCAGATCAAGAATTGCAGAGAAAAAAAAATTCATACTGATCGAATAAAGTCTTGTCCTTGTCGAATTATAACGTCATAATTAAGGTAACGATGACATCATCATTAACATATCTTATTCCCCAAGGGGAGTATTTGACAATGAGCGATGTGTAAATTTTTTCCATGTAGCAGTTTCGGAGATATAGAGGTGCAACTTTTTTCGATTTTTCCAAGATGGCGCCTGCACCACGTGACATGACGTCATAATTATCATTTCAGAAATTATACAAGAGGAGCCACTCATAGTCTGAAAATTTAGTGTCCATCAGACTAACAGTTGCAGCGGAATTTTTTTTTTCATACTGATCAGATCAAGCGTTGTACCTGTCAAATTCTGACATCATAATGAAGGCACCAATGACGTCATTACCATATCTTATTCCGCATGGGAAGTTCTTGACAATGAGCGCAGTTTAAATTTTTTCCATTGAGTGGTTTTGGCGATATAGAGGTGTAACGTTTTTCCAAGATGGCGTCCGTACCACGTGACCTATGACGTCGCAATTATGAATAAAAAAAGAATTGTACAGGCGGAGGCCCTCCTTTGGTACAATTTCGTGTCAACCTGACCAAGGTTGCTGAGAAAATGAATTTTTAAAATGCAGGCACGAACGTACGCCACAGAATACCTAACCCTGCTTTTGGCTTCGCGCGCGCAGGGTAATGAAACTTTGTATAAGCAATCAACATTGGGGGACATGAAATATGTTACGTTTTTTTGGACTTGACTCACCAGGGGGTGGGGACTTGGAGGTCACAAGGGTCAAAATGGGGGAAAAAATTTTTTTTAACTCGATTTGATATTGCGTCGTTCCTGGTTGGACTTTTTGCCATGTTTCCACTTTGCTTTCAGTGGGACGTGCGGGGATTTGAGATGGCGCACCATCATCTTCGCTCTGGTACATTTGATTTTCGTTTTTCTCTTCCACACTTGTAACTGGCAAGCCATTGCAGCTTTTGTATATGAAGAAGCTTCCCACTTATGAACCGTTCGAAATATTGTTTAAAGCCATGCAGATAAGAATAACCTTTCGCATTTAAAAACAACAACTTCCCATCCAACTTGATGAACTTTAGCGCTTATGTCTGCACCGACACGATCCGAAATTGCTGTCATCACTGCCCATCAATCTTTTGTGCTTTGGGTACCAGGTTATTTGTGACTATTTCAAATCGATTCTCATCTTTCATTTCAAAAAAAAAAATCCTTACAAGACGAGTATTTTCTCGGGTTTTGTTGTTGTAAGGGGTGCAAGCGCTGTTGTGAGTTACATATTCGATGTTCGTGCGGTTCATCCACTTGATGATAGAGTATTTGAGTACCTGATGGAATGTCGGATTTTTGTTCAGATTTTGAGGTTAGGATAGGTCCATGTTGAATACATTTTCTATTTAAAATCACAACGTCGTCTTAGTCAAGATTTATCTTGGTTGTTTTTGAGTAATGTCTGTTCTTGCATCGGTGGTGTGATAACCTACGTCAGGAAGCAAGCGAGGGCCAGCGAACAGAAGTTATGGCCTGCTCAGTTTGGAACTAAACTGCATTCGAGGTGATGGAAGAGAATTGTGTGTGTATCGTTATTATGGTACATGTAGATATCCCACTTGTTGTTGTTCTTGTTGTTGTTGTGAGGGTTGAGAGTGGTTGCTCCGTCATATGATGCTTGCTGATGTTTTCATCTCGTTTCTGTGTCCAAGTTCATTGTGTTGGTGGCTGGAATCGGGTGTGCGTGCCTGTGGAAACTGGTTAGTGCCGTGCCGTGCCGGCTCGGAAATGGAAAAATCCATACACCAGGAAGGGGCTTTCTGGGAGTCGGACTCTGGCTGAGGATTTAAAGGGACGGCAGAGGAGAGATCAGGGGGTCGGCGAAATGATGCGGAAGCCAGTGCTGTAAGCAGAGCGCACTGGGAGAGGCCGGTCTCAGTTGACACCGTGCTGCCGGCCTCATCAGGACAGCCATATTGGATTAAAACGTCGATGCACTCACGGCTGCCAACGCGCCTGGCATACGACAGTGCGGTGAGTCCATTGGCATCCCGCATCGTCACTTCCACACCATACTGCAAACAGACAACATGGCGAGTATACACAGGTCAACGGTTAGCAAGAAAACATTAGAAATGCAGATTTGTTTTCAACAGTTTGTCTTCCTAAAGGAAGCCCAGATATGATATTATGTGCTGTGGTTTTCATTGAATACGAAACGGCAAACACGATCATTTTAAATCCTAATCGGCATCAAACACCTTTGGACTGGGGCAGGAATTTTTTATTTTGCTTCGGTGCTGACACCTAATGGCCTGCTCTGTGAAATGCACCACCAGATCTTTCACACCCACAAATGATGCTGGCAGATGGGACAACCGGCTTAGCATTTCCTCCAAGAATGGCATACAGCACTCTGCCTATAAAGAATCAGGATGACAGTTCAGATTCTGCCTGGGAATTGATCCCAAGTGATGGAGCTCAAAGGTGAGTGTGTAACCTCTGAATTAGCCAATCCACATATTGGAGGTTAAGGATAAAAATTATCTCCGTGTTATGTGGAACAGAGTTTAAACTTGAATTGGAATGAAACAAGATTGTAAAAAATTAAACCCAAAAATGACCTTCAAAACTGGTACACTTACTACTTTAGCTTCAGAATGTGCAGTCATCCATATCTATCTATAATTCCAGTAATCTCTGTGTGTATGTGTGTGTGTTTGTCTGTGACCGCTGTTTCTCGACAACCACGGGTCCGATATACTTGAAACTTGCCAGGTATATTGCTGGGGACCCGAGGATGTGCCTTTTCAAGGTTTGAAATTAATCGGACAAGTGGTTCCCAAGGTATGGTCACCGTACTCGCAAGCCGTTCGCTTTGGCTTTGCGAATGGACCAAACCATTTCATGTAAATAGAGGGGGGGGGGGGGGGGTTCTGTGGTCGTTGCGAATGGACCAAACCATTTCATGTAAATAGAGGGGGGGGGGGGGTTCTGTGGTCGTTACTGCCACGTGGTTTCAAAGTTTTTTTTTGTTGTTGTTTGCACGCATGTTTTTTTGCACGCACGTACGGGCAAGCACGTACGGGCAAGCACGTACGTGCGGGCACGCCCTAGTATATATAAACGCGAGTTGTCTGTGTGTGTGTGTGTGTGTTTGTGTGTCCAGTTTTTGTGTGTCCGTGTTTTATTCAAAGATGGCTGAACGGATCTTCAAACTTTCAGAGGTTCATCAGTGAGTGCCTGGGAGTGTTTTAGGGAAAAAAGTTTTTTTTGAAAAAAAAGGTTCGTTTTTTTGGAGTTAAAAACAAAAAAAACAATCGCTCGATAGTGCCGAAGCCTTTTAAAATTAATGACAGTTATATACAAGTGCACATTCGCATAAATAAATACAAAACAATTACTAGACATTTGAATACAAATAAATCAAAAAAATCCGGGAGTGTACGAATTTGTTAGTACAGCTTCTTCTTCTTCTTCCTGATCGGCATCACACTTAACTCAAACGTGAGCCACATTCACTCAGAAACGTGAGCCACTCCCCTTCCTCTCCATCCAGCCTCCCCCTTCCTCTCATTCCCCTCTCCTTCCCTTCCCCCCACCCCCCTCCGCTTCCCCCACTCCCCTCCCCCTTCCCCACCTCCTCCTCCCCTCCCCATCCTCCTCCCCTCCTCACACCCTCCCCCCATCCCCTCCACTCCCCCCCTCCCCCGCCCGGCAACGCTGGGTACTTTTGCTAGTTGCTTATCTATCTATAATTCCACTAATCTCTGTGTGTGTGTGTGTGTGTGTATGTCTGTGTGTGTGTTTGTTTGTCTGTGACCGCTGTTTCTCGACAACCACGGGTCCGATATACTTGCAACTTGCCAGGTATATTGCTGGGGACCCGAGGATGTGCCTTTTCAAGGTTTGAAATTAATCGGACAAGTAGTTACCGAGCTATGTCCAAAAAACGATTCAACCAATCAGAGAGCAGCGAGCTATCATGTGTGCTGAACGTGCCGAACAGACTCTGCCTCGGACGGCACATTTGAGAGCGTATTCATTTATTTCACGTTGGCAAACTATGTTGGCGTTAAACTATGTTTTAAAACTAATTAAAACTAATTTGCGATTCTTTCGCTTTCCTGCCCGTTTGTGCACGCTATGGCGATTTCTTTACCAAACTCCGCAAGCCGTTCGCTTTGGACCAAACCATTTCATGTAAATAGAGGGGGGGGATTGTCACCGTACTCGCAAGCCGTTCGCTTTGGACCAAACCATTTCATGTAAATAGAGGGGGGGGATTGTCACCGTACTCGCAAGCCGTTCGCTTTGGACCAAACCATTTCATGTAAATAGAGGGGGGGGATATAATTTTAGATAGATATATAGTACGGGCATGCCCTAGTCTATCTATAATTCCAGTAATCTCTGTGTGTGTGTGTGTCTGTGTGTGTGTGTGTGTGTGTTTGTCTGTGACCGCTGTTTCTCGACAACCACGGGTCCGATATACTTGAAACTTGCCAGGTATATTGCTGGGGACCTGAGGATGTGCCTTTTCAAGGTTTCATATTAATCGGAGAAGTAGTTACCGAGCTATGGCGATTTAGCCGTTCGCCGTTCGCTTTGGCTTTGCGAATGGACCAAACCATTCATGTAAATAGAGGGGGGGGTTCTGTGGTCGTTCGCTTTGGCTTTGCGAATGGACCAAACCATTTCATGTAAATAGAGGGGGGGGGGTTCTGTGGTCGTTACTGACACGCGGTTTGGAATGTTTTTCCGAACGGGCACCCACGTACGGGCACGTCCTAGTCTATCTATAATTCCAGTAATCTCTGTGTGTATGTGTGTGTGTTTGTCTGTGACCGCTGTTTCTCGACAACCACGGGTCCGATATACTTGAAACTTGCCAGGTATATTGCTGGGGACCCGAGGATGTGCCTTTTCAAGGTTTGAAATTAATCGGACAAGTGGTTCCCAAGGTATGGTCACCGTACTCGCAAGCCGTTCGCTTTGGCTTTGCGAATGGACCAAACCATTTCATGTAAATAGAGGGGGGGGGGGGGGTTCTGTGGTCGTTGCGAATGGACCAAACCATTTCATGTAAATAGAGGGGGGGGTTCTGTGGTCGTTACTGCCACGTGGTTTCAAAGTTTTTTTTTGTTGTTGTTTGCACGCATGTTTTTTTGCACGCACGTACGGGCAAGCACGTACGTGCGGGCACGCCCTAGTATATATAAACGCGAGTTGTCTGTGTGTGTGTGTGTGTGTGTGTTTGTGTGTCCAGTTTTTGTGTGTCCGTGTTTTATTCAAAGATGGCTGAACGGATCTTCAAACTTTCAGAGGTTCATCAGTGAGTGCCTGGGAGTGTTTTCGGCAAAAAAGTTTTTTTTGAAAAAAAAGGTTCGTTTTTTTGGAGTTAAAAACAAAAAAAACAATCGCTCGATAGTGCCGAAGCCTTTTAAAATTAATGACAGTTATATACAAGTGCACATTCGCATAAATAAATACAAAACAATTACTAGACATTTGAATACAAATAAATCAAAAAAATCCTGGAGTGTACGAATTTGTTAGTACAGCTTCTTCTTCTTCCTGATCGGCATCACACTTAACTCAAACGTGAGCCACATTCACTCAGAAACGTGAGCCACTCCCCTTCCTCTCCAGCCTCCCCCTTCCTCCCATTCCCCTCTCCTTCCCTTCCCCCCACCCCCCTCCGCTTCCCCCACTCCCCTCCCCCTTCCCCACCTCCTCCTCCCCTCCCCATCCTCCTCCCCTCCTCACACCCTCCCCCCATCCCCTCCACTCCCCCCCTCCCCCGCCCGGCAACGCTGGGTACTTTTGCTAGTTGCTTATAATGCTGAAATGAAATTGTGCAAATGATTAAATTATGTAGTTGCTCGTATTGTCCAAATCACCCCCTCCCCCTCCCTCGCCATCCTCAAAGTAAAGACTGACCCAGAGGAGAAGCTGAGCAAGAACCACGTTTCCAGAAGCACAAGCCAGATGTAGGGCCGAGCGCCGAGACCCCTCGCTTTCCGTAATGTTGACCTCATCCCGTGAGCCGTGCGCGAGGAGCAGGACCGTTGTGGGGAGGTCGCTAGCCGCTGCCGCCCTCAGCAATAGCGTTCCGAGGGATTCCTTCGGTTGAGGACGTCTTGCAAGCATGCAACGTCGTTCGTACTTGGCACGGATCCAATGCTCTTTGTCCTCCCTTTTATAGTAAAATCGAGTGGAAAAGAAACGCAAACAGTTGGAGTGGAAATATTGCAGAAGATATCAAGTGAGAATATTCGGAATAATTACTGAATTAACCTGATGATGGTGAATCGTTCATGTGAAGAGGAGTTTATGGAAAGAAAATCATTCCAAACAGGAAACTTACTGTTTTTAAGGACATCATAAATGACACAAACAACAGGCATGAATAACTAATGTAACGTGTTCAATAAGGTGGTGTAAAAGACGTTGCATCAACGGCGGTAAACCTCTAAAAAAAAATTCTACAACCTACATCTTTATTTTCTTTCAATTTAATTATATACCTGAGCCCTGCAGAACACAAATCGCCATTATGACACTTTCAAAATCCTTCAGTTTAGCAGTACTTGGACAAAATAGTACGGCATATTACATCATCACGACGAATCAAATTTGCCGCTCGTAGACCCCGCCCATGTCCTTGTTTCTCAAGACAGGAGGATGATGTGTTCTATGAACTCGTTTTTTAAGTAATCAGTATAGGTAATTTTTTTTGCTCAGCGTTACATCAACATAATGATGAAATTATAATTTAAAAAAAACTGCTGTTTGTAAATAATCTGAAATAAACTGGAGAAACAAAAAGGCAAGTTCGACAGAAATGTACCTGGAGGAGTCGGGCCCAGGTTTAACCCAGCCCTGTGTCTCAGCCTCCCACACACCATTCGCGAGCTTGTTGCCCATGGCCAGCATGACGGCCACCAGCTCAACGGGCCAGTCATCGAGGCTGAGTGAACGGACACGAGACACGTGCGAGCCTAGGTTGCGGTGTATCCCCGAGCATTCTATACACATGAGTGCACCGAGGTTCAGGCTCGCCCAATCCGGATCTGCTCAGTTACACACAAGGGGTATCAATCAGAGGGGTGATGAAAGATTTTCATATGAAGACATATGGCTGAGTTTTGGAGTGTTTGATACAACTTGGATAAGGTCACATTCATATAACTTGGATAAGTTCATAAAACATTTGAGTCACAAAAGTTGATTCATCTTATTGAAGTCACCCAAGAGGCTTTACCTGCACCTCTATTTTGCTCTGATGAAAGGTAAATCCCAGCACTTTGTGATCTTTTATGGTGGATGTAACTTTCCCCATATTATATAAGCCTCCACTTATAGCATAGGAGGGGGTTTATTGCTGTTGTACGGTTTGTTTTTACATTTAGTGCCCCCAATTTTTAATGGTACCCCAGAGTTTCACCTTTGGAGTACCAATCCACCATTTCGGTTTCCTCCCTTTTTATGCCAAAGTACGAGCTACATGTCGGATCTGGCTGGGACTTTCGGAATTAAAATTTTCATCAATGATGGAAATTAAATGTATGTGGGATTGACATATTATTTGACCTTGACCTATTTAAGGTCATGACCAAATTATAGATATTTTAACATTTTTCACCATAACGATCCAATCAGAACAAAATTGTCCCCTCTTTAGATAGCCTAGAGTAAGGCACATTTACGCTTAATCTAAATCATACCCCTCTGGGTTAAAGGTCAAGGTCAAATGGCAGTCTGAAAAAAAAAAGTTTTCTATTATGATTCTTTTTTCCTCCGATTTCCAGGATGTTGAGTTTTATGGATACAATGTAGATCAGGACACATTTTCTTAATTTACATTCTATCCATAAATGTTGAAGGTCAAGGTGATATGGCAGTCCAAAAATAACATGGCCATCATTGGATTGCGGGCGCTGGGGAAGTCGATGGGGGAGGCCAAGAGTTTACCCCATCCCCTGCTTCTAGCGGGACCGACCGTGCAGATCATCTATCCCCAGCCCAGTCCAGTTTAAAACCAGCTGGAACATTCCGAACCTTACCGCATGACCTGTGCGGGGAACAATGTTTCGCGGGATATCCCAACAGACGGTAAACATTGCCCCGTGGGATATCCCACTAGCTGCATAACACGTCATCCCTGCGAGTTACTTTACAGAATGAAAACACAACACAGTATCTATTAGTGCAATTAGCTGCCTCCCATTTCACCATTGAAACAATGTCACGGCATGCATTCATGGATTATCGTCAACATTCGTGGGATTTGCCTCTCCATTTCTGGGACTTTAATTGACATTCATGAATAATCATTGACATTCATGGGATTTGCCTCACCATTTGCGGATTTTGCCTCGCGATTCGGGAACCAAGCCCCCCCTTTTCCATTGAAACAATGCCCCGCCATTCGTGGATTATCGTGGACATTCATGGGATTTGCCTCTCCATTTCTGGGACTTTAATTGACATTCATGGGATTTGCCTCTCCATTTCTGGGACTTTAATTGACATTCATGAATAATCGTCAACATTCATGGGATTTGCCTCACCATTTCTGGGACTTTAATCGACATTCATGAATTAATCATTGACATTCATGGGATTTGCCTCACCATTTGCGGATTTTGCCTCGCGATTCGGGAACCAAGCCCCCCCTTTTCCATTGAAACAATGCCCCGCCATTCGTGGATTATCGTGGACATTCATGGGATTTGCCTCTCCATTTCTGGGACTTTAATTGACATTCATGGGATTTGCCTCTCCATTTCTGGGACTTTAATTGACATTCATGGGATTTGCCTCTCCATTTCTGGGACTTTAATTGACATTCATGAATAATCATCGACATTCATGGGATTTGCCTCACCATTGGCGGATTTTCGCGATTCGGGAACCAATCCCCCCCTTTTTCCATTGAAACAATGCCCCGCCATTCGCCCGATTATCGTCGACATTCATGGGATTTGCTTCGCCATTGGCGGATTTTCACAATTCCGGAACCAATCCCCCCTTTTCCATTGAAACAATGCCCCGCCATTCGCGGATTATCGTCGACATTCATGGGATTTACCTCACCATTGGCGGATTTTCACAATTCTGGAACCAATCCCCCCTTTTCCATTGAAACAATGCCCCGCCATTCACAGATTATCGTCGACATTCATGGGATTTGCCTCGCCATTGGCGGATTTTCGCGATTCGGGAACCAAACCCCCCTTTTTCCATTGAAACAATGCCCCGCCATTCGCCCGATTATCGTCGACATTCATGGGATTTGCCTCACCATTGGCGGATTTTCACAATTCCGGAACCAATCCCCCCCTTTTCCATTGAAACAATGCCCCGCCATTCGTGGATTATCGTCGACATTCATGGGATTTGCCTCGCCATTGGCGGATTTTCACGATTTGGGAACCAATCCCACCTTTTCCATTGAAACAATGCCCCACCCTTCACGGTTTCGCAATTTGCGGCATTTTCCAGGAATAGCAGGGTCCAACTGTATTTTAATCCAAGAGCATCAGATTTGACAGTTTCTTTGTCCTCTTCCAGATGTCAGATATTTTGTAGTTTTAAGTATCAAATCTTATTTTCTTGTGTTGCCAATTTTTCCAAAGTGTCCGAAGCATTAAAGTTCCATATGTATTTAATCATTTTACTGATAAAAGGCCTGATGGCGTTTATTGAAAAAAAAAAAAAAATCGGAAAACTTTTAAGTTTCTGATTAACATTGACTTTATTTTTTGGATCAGTTGAAACGAAACTTTTTTCCACCTTTCTTTTGCAGACATCCTTCCTGCCTTCTATGCTGTTTTTTTCGGGACTTTTGTTGTGCTACAAATGCAATTCACCATCCTATTACAGCTGACTCATGCAGTACCACTTTCCTTTAACAGTCCTGTAAAATGCTCTTAAACAACTACACACAAAGGACAAATTGTTGTCAAACAAATCAATTCCGTGTTGATGAGCTCAGATCAGGGGTTTGACTCACTTGGCGCTTTGCAGTCAACGCAGTAGTTGTTGCCCTGCATGTTCTGGATGGACTGCATGGCCATCGTGTCACACTGCCCACCCATCCTCATCTGCCAGTCGAGAAAAAGCAAATGAAGTAACAACTTCCACATGATCAGCCATAAACATTTAACTCGTTCAAAAGCACAAGGTGCAATAATTATTGTTTGCAAGGGTACGACGAGAGGGTGGGTGGGATGGGTTTGGCCCTCAGTATGTTTAGCAGAGCATTTGGCAGAGAGTATTCATCTTAAATTGAGTTTAATGAGTTTTTTTAAATTCTATTTTTAAAAATTCGAAACAGCAAAGCGAATGTCGTTTATCAAGCTAAATACTGCATACAAATCATGCAGAAAACTCCCCAAACTTAATGAACAATATGGATGTTCTTTCATAATTTGCCATCTCTGACGCAGCTTGCCTTCCTGCCACATCCATTTACATAGGATCTTAGATCTAGCTTCAATGTCACCAGCCATGTTGTTGGTCCGATTGTTGTTGGTATGTTGTGAATCATTTCCCCAGCTTTCTTCATGCTACAGCTTCAAGTCTTCACAAACTTAAAACTTGTGCTTTTGCTTCCACTTCAAATGATTTTTTGAAGCAAAGCAGGGAGCCAATTTGGAAGGGCTGGTAGGATAGCTCGATGGTTGTGCGGTTTGTCTCGGGTTCCATTCTTGAGCTGACTACATACTGTCACCTGGCGTTTTACAGCAGGGAGTTGCATTACAAAGATTTCCGTCTCTCGGATAGATATTAAGCTGGGGGACCGTCTGCCAGCATGAGCTGGTGGGTGTTAAGCGATCACGCAGTGTCTATTGCCGGTTTATACAAGTTCATCGCTGGGATCCTGGTCATATTCCACACTCCCGTCCTGACCGCCTACGGTTGATGAATACACCTTCCTTAACAAGATGGTATTCATGGAATACTTAACCTGCGCAGTCAACTTGGTGCGAGCCAACTCTTCTCTTTTTGAATGTTTTTACTCTGCGCTCGCGAAGTGAAAAACACTGTTCGGCATTCGGTTGCGTATGTTCGTGTGGCGTACGTATGTGTCTGCATTTTTAAAACTCATTTTCTCGGCAACCGTTGGTCTGACTGACACAAAATTTTACCATAGAAGCGGCTCCGCCTGCAGAATATTTTTATACTCATAATTATGACTCCATTGGTCACGTGGTATGGACGCCATCTTGGAAAAATGTTACACCTCTGTAGCCCCCAAACCGCTCAATGGAAAAAATTGAAACATGGCTCATTGCCAAGTACTCCCCTTGGGGAATAAGATATGTGAATGATGATGTCATCGGTGCCTTCATTATGATGTCATAATTCGACAGGTACAACGCTTGATCTGATCAGTATGAAAAAAAAAAAATTCCTCTGCAACTGTAAGTCGAATGGACACTAAATTTTCAGACTATGAGTGGCTCCTCTTGTATAATTTCTGAAATGATAATTATGACGTCATAGGTCATGTGGTACAGGCGCCATCTTCGAAAAATCGAAAAAAAGTTGCACCTCTATATCTCCGAAACCGCTCCATGGAAAAAATGTACACATGGCTCATTGTCAAGTACTCCCCTTGGGGAATAAGATATGTTAATGATGATGTCATCGTTACCTTAATTATGACGTCATAATTCGGCAAGGACAAGACTATTCGATCAGTATGATTTTTTTTTTTCTCTGCAATTCTTGATCCGATTGACAAAATTTTCACCATAGGAGCGCCTCCTCCTGTAGAATATTGTAATGATAATTATGACGTCATAAGTCACGTGGTACAGGTGCCATCTTGGAAAAGGTTCGCACCTCTACCTCTGAAACTACTCCATTAAAAAATTGAGACCTGGCTCATTGTCAACGACTCCCCATGAGGAATAAGATATGTTAATAATGATGTCATCGGTGCCTTTGTTATGAAGTCATAATTTGACAAGTACAACACTTATCCGATCATTATGAATTTTTTTTTCTCAGCAACTGTTGGTCTGATGGACACTAAATTTTCACCATAGCAGCGCCTCCTCCTTTAGAATATGTTAATGATAATCATGACGTCATAGTTCATGTGGTACAGGCGCCATATTGGAAAAACCGAAAAACTTTGCACCTCGATATCTCTGAAACCGCTCCATGGAAAAAATTGAAACCTGGCTCATTGTAAAGAACTCCATATGGTGTTGTTAATGATGTCATTGGTGCCATAAATATGACGTCATAATTCGACAGGGACAATGCTTAGTCTGATCAGTTTGAAATTTATTGAGCGTGATCTATGCAACAATTATATTAGAGAATATAAATTTATGATGTTATCGCTCACGTAGTCTGGCAGCCATATTGGATCACTTCAATCATTATCGCTTTGACTACACACACACGATTTTGATGAAACTTGGCTACAAGCTGCATATCTGAGGCCGAACGAAGGTGTATTGACCCCATCAAAATTTGTGCTCAAAAAGGGGGTCTTCAGATGCCGGTGTGTGCCCCGGTTTAGAATAGGTACACCATATCCCTGTGTGTCATAAGAGGTGACAAAAGGGTTGGTGTCAGGAAGGGCATCCGGCCATAAAAATATTGCCTCAAAAAGGGAACCATGATGATTGTAATGGGGCCCGCAAGGCTAACCCCCCCTCTAGCAGGGAAAATGGCCTTAAAAAGGGAATTATAAGGGGGTCTTCAGAGGCGCGGGGGGGGGGGGGGGGGGTTCGACCTACCAAAATAGGTATTTGCTCTCTTCTCTGATGTACCAAAGTTTGTTCACGGAATTGAAAATATCAGGGTCTGGGGGATCGGGGGGGGGGGGGGGAAGAGTTGAGTGACTTGCTCCTGATCCAGGTGAGCTTCAGGACCCATGGTCCTATTTTTTCTGTTGTTCTGATGTACTAATTTAACCACACTCTTATTAAACTGAAATTAACAAAAGCTGTTCAGTTGATCAAGTTAAGTTTTGTTTGTTGGATTAATAAATAGCTATCGAGCAGTGTAGTAGTACAAGCTACAACAGCAACCACTTTTTCATTTAAAAAAGATTTTTTTGAAAGCAAGCACTTTTGTTATCATTGTAGCAAAAAAAGGGGAGGGGGTCTGCAAAATTGACACCTGAGCATATTGACTAACAAAATATAGGTACTGATGAAATACCTTTTGCTTCGTGCTGTGGCAGCATTGCAAACTTGCTAGAATCTGGCTCTCAATAGCTTGCACCCAGGCCTCTCGCTCCTCATTGCTGGAGGCTTCAAAGTGCCAGCTCTGACCCGTCAGGGACACGACGATGAACTCGAAGGAGTCATCGGCATCTTTAGGTCAGAAAGGGAGGAATTGGGTTAAACCATCAGACTTTTTATAACAAGCACTGATTATATATATAACATTTTACAAGATACGGTTACTGCAGCACCAGACTGAAATAAATGAGAGCTAGAGGTTCAAATTTTGCACTGCCATTGCCCAGTGGATCGACGAAGACCAGGATTTTCAAGACATCTTCTTTAGTGATGAGGCCTACTCCCATGTCAGCAGCCACATGAATAAACGGAACATTAAATTTTGGGTGGAACACCAACTGCATGAACATACGGAACAGCGAGTTTCTGTGGCGAAAGAAACGGTTTTGTGTGCGGACGTAGGGTTTTAGTATGACCTTTCTTTTTTTTAGCACAAAGCCAGACAAACGGTGACAATCAACACAGATAGATACGTGGACGTGCTGCGGAGAAGATTCATTCTGGCAGTGAGAAGGAAGTAAGACATCACTATGAATTCAGTCATCTTCCAGCAAGACAGCGCACCACTGCCTATGGTTAATGGTGCTTTGGAGATGACATTTCTCAGGTGATGGACTTATTTCTCGACCGATGGACAATCCATGGCCTCCCGACTCCCTGGATTTGTGTCCTTCCAAATACTACGTATGGGGGTCCCTCAAAGTCAACGAAAACAACCCACGCACATTGCAGGAGTTGAAAAGTAACATCAAATGCATACCAGCTCCAGTTCTCATATGAGTCATCAACAGCTTCAGTCATCCAGAGGTCATGTGGCACCTGTCATCCAGAGGTGCGGTGCTTGGATTGAGTACTTCATCAACTAGATGGTATTCATAGAATACTTACCCTGTGCAGTCAACTTATTGCGAGCCAACTCTTCTGTTTTTGAACATTTTTTTTTCCTTGATCCAATATGGCTGCCAGACCACGTGAGCGATGACATCATAAATTTAGATTCTCTAATATAAATGTTTCATAGATCACGCTCAATACATTTCAAACTGATCAGACTGAGCATTGTCCCTGTCGAATTATGACATCATAATTATGGCACCAATGACGTCATCGTTAACAACACCTATTCCCCATATGGAGTTCTTTACAATGAGCCATACTTCAATTTTTTCCTTGCAGCGGTTTGGGATATAGAGGTGCAACATTTTTCGAAGATGGCGCCTGTACCACATGACCTATGATGTCATTATTATCATTAAATATTTGAAAGGAGGAGGCGCTCCTGTGGTGAAAATTTCGTGTCCTTCAGACCAACCGTTGCTGAATTTTTTAATATAATGATCGGATAAGTGTTGTATTTGTCGAATGATGACGTCATAACGAAGGCACCGATGACATCATCATTAACATATCTTATACCCCATGGGGAGTACTTGACAATGAGCCAGGTCTCAATTTTTTCTATGGAATGGTTTCAGAGATAGAGGTGCTAAGTTTTTCCAAGATGGCGCCTGTACCACGTGACATATGACGCCATAATAATCATTAAAATATTCTACAGGAGGAGGCCCTCCTATGGTGAAAATTTCATGTCAATCGGACCAACGGTTGCCGAGAAAAAGAATTTTTTAAATACAGACACGTACGGCACACGGACATACGTAACTGAATGCTTAACCCTACTTTTCGCTTCGCGAGCGCAGGGTAACTAGTTATATCACTCCTTATTGCTTGTTGGAGAATTTGTTTTGCCATAATAAACAAAAATATAACTAATCCTGTGTATTCATGGACTAAAACAAACAAAATCGACCGGTAATAAAAAATAATGTAGTTAAATAAAAAGTTGCACATCATTTTGGCCCGCGCTGTATATCGTTATGTTCACCATTGATACAGAAATCAGACTACTTTTTCCACATGGGTTTACGTGCCACATTTAAGGCTAGTGAGGTATAAATAAAGGCTAATTTGGCCTATCAGGCCTTTGCCATATCCATACACCAGCCCTCTGTACTTCCTGCATGTAGGGGTAGTTACACAGGTAAATACAAGGAGGGACATTGACCGGTACCATCACCTCTTTAGCATCTACAACCAAAATACAAAAGGTCAACAGACTTTACTTCCCCATCAACACACAACCATCAACAAACTACTCTGGGGTAACAACTGTTCTGGTCAATTTTGGGCGATTCAATGATGGAGTCGAGCATTTCACTCTGCAGCAATTAGGGGGTGACTCAGGTGATTTCAATCATTCACTGGCAAATCCCATATGAAGTACGTTCCGTTGTGAGGCGAAAACGAGCGAATAACGGGTGGGTGAAGTGCCAGCAACACCGAATAAATGAATCGCTTCAGATTTACTCTGACAAGTTATGTCGATGGAAATAACCTACGCCATTTGCAACTGGAAAAGACAAAAGAAAAGACTACTACAATCATTTCACGAAAAGGCTGGAAAGGGTGGAAATGCGAATGGTTCGGTGGATGTGCGGAGTATCGTTGAGAGAGAGGAAGACAAATGATGAATTGCGAAAGATGATGGGAATAGAGCCTGTGATTGATGCTGTGAAGAGGAACAGGTTGAGATGGTTTGGTCATGTGTTGAGGAAGGATGAAAGTGACTGGTTGAGAAGAGTGATGGAAATGAATGTAGAAGGAAGCAGAGGACGGGGAAGACCGAGAAAGACTTGGCGAAAGATAGTGGAAGAAGAAATGCGGACAAGGGGGTTAACAAGGGGAGATGCAGAAAATAGGGCAAAATGGAGAAGATTGTCATGAGGACCGCAAGGCTAACCCCCGCTCTAGCAGGGAAAATGGCCTTAAAATGCATGTTGTGTGTTGTTGTTGTTGTTTTCTTTATTAAGCTCGACGACCGCTGGCGCACATAAAATGCGCCTTAAAATGCATGTTGTTGTTGTTTTTGTATTTGCAACTAACAAAGACGTTCACTTCCGCTCATTGGAGTTGTAATTTGAACTTATAACCTCGATCCATCGGATACGAGCGAGTTGAAATTACCGTCGCCGGGATTGCCAGAGCCATCCGCTCGGATCCCACCCGCACCCTTCTTTCGCCGAGACTTCTTGCGGTTTCCATGTGGAGAGACGGGAGGCTCCATCTTGGGACTGGTAGTACAGTGCACTGCGGCAGATAGACACAGCGAGTCTCCACTTCCAGCCACTGCAAAGGTGTGCAGCAGGGGAGGTAAACAGAGGTGGGTGGAAGAGACTTCGACACAGTATGAGTTTGCTTCTGATTCAGGTGAATAAAAGCCACATTATCAATCACTACAAAGTCATAAACACAGCTTAGCGCTTCCCTATAATCGAGGGAGGGTGGGGGGGGGGGGGGGAATGAGAATGGCGTGCGTAAAACTTCCGGGTTCTGGCAGTGGCAGCCTCTCTTCTCTTTGAGTGACCTGCTTCCGAAGTTAAGCGAAATGTTCGGGGTTTGTCTGTTGCCATCAATTGTTGTGCACTTTTGTTTGTGTTGATTGTTGTTCGTGTCGTGTGCTCATTGCCGTGTCGTTTGCATGTCCGGTTGGTTAGTTTTACCTAGTTGGGCTTACCAATTTTTACCTGACACGCACACCTGTTTGTCGTTCTTTCTGCACGCACACCAGTCTGCACCTGGTAGCGTGGTGGCAAATTGCGCAGCACCTATCCATCTTTTAATGATTGGAATGTAATCGATCCGATTTGTGTTCGCAATTACGAGATCACGAGCGAGGTACCTTGCTATGCACCGGTGGTAGGCCAAAGACAAACGGACAATGCGGAAACAGCGAACGCCAAACCATGAACCAATAAATTCCACATTCCTGTGACACCTTAAGTCGAACGTCAAGCATGGGCAGCTGGTTCGTGAATGACTTGGGCAAAAATAAAATAACTTACTGCGGCTGAATGTTGTTATATGCGGTCAATGGCGAAACTGAAAATGCCAAATCCATGAATGCGAGTGAAAAATTGCGGCACCTTATGGGAGGAAACCGAGAATCAACTGCATCAAGAAATTGCCGAAGGTGCGAATACGTTTGGTGAAACCACCTTTATGAGTGCAGCCTTCAAAATTGTGTCCTGGTTGTTTGTTGCAGGTTGTATAAAAATGTCTCACTTCCGCCGCATATTCTTGTGACAATGAGACAACAATGTATTTGAACTGTGTAGACTCTATAGTAATGTTCCGGGTGTCTAATTGCGCTTTGACTTGTGCACACTACAGGTGCGGGTCATTAGGCCAGAATGGTGGCAGCTTCATGAAAACCGCTGCCCCGGATGAAGCGGGTTGAGCAACCAGGAAAGGCACGGCTGGTTAGTCTTTTCCAGCGACTGGTTGTGTGCTTGTAACTCGTTGACCATCCGTTTGGATCACGTCAAGCTCACCAATTTAGCACGTGGTTGTTGTTGGAGTTGGAGTAGAATGCACGAATACATGACAAGCAAATGCAATAGATAATGGTGGGCTGCAGTAGACGGAAATTACCAAATTGAAAGAATGAGGATGAAACGCTCCAATAGTTGTTAAGCACTGCACAATAGAAGAAGTTTTACCATTGCTGTTCAAGGAAGAACCAGAAGCTGCTGCCTCTCCCCACTGCTCTGCTCCGCACACAGAGAAGGAACGGAGATGAATTCCATCACCACGAGCCCCAAGGCCTGGGTCTGCAGATGCAGCACCTGCACAGCACAAGCAAACTATGATACACATTTGTCCCTCCATTGTGATGGAGATGTGTGAGGGCCTTCTAAAATAATTTACAAACAAACACAAACCATTGTCCAAAACAAGTTAAGGTGTGTGTGTGTGTGTGTGTGTCTGTGTGTGTCTGTGTATGTGTGTGTGTACAGCATAATGGTTAGAGCGTATGCTCAGTCAGTAGTACAAATCCAGACCAAATCATCCAAAGACTTAAAAAATTGAATGTGCCGTTTCCTTTTCCTTGCTTGACGTGCAGCATTTAAAAGGCTGTAGCATGGAAACACAATGCTGGGAAGGCAATGGCAACCCACTCAGTATAACCCTTGCCAGGAAACTGCTTCGGCAGCACCAATGCTCTGTAAAGATCGTAGGGTATATGAACTAAAATCAAAAACTAGAAAGCATCTGAAAATGCAAAGCCCGTCCGCACCGTTTGTATCCAGACGTCTTCTTCTTCTTCTTCTTCTTCTTCCGTATGTTCAAATAACAAAAAGTTTAAAAAATTTAAATTGATGATTTTACACACCCTTGACCTTTGAGCTTTAGATCTAAAAAATAATCAGCTTCTAGCTTTTGACTGGTGAACCAATTCTGTGACTCAATATGCAAATTATTTAAAATTTTGGGTGTAGGTACTTCAGAATCTGGGCAAGGTTGAAAACTAACTCATGTTGGCTTTGAAATCCGGTTTTAACAGGTGTAGAAAAGATCATGATTTTGGATGAGGGATGATTTGAGATAGTGGTGAACATCTGCCTTGAAGACCTGGAGGGAAGAGTGTGGAATGTGGTTCCACAGGTGGGGAAAAACAGAATAAATAATGGAGGCGAGTAGTGGTTCTGGATTTAGACAGTTTCACCAGGAGGAGGTTTCTGGTGGACAGAGTGTGTCCTGCAGATACCTGAGGGTGACAAAGTATGGAGAAGGCAGAGGTTTCAAGTCTTGACAAGGTACCATCAGGTTTTAGAGGAGGGAGACAAGTTTGAAAGCTCATTCTTGAGATTGGACAGATGTTGTTTTCTGGCACTCGAGAGAGTAGACTCTCGTCGCGAGTTTTGTGGAATAATCCGAGGTTGTCTTCAGTTGGATTTGCCTTCATGAGGAGAATGCAAGTCCTTTTTTTAAAACAACGGCCTCACCAAAGGATTCAGAGTACCAAGAGTGGGTATATTAATTGAAGAGATGGGATGAATCTGTGAGAGACAGAGAGACAGAGAGAGACAGAGACAGAGACAGAGACAGAGACAGAGAGAGAGAGAGAGAGAGAAAGAGCAGGTTTCTGTACAATAATTCCCAGGCTGAATTAATATTGGGGATATAGGAGACCAATCCAGATGTGTAAAAAAAATAAAAAAATTGTCACCACGAATACGCGTGGCGTGAATGTAGAAGCAGGTCCCATGTTAGGAAATGCGAATACGCAGAACCCACGAATGTTGAGGTCTGACTATGTATGTATGTATGTGTGTGTGTGTGTGTGTGTGTGTGTGTGTGTGTGTGTGTGTGTGTGTGTGTGTGTGTGTGTGTGTGTGTGTGTGTATGTATGTATGTAGGTATGTAGGTATGTATGTATGTATGTATGTATGTATGTATGTATGTATGTATATATATATATATATATATATATATATATATATATATATATATATATATATAATATATATATATATATATATATATATATATATATATATATATATATATATATATATATATTAGGGTGGTGCTCAAAATAATTTATTTTAAATATTTACTGGGACATGGCTTTATGTTGTTCCTTTTGTTCCAAAATGAAAAGACACCAAATATGAAAGCAATCTGATTTTATTTAGGGGTGCCACATCAGCCTTCAAACTAAAGGTGTCTACAAAACTTTTCTATATATGGATCGAAAGCAAAACCAGAAGTTTGTTTTATGAAAATCCACCCTCCACTCACTTTCTTTGTATTCTAGCAAACACAAGTTACAATAGCTGCACAAATAGCACTATATTGCTATGAAAACTCAAATTCAATGATAACAATCCAAATGTTCAGTTCATAAAATGAAGAGACACCATATCACATAATATGAAAAAACCCAAATATAATGAGAAATGTAACTCCTATTTCTGGGCCTGTTTCACCACTGTTGCCTTCTTGGCATCGGGGTACATCTTCCTGTGAGCAGCAACAACTTGGAGCAGAGCTTGCTTTTGCTCTTCATCCTTTGTAAGGAGCTTATTGTAGTCTTGTATCAATGCGACACCCCTTTCTGCCCTGTCGTTCACCACGACTAAGCCACTGGCGGCTTTCTTTGCTTCCTGAAAGCTGGTTTCTTGCTCCCATGAACCAGGATCCTTATCCATCCAATCAGTTGGGGTCCCTAGGATGCTGAAGAAATGCTTGGTGTGTTTTGTTATGAGGCCAGCGATTGACAGGGCGGTTCCTCGTTTGATAGCTGGTCTCTTTGGAGAGGGGTTTTCACCGTCATTTTTCAATGCTTCAATCATATTGATCTTGCTTTCTTTGTCAATTCTGGTGTCAAAGAATGCAAATGCCACTAGTACTGGGCTCATGTACCACGTGTGGCGGCCAAGTGCCTTCAAGGCTGCCTGAGCCATCTTCTGATTGATTTGTTCAAACTTTTCCAACTTCTTGAAGAGGTTAATGTCATTCAGGGGAGCCTCAATAGCTTGTGGAGCCCGAAACCAAGCCTGTACATACACAAGGCAGACAAAAATGTTGAAGGCTCGGAGTTCTCTCGCCTCTCGAAGTGTCAAGTGGAACTCTGACCGAAACATGAACACCTGTAGTGAATATAGTGCTTTTGCCATCCATCTGGCTCTGTGCATTGCTCCTGGAGCCATGATCCGGATTCCACGAGGTGGGATTCCTCCCATGTAGATGACAGTCAGTTCTAGGAGTTCACGATAATCATCTCGTGGCTGCTGATCTTTCAAACACACAAGAGCAAATTCCAGAGCTTCATCCATCATGTCATTGTTCTGTGCAAACTCAGCTGCCGTATCAGGATCTGTGAATCCATTTTTTGGTTGGTGATGGGCAATGGACGGCCACTCCGCCTGAAACCGCTTAAAAAGCTGGATGTCAGGGCCTGATGAAGGACCGAAAAGAGTGGTGAAAACATCTCCCAGAATGATTTCGTGCGCATGATGGCGGCAAGCCAAATGAATTAGTTCAGTCTGTAGCTTCTTTTCAATGAGGACAGCAGCCCCTCCACGAACACCTGAATTGCTGGCCGTTGTGTCAAAAGACAAAGCCTTCACCTTGCCCACAAGGTTCCAGCTCTTCAGTGTGTCCACTACAGCGGTTGCCATAGCTTCTCCTCCCCCGTCAGGTAACTTGGGAACATTCAACAGCTGCTCCATTCCATGGTACTGGTTGGACACAAGGATTGGAAGACGATCCACCTTCACATGCACAAAATCTCCAGTGACATCGGGAAGAAGCTTTCCATCCCAATGGACCACTAAAGGACCCTGCACATTATGATGAAATGCTTCTTTTATTTCGTCCATGGTTTTGCATCGATGCATCATGCGATTCCGCCGCACTGTCCATCGGTTCAGTGCCAGCTCTGCAGGATCCCATCCTACTGCTCTACAAATGGATGCCAAGTTGTGGACAGCCATTCGGTCACTTGTTTTCGTACGATCCAAAGAAGCTGCGACTTCAGGAGTGACAATGTTGATAGGCCTTCTTTTCTTGGGACGAGATATCCCACCATCAGATGATGAAGAACCAGCCTGTGCCGTGGTCTCAGAGTCAGAGTCTGAGTCTGTGACTACCATAGCAGTAGCACCCTTCATGACCATTTCCTGTCTCTTATTTTCCTTCTCTGCCTTAGTCTTCTCCTTTTCTTCCCTTTCTTTCTTTCGCTTCGTTTTTGCTTCCAACATAGTGTCTACAGATCCCATTGAAGCCTTCCTCTCTGAGAATTGATCGTGAAGAAACTTCCTGTCCTCGGGGTTGGTGATTATGGCCTCCGAATCTGCATGCCTAAGATCAAACGTCTTCTCCAAGGAGGCCTTGAAGGATGCTTCCTTTTTCTCTTGGGTCGCACCACCCCGCTTTGCACCTTTTTGGAGGCTCCTCCATTCTTCATATAGCCTCTCCAAACGATGGATGCAGTGCTGCTTCGTCGTTGTATGTAGGTGAGCTTTTTCCCAGAACTTCACAACCTCTTCAATGGTGAGGGTTGCACTCTCCCGGGCAGTGCGATTCTCCTTCTTCAGGTGATGGAAAAACAGGACAAGAGATTGATGCACAGTCGGGAGCTTGGCACCTTTGATGGCATCTCACGGCGAGGTCACGTCTTTTCGAAGCTGCTCCATGCGCTCACGCTCTCGAAGCTAAGTGATCTTTCACAATCGTGTTTTTGTCGAGACTGTATCTATCTTTCGGTGTGTGTACCTATAGCGTATCCTTTGGAAAATTTTCGGTGCTAATTTTTCGTACATGTATACACAATCGTCGGTTAATGGTATCGAGTATTCTGCGGCCTAGTACTCGTAGGCTTAGACTACCGTACCGTCTCCGACCTTGTGGTTTTGTTTTTCTCTCAGCGATTCGTCGAATGCGCTGAAATTATTTTCGTTCTCTGTTTCGTCCCAGTCGTTCACCCCGTACCTCCTTGTTTAATATCTCTACTCACAAAAAAAACCAAAAAAAACCCCAAAAAAATATTTCCTTCCCAGGTCTTATTCGTTTATTTGTTGTTATTTTTGTTCGTTCGTTCTTCGTTCGCGATCACGCGGTTAGAAATGTATAATCTCTCCCCTGAACAACTATTTTCTGTCATATATTATAACACCCTTTTCTTCTTTTCCTACAAAAGGATGCTTTCGTCTTGCTCACCAAATCTATTCATTCCAAAAAATATATATAATACCATCTCTTACAGTTCCTCCTTTCTACATTCCCTAAACTATCCAGAACTCCACCCCTCCTCCAGTGTCCTCAAACGTATTTTTGACTCGAAGGTCTCAAACTCATTTTGTAAAAAATGTTCGTTTCCCATGAATCGTACACTTTTCAAAATCCAATCTCACCCCTCCCCTCCAAATCCTCCCCATCACCCATCCCTTTCAAATCTCCCCCCTTGCCCCTTCCCTCCCCTCCCTCCTAAACTCCCCCCACACCCCTCCCCTCCGAGACTCTCCCTCGCTCCTCCCCTCCTAGACTCCCCTCTCACCCCTCCTCCTCAAAGCATCCTCCCTGCTTCTTCCCCCTTCCAACTTTCACCTACATCTCCCCAAACCTTCTGCCTCGCTCTTCCCCCTCCTCAAATAACACCTCACTGTGCCTCACCCAATCTCCATCAAACCTTTTGTCCGCCCCATTCTTCCCTTTCTCCAAGCTATTCTGAAATCTCTGAAATCTCTGACACACCTTCAACAGCTCTCCCTACCTCTTCCTCCTCTTCCACATCTTACCCTACCCCTCCCCCCCCCCCTGTTCTGGACCCGATGCTCCCCCTTCCTCTTCATTAACGGTATGGACCTCAAACATCCGGGGCCTTCGCTCAAACTTGACTGACCTCTCCATACAGGTTGCTTCTGACAAACCAGATGTGATCTGCTTAACAGAAACTTTCCTCCTTCATGATGTCTCTGATGCCTTGGTATCTCTCCCAGGTTACTCCCTCCTCCGGTATGATAGACCTGAGCCTCGTCCTGGAGGTGGGGTTGCTATCTTTATAAAAAACTCTCTTCCTCACTCGCCCTCCACTGCCCTCTCTCCACCTCACCCCCAGGAATACCTTTGGCTACGGCTTCCCCTTCGCTCCCACCTTTTGTTCATATGTGTGTTGTACCGTCCACCAAACAGCGATGACTCCATCTACATCTCACTGTCTGATAATATGGACCAACTTCTATCTACCCATCCCAACTCTCTCTTCCTCATATGTGGTGATTTCAATTGTCACCATGCCAGTTGGCTGGGTGTGGGTACCTCTCTCACCAGCCATGGCTCTTCAGCAAAGGACTTCTGCGACTCACTGGGACTGACACAATCTGTCAATTTCCCGACCCGGATCTCAGTCAACGGAGCATCTTCTCTTCTGGATTTGGTTATGACAAACTTCCCTGAAAATGTCTGCTGCTCTTCTTCTGCTCCAATCGGCTCATCTGATCATGTGCTTGTCAAAGTGGACATCTCTCTGACCATTCTCAGAGAGCCTCCTCAGCGTCGACGAGTCTGGCATTTCACTCAGGCCAACTGGCACGGTCTTCAAGCAGCCATCAATCATCTGGACTGGTCTCCCATCTCTACCGCCTCTGACATCAACTCATCCTGGGAATTCTTTCAAAGTAAATTGCTCTCTCTCATGCACAGATTTATCCCATCTCGTCTTCAGTTGTCATACCCTTCCTCCCGTCCATGGTACACGGAATCTTGTGGTGAGGCTGTTGCCCTGAAACAACTTGCTTTCGTCTCCTGGAAAGCAAATCCAACGGCAGGAAATCTCATTTCCTTTCACAAAGCCCGAAACAAGTGTGTGTCCACCCTCAGGAGAGCCAGGAAACAATATCTCACCATTCTCAAGACCGAACTCTCTTATCTGTCTCCCTCTTCCAAATCCTGGTGGCGTCTGGTCAAATCTGTTTCTGGTGTTTGTTCCCCCTCCATCCCCTCCCTCACCTCAAACGGCTTAACGGCTGACTCCGCACGTGAAAAAGCTGAATGCCTCAACTCTGTGTTTGCCTCTAAATCTTGTGTCCCAAACCCATCCCTCTCTGTACCCACCGTACCCAGTCGTACCCAGCTGCTCCTGGACTCTGTGTCCTTTCCTCCTGACAAGGTGGAAAAGTTTCTGTCAACCCTCGACTCTGATTCTGCAACTGGTCCTGACGGCATCAGCCCACGGGTCCTAAAATCATGTTCTTCTGCTCTTTCACTCCCTCTTTCTGTTCTCTTCACCCTCTCTTTTGCTCACGGTCATCTGCCATCTGCTTGGAAATCAGCCAACATCACCGCTTTGCATAAAAAAGGTGCAAAAACAGATCCCAGCAACTACAGACCAATCAGCCTTCTCCCAATTATCAGCAAAGTCATGGAATCCATCATTGCTTCAGATATTAAATCTTTCCTCTTCTCCAATGGCTTGATCTCTGATCATCAATTTGGTTTCAGACCTGGTCACTCTACTCTGGACATGCTGCTTCTGCTTTCTCAACAATGGATGGAGGTCCTCAACGCCAAACAGGAAATTAGAGCTGTCTCCCTTGACATTTCACGTGCCTTCGATACGGTCTGGCACCCTGCTCTGCTCACCAAACTCTCCTCCTTTGGTATCCATGGAAATCTCCATGCATGGCTGGCGGACTTCCTCTCTGGTCGTAGTCAACGTGTGGCCCTGAATGGGTTTCTCTCATCTCCTCTTCCTGTTCAGGCTGGAGTTCCCCAAGGTAGTGTTCTGGGCCCTGTGCTTTTTCTGGTCTTCATCAATGATCTCTCTGACTCTCTTGAAAATCCTCTCTATCTCTTTGCTGACGACTCTACTCTCTGTCGCTCCATTCCTCATCCCTCAGATCGGCAGTCTGCAGCCTTCTCACTCTCTGCAGACCTGGACAAAATCACAGACTGGTCAAACAAGTGGAACATGTCTTTCAATCCTGACAAATCTCACACTCTTACAATGTCTCTCCGAAAGGACCGACTGGACAACCCTCCCATCTACTTTCTCAACAATCCTCTCCAAGAAGTTCTGTCGCTCAAGCTTTTGGGTCTCACTATCTGCCATGATCTTTCTTGGGAAAACCACATTTCCAAGCTGGCCTCCAAAGCCAGTCGCCGACTGGGCATCCTCCGTCGTGCGAAGTCCTTCCTTGGCACACCTGAGCTCCTCACCACATACAAGGCTTTCATCCGCAGCTCAATGGAATACTGTTCCCCCCTCTGGGCTGGTGCTCCTACCTCACACCTTGCTCGGCTTCACGCTGTTGAGGCCAAAGCTTTCAGAATCATTGGAATCTCCTGCGATGTAGTCAACACCGAGGGCCTTTCACTCACTCACCGCAGGCAGGTTGGTGGTCTTTCTGTCTTCTACCGACTCCTCTCCGGCCTTGCTCCCCCAGCTCTCTCTGTGCTCTGTCCCCCCAATATTCCTTCAGGTCGCACAAGATCTGCCTGCAACCCTCTTATGGTTAAACTGCCAAAGTCTAGGCTCTCTGCTCACCTTCACTCCTTCATTCCTCTTTTCTCCCGCCTCTGGAACAAACTCCCTCACTCTCTTCAATCCCACTGCACCCTCCAGGTCTTTAAAACAGCTGTTCACCACCATCTCTTATCCTCCCCCATCCAAAACCTTGATCTTTTCTACCCCCGCTAATTTCGGTCCCCTTGTGTTTTATACCTCTCCCCCCCGCCCTCCCCCTCCCACGCCTCCTGCCCCCAAGCCCTCTCCCTCCCACATTTCTTCCTGCTGTCAAATGTTGTGGTTGTGTGCTTCCCCTTCTCTCCCCATCTTGTCTTCCGCTCCCTCTTTTTGTGTGTTTTGTTTGTCTGGTTGATTTGTTTGTGAAATAAATGTTAGCTCTTTCACGAGCCTCGATTCAGTATTCAAAAAAAAAAAAAAAAAAATACACAACCCAGAAACGTGATGAACGGCATATTCTCCAGCATATATTCAAAGAAAAAGTAAAATGATGATTTGACATTTGTGATGGATTCTGATTTGGATGTAATTGCTTTTCCATTATATTTGCCCTAATTTCAAATATGTGAATGTTTCTTTTTCGCTTGAGCAACGCTGGGTACTCCAGCTATAAACGCTTTTATACTTTACTCGGGGTACAAATGCAAATACAACTTTGTCTGGGGGGCGGGGGGGGGGGGTAACGTGGCCGCGGCCTCATTCAGGGGTGTTGGGGACAGAGAGAGGGGCATAAACTCTCGATGTAAATGTGTACCGTGCAGCGCCACCTGGTGAGGATGGCAGAGGGTATTACAATTTCCATTTTTACCTGTGCAACACTGAGGTTATGAAGCACTCTTTGCATGGGTAAAATTTTTCCTCCTTCCCTTCCCCCCCACCTCCCACAAAATGGAGGGGCCTGTCAAAGCCACCCCACACCCCAAAAGATGTACAGGTATTTTACCTTTCCCCTCCTATATATATATATATATATATATATATATATATATATATATATATATATATATATATATATATATATATCAGTCACTATGCGACCTTCATATCATCAGTGGAGAACCGTCACAAATCCCGAACCCTTATCCCTAATACCCAAAATCCTAATCCCTAACCCTAAACGAAAGGGTCACAGAGTTACAAGTGTATGGAAAGCCTCACTGCGTTGCCCTGATGAAGCCCCAACAAGGGCGAAACCAGGTCGGTAACTGTGAGTTTTGCATGCACTTGTGACAGTATCTGTATTTATAATCCGTAATGACGCACTGCTAGATGGTTCCTCTGGAACTTTGCAGGCAAGGCGGACGTGCATGGCGATGACGTCATGTTGTCCGCTCATTAGGTTGGAGAACCAGATTACAGATACCATTATATATATATATATATATATATACATACTATATATATATATATATATATATATATATATATATATATATATATATATATATATATATATATATATACTGTATATCTATATATATATATATATATATATATATATATATATATATATATATATATATATATATATATATATATATATATATATATATATATATACACACACACTATGTAAAGAAAAAGCATCCGTAAATGAAAATTTACATAAGAAACCGTAAACGCATATGTAAAAACAAAAAACAAACGTCAATCGATATCTAGCATTTGAAAATTTTAATTTCTATAACTGCAAATTGTGAAATAAAAACCTGAATGAAAATGTACGTAAAAACCCATAAACGTGTCCTTTTAAAAAACCCCAAAAAACCTCAATTGATATCTAGCAGGAGGTTGGTGATGCTTGCCTATACTCATAAAGCTTATATTTATTATGTACCTACATACAAAGCACAGAGGACAGTGAAGAGGAGGAAGAGGTGGCGAGGCCATATCTTCAATATAAACTGGAAAAAGTGCTGCTGTTGTTGTTGTTGCTCTTTTACGTGTCAGCATTTTGAATGAATCTGTAATCATGTGCATTTGTTTTCGTAATTTCTTTTACTTTTCCCTTATAAATCGTCAAATGCAACGAACCGACACCCCTTTTCCCAATTGAAACAATGCCCGGACATTTGTGGTGTCGGTATTCACAGTTCCGACATTTGCAGAATTTTTCATGAATCACGAACCCGATCTTCACCAAAATCTAATAATTTCGTCCTTGTCATATATCCAATCCCCACAACAAATTTCATCCGAATCCGTCCACAACTTTTGGAAATATCCTGTTCACAGACAGACAAACAGCCAAACAAACAACGAGGTGAAAATATAACCTCCATCCAGCTTTGGTGGTCGTGGTAATGATATTTTTATGCACTATCTTCTTTCTGTACTTTTGGAAAAAAAAGTAGTGAAAAATGTTGATTTTCCTCCTCTCCCACATCCAGGCATAAGTAATCAATAGATCAGCTCTTACAGCGTTTACAGGCACAGGTTGATTGGTTGGCAATAGGCAATTCATGAGTGCAACAGAATCTACCTCTGTGCTGTTATGGTCTGAGTGCAAGCTCACCCTGTGAGCCGGTTAGCTGGATGCTGCTCACACCCTTAGCGAGACCATTGGCCTTGGGGCTAGCTCCAGATCCGGGGCCCGTTGCCCGTGGTGGTCTCTTTCCTGGCACTTTGACAGTTGTGCGAAGCAAGTCAATCTGCTTCCCATGAGAGTTCTGCATGTAGTCCTGCAGAGACGGGCTTTTTATACTTCGGGCTCAAAATATTTCCTTCCTCCTTGACCTTTACAAATTGTAAGATATATATATATATATATATATATATATATATATATATATATGTATATATATATATATATATATATATATATATATATATATATATACATATATATATATATATATATATATATAAATATATATAAATATATATATATATGTATATATAAATATATATATATATAAATATATATAAATATATATATATAAATATATATAAATATATATATATAAATATATATATATATATATTTATATATATATATTTATATATACATATTTATATATACATATATATATATATTTATATATATATATATATATATATATATATATATATATATATATATATATATAAATAAATATATATATATATAAATATATAAATATAAATATATATACAGTCATGTGAAAAAGTAAGTACACCCCATGTAAAGTTTTGACTTTTTCAACATATTTCAACATTCAGCTATTTGATCTTCATTTTTTTTTTCTTTTTTTCTTTTTTGTATACTGAATCGAGGCTCGTGAAAGAGCTGACATTTACTTCACAAACAAATCAACCAGACAAACAAAATATATAAAAAGAGGGAGCGGAAGACAAGAGAAGGGGAAGCACACAAACACTTGAGAGCACACAACATTTAAGAGCAGGGAGATGTGTGGGAGGGAGAGGGCTTGGGGGGAGGAGGCGTGGGAAGGGGGGTGGGAGAAGTATAAAACACAAGGACACCAAGGACTTCCAGGACAGAAGTTGGTATTTCAAAAAAGTGGAATTGGGGTGAAATTAGCGGGGATAGAAAAGATCAAGGTTTTGGATGGGGGAAGATAAGAGATGGTGGTGAACAGCTGTTTTAAAGACCTGGAGGGTGGAGTGGGATTGAAGAGAGTGAGGGAGTTTGTTCCAGAGGCGGGAGAAAAGAGGAATGAAGGAGTGAAGGTGAGCAGAGAGTCTTGATTTTGGCAGTATTTCAACAATATTGATAGATAAAGGTGATATAATAGAACAAATATCATGAAACATTTACATTTTGTAGTCCATTGTATAATTTAAATAAACATAAATGCAAATTTCGCATGTGGAAAAAGTAAGTACACCCTTGGCTCTAATCGGTGGTATTGCCCCCTTTGGCAGAAACAACCTCAAGTAGGCGTTTCTTATAACTGTCTACCTGTCTCTGACATCGACTGGGAGAAATTTTTGCCCACTCCTCCATACAGAATTATTTCAGCTGTGCGATGTTTGAGGGGTTTCTTGCATGCACAGCTCGTTTCAAATCCCCCACAACATCTCAATGGGATTTAGATCCGGGCTTTGACTTGGCCATTCCAGAACCCTCCATTTCTTTCTTTTCAGCCATTCCTTGGTGGATTTACTGGTATGCTTAGGGTCATTGTCATGTTGCAAGGTCCACCTTCGGTTGAGCTTCAACTTCCGACAGATGGCCTCACATTATCCTCAAGCACCCTCTGGTACAATGAAGAATTCATCGTGATTCTATGATGGTGAGCTGCCCAGGCCCTGATGCAGCAAAGCTGCCCCAAACCATAATATTTCCACCACCATGCTTTACAGTTGGTATCAGGTTCTTGTGGTTAAATAAATGCTGTCTTTGGTTTTCGCCAAACATGTCTTCTGGTACTGTGGCCAAATAGCTCCACCTTTGACTCATCTGTCCAGAGCACATTGTTCCAGAAGTGCTGGTCTTTGCCGAGGTGTTCATTGGCAAACTTTAGTCTTGCCCTGATGTTCTTTCTGGACAGCAAAGGTTTCCTCCTGGCACACCTCCCATACAACAGACAACAACAACATGCATTTTAAGGCCATTTTCCCTACTAGAGCGGGGTTAGCCTTGCGGTCCCCATGACAATCTTCTCCATTTTGCCCTATTTTCTGCATCTCTCCTTGTTAACCCCCTTGCCCGCATTTCTTCTTCCACCATCGTTAGCCAAGTCTTTCTCTGTCTTCCCCGTCCTCTACTTCCTTCTACATTCATTTCCATCACTCTTCTCAACCAGTCACTTTCATCCTTCCTCAACACATGACCAAACCATCTCAACCTGTTCCTCTTCACAGCATCAATCACAGGCTCTATTCCCATCATCTTTCGCAATTCATCATTTGTCTTCCTCTCTCTCAACGATACTCCGCACATCCGTCGAACCATTCGCATTTCCACCCTTTCCAACCTTCGTTGCTGCTCTACGTTCATTACCCATGTCTCGCTCCCATAAATCATAACACTTCTCACACATGCACCATACACCTTTCCCTTCAGCTTCAACGACACTCCCCTCATCATCAGCACACTACTCAGTTCCCGAAACTTCTTCCATGCACATCTCACTCGAGCAACCGTTGCCGAGTCTGATCCACCTTCTCCATTCAGCATGTCTCCGAGGTAGCAAAATGTTTTCACACCTTCCAGCTTCACGCCGTCTCCAAGATCCAACTCAACATTTCCTCCATCTGCAGCTCCCTCTGTGCACACCTTACATTTGAATGTAGCTGCCACACTGGTTAATGACCCTCTCAGACCACTACATTTTTGATGAACCCACTCAGCGCACATTGTACATTGAATGGAGTTCACTCCGACACCCTTCCTACACAGCACAGGGCCACTTCCCAGTTCTTTCCACCTCACCACATGCTTTACCACTTGCCATCACCTTCGTCTTTCCGATATTCACCTTCAGACCTTTTGTCTCCATACATTCCTTCCACTTATGCATCTTGATTCAGTCCATCCATACTTTCCGCAATCAACACCAGATCATCTGCATACAACAACTCCCACGGTAAACCCTCCTTTACGTTCTGAGCCAGCACCTCCATCACAGCTACAAATAGTAGTGGACTTAGTACCGACCACTGATGCACTCCCACCTTCACCTCAAACTCACCACTGTTCCCGTCCTTCGTCCTTACAGCTGTGCGCGCTCTTTTGTACATTGCCATCACGACTCTGATCAACCATTCCTCCACTCCTAACTTCCTCAATGCCCATGTCAATACTTTGCGTGGAACCCTATCGAATGCTTTCTCCAGATCAACAAACCCAAGAAACAACTTCTTCCTCTTCTCCATGTACTTCTCCTGCAACTGCCTCACAATGAAAAGCGCATCTGTCGTTCCCCTTCCTGGCATAAATCCAAACTGCATTTCGTCGATCTTCAATTTCTTCCTTATCCTCCTCTCCAACACCCTTTCCAATACCTTCATTCCATGCTCCAATAACTTTATCGCTCGGTACGAGCCACAGTCCAGAGGGTCACCTTTCCCCTTGTATAGAGGGACGAGGGTACTCAGTTCCCAATCCACTGGAATGCGGCCTTCTTTCACCACCAGATTACAGATCTCTGTCATTCTCTTCATACCCCAACTTCCTGCTGCCTTCAACATAGATCCTGTAGATCAAATTTGTGCAGCCTCTTTCTAATGGTAGATTCGTGCACTTTGACATCAACAGTGGCAAGAGCTACCTGTGGGTCCCGTGATGTCATTCTGGGGTTCTTAGAGACTTCTTTCAGCATCTTGCGGTCTGCTCTCGGGTTGAACTTGCCTGAACGGGCCTGGCTCGGGCCTGGCCTGAACAAGTTGGCAGTTGTTTGAAATCTTCTCCACTTGTAGATGATCTTCCGGACAGTCGAATGATTGATTTCAAATTGTTTGGAGATCTTTTTAAATCCCTTCCCAGACTCGTAGGCATCTATAACCTTCTTCTGAAGGCATCAGAGAGCTCTTTTGATCTCGGCATGGTGACGCCGCACACTTCAACAACAAAGAGCAAACCAAACTAAATGTCTGAGGTTTAAATAAAACAGGTTCCTCCAAGATTCTCTCTAACGATGTTCTTATCATTTGCACCTGAGCTGATGCACCTGATTCTAATTTTAGGTATTTGAAGTAGTGATAAATGTAGGGGTGTACTTACTTTTTCCACATGCGAAATTTGCATTTATGTTTATTTAAATTATACAATGGACTACAAAATGTAAATGTTTCATGATATTTGTTATATTATATCACCTTTATCTATCAATATTGTTGAAATACTGCCAAAATCAAGACTCTCTGCTCACCTTCACTCCTTCATTCCTCTTTTCTCCTGCCTCTGGAACAAACTCCCTCACTCTCTTCAATCCCACTCCACCCTCCAGGTCTTTAAAACAGCTGTTCACCACCATCTCTTATCTTCCCCCATCCAAAACCTTGATCTTTTCTATCCCCGCTAATTTCACCCCAATTCCACTTTTTTGAAATACCAACTTCTGTCCTGGAAGTCCTTGGTGTCCTTGTGTTTTATACTTCTCCCACCCCCCTTCCCACGCCTCCTCCCCCCAAGCCCTCTCCCTCCCACACATCTCCCTGCTCTTAAATGTTGTGTGCTCTCAAGTGTTTGTGTGCTTCCCCTTCTCTTGTTTTCCGCTCCCTCTTTTTATATATTTTGTTTGTCTGGTTGATTTGTTTGTGAAGTAAATGTCAGCTCTTTCACGAGCCTCGATTCAGTATACAAAAAAGAACAAAAAAAAAAAAAAAATGAAGATCAAATAGCTGAATGTTGAAATATGTTGAAAAAGTCAAAACTTTACATGGGGTGTACTTACTTTTTCACGTGACTGTATATCTAAAAAGGAAAAATATATATATATATATATATATATATGTATATACACACAAAAAAAAACACACACACACACACACACACACACACACACACACACACACACACACACACACACACACACACACACACACACACACACGTTACAGCTTTTAGTTGGTAAACTCAAACCTCAGAATAATGGCAACAATACATCTAAGTACTAGAAGGTGACGCAAAGCATTGCTTACGTGCAGACTGGGGTGGTACGTCAAAATTCCATTATCGCAGAGTGTCAGGTACTTTTTCTTCCATTCTTTATTCAAGGACTTCCCACTGCGTTTCAAGAGAATTCCCTGATAACATATATGGACAAGAAAGTGATGTAAAAAACATTGTTCAATGTGTGGGCATCCCCCTTCTGAGGCAAAGATGGTTGCATAACACGTATACACGTATTTGTTGTTGCAAGGAAAAGGTGACCACGTTAAGCATGTGGCTAGAAAATTACTCTAAAACAATAAATAATGTTCATTTGCATGAGTTTCTAGCTACATAGGAGCTACAACATTCCAAATTGTAATTTTACAACCTGACTTGCTGAGGATGCAAAACCGGGATGCGAGATTCATTGCAGCGTAATGCCATTTCTCTCGAAAGGAAAAACATTTTATCATGCTTTGCTGTTCGTACTGACAATAAGTGTAAAAACAGCTTACCAAAGTTCCTACTCTCATTATAAAGTCCCAATCTGTAAATTAACAAAAACCCAAAACCCTAAGCAACACAAAAGGGCTTTTGGGATGGCGCCCCTGCCTCACACCTTCCTCAGCGTGACACCATTGAAACCAAGGCATTTAAGATCATTGGAATCTCTGATGATTAATCTGCGTCTCTCTGTCTTCTACCTTCGCTGATCTTCTACCATCTCCTTTCTGGTCTTCCATCATTTGCTCTTTCCGTTCTTTGTCCCCCTCCCAATCCCCCAGGTTCCTGCAGGGTGCACAAGGTTTACCAATAACACCCTTCTGGTGGAACTAACTATCCAGAATCACTGCTCACCTCCACTCATTCGTTCCTCTTTTCTCCCGACTGTGGAATCAACTTTCGTATTCTCTTCAATCTCATTCTTCTCACCTTCTCAGATCATTCTCTTTCCAAAACTATGATCTTTTCTACCCTCCTTAACTCTCCCCAACGTTTGCTTCTGTGTACATCTTGTCCTTCACCCTCATTCTTCCTCATATGTGAAAAGCTGAATGCCTCAACTCTGTGTTTGCCTCTAAATCTTGTGTCCCAAACCCATCCCTCTCTGCACCCACCGTACCCAGTCGCTCCTGGACTCTGTGTCCTTTCCTCCTGACAAGGTGGAAAAGTTTCTGTCAACCCTCGACTTGGATTCTGCAACTGGACCTGACGGCATCAGCCCACGGGTCCTAAAATCCTGTTCTTCCGCTCTTTCACTCCCTCTCTCTGTTCTCTTCACCCTCTCTTTTGCTCAAGGTCATCTTCCATCTGCTTGGAAATCTGCCAACATCACCGCTTTGCACAAAAAAGGTGCAAAAACAGATCCCAGCAACTACAGACCAATCAGCCTTCTCCCAATAATCAACAAAGTCATGGAATCCATCATTGCTTCAGATATGAAATCTTTCCTCTTCTCCAATGGCTTGATCTCTGATCATCAATTTGGTTTCAGACCTGGACACTCTACTCTGGACATGCTGCTTCTGCTTTCTCAACAATGGATGGAGGTCCTCAATGCCAAACAGGAAATTAGAGCAGTCTCCCTTGACATATCACGTGCCTTCGATACGGTATGGCACCCCGCTCTGCTCACCAAACTCTCCTCTTTTGGTATCCATGGAAATCTCCACGCATAGCTGGCGGACTTCCTCTCTAGTCATAGTCAACGTGTGGCCCTGAATGGGTTTCTCTCATCTCCTCTTCCTGTTCAGGCTGGAGTTCCACAAGGCAGTGTTCTGGGCCCTGTGCTTTTTCTGGTCTTCATCAATGATCTCTCTGACTCTCTTGAAAATCCTCTGTATCTCTTTGCTGATGACTCTACTCTCTGTCGCTCCATTCTTCATCCCTCAGATCGGCAGTCTGCAGCCTCCTCACTCTCTGCAGACCTGGACAAAATCACAGACTGGGCAAACAAGTGGAACATGTCTTTCAATCCTGACAAATCTCACACTCTTACGATGTCTCTCCGAAAAGACCGACTGGACAACCCTCCCATCCACTTTCTGAATAATCCTCTCCAAGAAGTTCTGTCACTCAAGCTTTTGGGTCTCACTATCTGCCATGATCTTTCCTGGGAAAACCACATTTCAAATCTGGCCTCCAAAGCCAGTTGCCGACTGGGCATCCTCCGTCGTGCGAAGTCCTTCCTTGGCACACCTGAGCTCCTCACCACATACAAGGCTTTCATCCGCAGCTCAATGGAATACTGCTCTCCCCTCTGGGCTGGTGCTCCTGCCTCGCACCGAGCTCGTCTTCACGCTGTTGAAACCAAAGCATTCAGAATCATTGGAATCTCCCGCGATGAAGCTAACTCCAAGGGCCTCTCACTCACTCACCGCAGGCAGGTTGGTGGTCTTTCCGTCTTCTACCGACTCCTCTCTGGCCTTGCCAAATTAAAAATATTTGGGTATCCACATATGTATTTATTTGGTTTGCAGTGGAACAAAACAAAAAAAAGCTGAAATTATAACTAAATTTAGCTTATTCCACACACAAATCCTAAAATGGCCTGGACAATATTATTGGCACCTTTTAGAAGTTGTTAGAAATAATTAGATTTCTCCTTTACTTTGGAATTGAACTCACCTATGGTGAGTTGCAGGTGCCTGCAATATAAAAATCACTTATTCAACCAGTTTGAATAGAGAAAAGGAGTCATTCTGCTGTTTTGTGTCAGTGTGGAGCACAATGAGCATGGAGAAAATAAAGAAAACCAGAGAATTGTCTGAGGAGGTCAGACAGGATTGTAGCCAAGCATGGACAATCTCAAGGCTACAAGTCCATCGACAGAGACCTTGATGTTTCTGTGTCCACCGCATGCAATGCTATCAGGAAGTTTAAGGCCCATGGCACTGTAGCCAACCTCCCTGGACGTGGCTGCAAGAGAAAGCTTCATCGCATATTGCAGCGAAGGATTGTTTGAATGGTGGAGAAAGCACCTTAATCAACTGGCAAGCAGATTCAAGCTGATCTACAGACACAAGGTACCACAGTTTCAACTCGCAACATCCGTCACCAACTCAATGAAAGGGGGTTCTATGGAAGGAAATGCATGAGCACCCCACTGCTGAGAGAGACATACGAAAGGCTGACTGGACTTTGCCAAAACACACCTGAATAAGCCAAAATCCTCTGGGAGAATATCCTGTGGACAGATGAGACCAAATTTGAGCTTTTTGGAAAAGCACATCATCTCTATATTTACAGAAAACAAAATGAAGCCTTCAAAGAAAATAACACCTTCCCTAAAGTCAAACATGGAGGAGGTTCCGTGATGTTTTGGGGTTGCTGTGCTGCCTCTGGCACTGGGTGGCTGAATGTGTGCATGACATCATTAAATCAGGAGATTACCAAGGCATTTTGGAGCGCAATGTTCAACCCAGTGTCAGAAAGCTGCATCTCCGTCGAAGGTCATGGGTCTTTCAGCTAGACAATGACCCCAAACACACTTCAAAACGCACACAGGAATGGTTCAAGACAAAATGCTGGACTGTTCTGAAGTGGCCAGCAATGAGTCCAGATCTAAATCCCATTGAACACCTGTGGGGAGATCTGAAAACAGCAGTTTGGAGAAGGCTCCCTTCTAATCTGGGAGAACTGGAACAGTTTGCACAAGAAGAGTGGGTCAAACTGCCAGTAGAGAGGTGCAGGAAGCTCATTCATGGCTTTAGGAAGCGCTTGACTGCAGTTATTTTGTCCAAAGGCTGTGCTACCTTTGGGCGTGCAATTTTCCCAAATACATTTATTGGTTATTTAAAATCCTGTTCATTTATACAGACTCGGCATTTAATATGGAATATTTTTTTTTCCTTGACTTGGGTTTACTTTCTTAACTCCGTATATCAATCTGGTGAGTTTCTTTTAAACTTTGGTGATTTATTTATTAAAAGAACCATGTCACTGATTGTCTGTTGCAGCAAGAAGTCAACAACAGGATTATATCACAGGTGGCATGGCAAAATGTACGACAGGTGCATTTGATGATTGGCTTCACAGTCGGGTATATAAGGGTTGTTGCGTTCTGTATTAGTGGAAAACAACTGCTGCACGTCTCCAAAAGTTATTGCCGCTTCCTCTGGAGATGGTCCGTCAACTCGACAATGCTGTTTGTCATGGAGTGGTGGCTTTACGAAATTACGGCATTAAACAGCGTGCTATTGCTCGGCAGTATGGCATCACTCAAGGTCAGGTGTCAAAGATCCTGAAACGAAATGTTCAGAGGGGTGTCCCTACTCCAATACCGAGGCCAGGACATGCCCGCAGAACCACAAGGAGGGATGATCGCCAGCTGCACCGGTTAGTCCACAATGGCCGTACCAAGTCAGCTAATCAGCTTAGGGCTGAGTGGCAGCAACTGACAACTGTGCCTGTATCCAGAAGGCTAGTCAACCAACGACTGGTTCAAGCAGGCTATCGTGCCAGGCGTCCCCTGAGAAAGCCACGCCTGACCAGACAACACCACCAGCGCCGATTGCAGTGGGCCAGAGAGCACCGTCAATGGCAGCCAGGACACTGGAATCACGTGACCTTCAGTGACGAGTCTAGATTTCTGGTCTATCGTCAAGATGGCCGCGTCCGAGTGCGCAGACAAGTGCATGAAGCCTACAACAAAGATTGTATAGTGCCAAGAGTCCAAGCTGGAGGTGGTGGGGTGACCGTTTGGGCTGCTTTTCATGCAGGGGGCAAAACTGACCTGGTTGTTCTGAATGGAAACCTGAACCAGTTCAAGTACAGGGCCATTCTGGAAGAAACATTGCTTCCATTTGCTCGTGCAGCCTTTCGAGGAAACTTTGTCTCCCAAGATGACAATGCACGGCCTCATTGTGCTCGCATGATCCAACACTTTCTTGCTGACCGTGGTGGAGAGCATATGGAGTGGCCTGCCATGTCCCCGGATATGAATCCGATAGAGAACTTGTGGGCAGAATTAACGCGTCAAATCGACCACTTGGACCAGCAGCCGACCTCTGTGCATGAATTGCAGCAGGCTATTGTCAATGCATGACAAGCAATTCCTGTCCAAACCTTGGCAAATCTCGTGAACAGCATGCCTCAACGTGTACGTGCTCTCCTAAATGCTCGTGGGGGTTACACAAAGTACTGAACTGTAATTTTACTGTCTGTAATCCCAGTCGTAATTTAACTTTTGTTTTTGTTTAAAAAATTTTTGGCTAATGTGCAAAATAAAGAGATACTTCTGGAAAACGTACAGAAGTTTAACACAGTACTGTCCATGAATTGAGTTCGATATCAGTTTACATCACTTTCAAGGATCAATTTATTTGTTTCGAAATGTCAAATGTGGTTTTTGTTTCTTTTAAAGTTCACATTAACAAAATCTAGAATATTTTCAACATAATTCCAATGAACTTTTGGTTCTAAGACATCTTGAAAAGTAAGTTCACCCCCACAAAGAAAAAATATTCCATATTAAATGCCAAGTCTGTATAATTGTGTTACTATGCCCCTAGTGGTGTCTATAATAGCGGACATGGATTTGTCCTCCCATTGGGGGAAGACCCTCTCATGAGGAGGCCGCTCCTATGGTTGGCAGTAAGTGACCTGGAACCAGTAATGTAAAGAGAGTGGCAATTATATGTGGGAAAATTGCATGCTTGGTCGGGGTTTGCTCAGATGGCAGAGCACTGGTACGGTTTCATCAGAGGACCTAATTTTCCACATATAATCGATTGGTCATATATAATCCTGTTCATTTATATAAAAAAGCATTCCTCCATGCAAAATTTCCCCCTCACCCCACTCACTCTCATAATCTCCGACATGCCCATGTCCTCCAATGCCATTCCCCTCCTCAGCACCCACACCCCATTTCTCCCTCCTCACCTCACCCTCCCCTGCGCATATCTTTAATAAATACTGTATGAAACTTGTACATGGTTTATTCCAGGTTTTTTGCATTGAAGGCAGGAGTGCTGCATCACAGAGCTATCTGTGTGGCCAACTTTATTTCCGGCAAATGTAAAGATTATATTTTGAACAAATAATGTAAGTTTGGGATAGAATTGCAGCCTAATGACACGCAATATTAAATTCCACTTTAAATGGGTGGGGAATTTGTACCTAAAGGGATAGAGAAGAATAAAAATATGTCTTTACTTCAATGAAACCGATTATATTTACTGTACCACATGTCAAATGCAAAAATTATTTTGGATTTGCAATGAGATTTCATCAAAGTTTTTAATGATTCAGAAATGCAAAATCTACTGCAAAGCGGTCTCATCTACTATATAAGAGAGCTGTTGGTCTGTCTGTGTGTTGCCATTTTTCTCAGAGATGGCTGAACGGATCTTCGTCAAACTTCCAGAGGTTCAGTGAGTGCCTGTTTTGCCCAGTGCCCAGTGCCTGTTTCAGGGACTGTTTTAGGCCAAAAAAATAATAAATTCTGAAATTAAAAAAGTTCGTTTTTTTGGATTAAAAAAAATAAAATTAAAATATCACTGGATAGTGCCTAAGCCTTTTAAAATTAATGACAGTACATGCGAAATACACATTCACATACATAAATACAAAACAATCACCAGACATTTGAACACAAATAAATCAAACAATTCCGGAAGTGTACGAAGTTGGTAGTAAGGCTTCTTCTTCTTCTTCCTGCTCGGCATCACACTTAACTCAGAAACGTGATGAACGGCACATTCACGAGCATATATTCAACGAAAAGGTGATGAACCCCCTTCCATCCCCTCACTCCCTTCCTCACTCCTCCCTCTCCTACCTCCTCCCTCGCCCGTTACTCCTGCTAGTGTTACATAAACAGCTCTCAAAATCAAATTTGATATAATTTACCTTTCACTGTGGATAGCAATACGTCATCTGTAATTCGCTTCATTTAGAAACCAATTCCGCAAGAAAATTATTTTGTGCTATTCTAGAAACATATTAACACTCGTTTTAAAAAGTATCCACTCAAACGGATCACTCAAACACAATCCTCAAGATGGAAGTGAAAATAGAACAGACCTGCTTGATGGGAATAGCTCTTCCAACACCGACGCTGTCCGACCTGCCATCAAATGCCTTCCTCTCTTCCTTTGCATCGGAAGTCTTCCTCGACTTGTAATAAAAAACGTTTATGAAAAAGCATATTAGCACATTATCAGAAAAACAGTACAGTATGCTTTTATGATTAATATTATTGTTACCTCTGCCACCGAAGGTGGACATCGGTTATGCTTTCACCCCTGTCTATCTGTCTGTCTCATTGTCTGTGAACAGGATATCTTAAAGTTGTGGACGAATGCCGACAAAATTTGGTGGACAGGTTGGGTACATGATAAAGGAGGAAATGATTAGATTTTGGCGATGATCCGGATCTGGATACCCGGATTTTTAAGTGATTCTTCATCATTGAGAGATGGGGTCAACAACGATTTATAGCACGATATCTCGAAAAGTTATGGACGAGTTCAGACGAAACTTGGTGGATGAGTTGGGTAGGTGACAAGAACAAGCCCATTAGATTTTGGTTCAGGTCCGAATCCAGATCCGTCCTATCAGTGGGATGGATACAAAACGTGACCTGTTTCGCTTGGTGGAGGTATGCGCTCTAACGAGTGCCGCTCTAGTTAGGTTTCCTCTGCATTTTAATGCAGAGGAATTCCTATTATTATTCCTTGAGTTTTTCTTTTTATTCCGCCAGTCGTTCCTGGTGTTGGCTTAGCGGTTTGGGTGCCGGCTTGGGATCCTCGGATCCGGAGTTTGAATCCCGGTCGATCACTAAATTAACACCAGGGGGGTTGACTCAGCCTGTCATCCTTCCGAGGTCGGCAAATTGAGTACCAGCTTGCTGGGATGAATGATCCCGGTGTGTACCCCGATTTAGAATAGGTACACCGTATCCCCGCGCATCGTAAGAGGCGACTGAGGGTTGGCGTCAGGAAGGGCATCTGGCCATAAAAACATTGCCTCAAACAGGGAACCATGATTGTCATGGGGCCGGCAAGGCTAACCCCAGCTGTAGCCGGGAAAAATGGCCGTAAAACGATCATTTATTTTTTCATTCATTCAGTCGTTCACTTTCGAAAATGTTATAATTAAGTTCTGAGCAAACATTGGTCCGATTGACACTAATTTTTCACCAATTTATTGGTTAGACATGTAGATTTTTTGAACATTAATTATGACATCATAGGTCACGTGGTTATGGGTGCCATCTTGTAAAACACCTTCAACTTTTCCCCTCTATATCTCCCAAACAGCTCAATGGAAAAAATTTAGTCATGGCTCATTCTAAAGAACTCTGCAATGGAATCAAAAAAACATGTTTATTTAGGAAATTAAAAGTGTGAATGTTACGAAGTTAGAATTCGACAAATAGACCCCTTGATGCCACGAATATGATTTTTTTTAACATGACCTGAGTGGGAAAAAAATTCAGACTGCAAAAAATTTCGACGTCATACGTCACATGGTTTGGCCGCCATATTGTTTTTCGTGAAAAACCCTAAAACCCCTTTCTCTCCGCAACGGCAGAACAGGTCGAGCCCAAAATTTGCAAGCGGAATCACATGCCCATGATGAACAAAAAGTTCCCACATGACGATGCCGTATGTCACATCATTGAGGAGTTATGACGTTTTAAAGCATAAACTTTAAATCCTATCTCTTCCCTCATTTTTTAAGATATCGAGTGGAAACTTAACACAAATGTTCTCCATGTGGGGACATTGAAACGTTACTTGGGAAGTTTTGATAAGTCACATGGTTTGGATGCAATGTATTATTGAACGAAAATCTTAAAAAGCGTATATCTCTTGAACCGCTGCATTGATCGACTTGAAACTTTAATGTAATGTAGCTCTCATCAAGAGGAAAGAAGAAGAAACGCAACACTTTTTTTTCTCAGGCCATTTTACTGATTGGTTTCCTCAATCGCAGCTTTGCATACCCTTGGTGATTTCGAGAGATAAGAACACGAGGAGAAGAATACAGTAAGTTGGAAGTTTGTGGGATTTGTAGTTTTAAAGTTATCATCGTACGGGCTTGTTTCAGCTCGGATTTGAATTCGGTTTTCGGATTTGGTAGTCGCGAGAGTTTTAACACCTGGCTACCACAAACCCGGTGCAAATCGGATAAATTTGATCGATTTACCTCATGTGGTGAGTGGGTAATTATTTAATTTTTCACTTGGCGCGATTCGTGCAGGCTGGCCGTACGTAATTGTCTTAACATGGATTTGAATTATATTTTCACTTTTCATATAATGTTGGGGGTTGTGCAGCCGCTGATAACTTTTAATTGGTCAAAATCGGTCAAACAGCCACTGAAATACCCCGACTGTACTCAAACCATGCATGTAATGTGCTGTGAATAAAGATGTGTGCAGGAAATGTCCACCAATGCTATATACAGTATATTGCTGTATGCTGTTGTTGGTTGTTGGAATGTATAATGAGGTTGTGGCAGGCATGCTGACGTGAGTGTGCTGATTACTACAACAGGTGGGCTGAGGTAAGCTGTGTACCAAATATGTGGGGATGTGTGTGTGTGTGTGTGTGTGTGTGTGTGTGTGGATATGTGTGTGTGAGTGTGTGTATATGTGTGTGTGTGTGTGTATGTGTGTGTATGTGTGTGTGTGGATGTGTGTGTGCGGATGTGTGTGTGGATGTGTTTGTGTGTGTGTATATGTGTGTGTGTTTATGTGTTTGGATGTGTGTGTGTGTCTGTGTTTTTTTGTGTGTTTGTGTGTGTATGTATGTGTGTGTATGTATGAGTGTGTGTGTGTGTGTGTGTGTGTGTGTGTGTGTGTGTGTGTGTGTGTGTGTGAATAAAAGAGAGAGATAGAATTGTGAGGAACAGAAATGAAAAAACGAGATGTGTGTGTGTGTGTGTGTGTGTGTATGTGTGTGTGTGTGTGTGTGTGTGTGTGTGTGTGTGTGTGTGTGTGTGTTGTATGAAATTAGCAGTAAAATTAGCATTCAATATATTTCAAAAGTATTTCTATTATATTATATTTCTATTATATATACAGACTTGGCATTTAATATGGAATATTTTTTTTGTGGGGGTGAACTTACTTTTCAAGATGTCTTCGAACCAAAAGTTCATTGGAATTATGTTGAAATTATTCTAGATTTTGCTAATGTGACCTTTAAAAGAAACAAAAACCACATTTGACATTTCGAAACAAATAAATTGATCCTTGAAAGTGATGTAAACTGATAGAACTCAATTCATGGACAGTACTGTGTTAAACTTCTGTACGTTTTCCAGAAGTATCTCTTTATTTTGCACATTTGCCAAATTTTTTTTAAACAAAAACAAAAGTTAAATTACGACTGGGATTACGGACAGTAAAATTACAGTTCAGTCCTTCGTGTAACCCCCACGAGCATTCAGGAGAGCACGTACATGTTGAGGCATGCTGTTCACTCGATTTGCCAAGGTTTGGACAGGAATCGCTTGCCATGCAGTGACATTAGCCTGCTGCAATTCACGCACAGAGATCGGCTGCTGGTCCAAGTGGTCGATTTGACGCGTTAATTCTGCCCACGAGTTCTCCATCGGATTCATATCCGGGGACAGGGCAGGCCACTCCATATGCTCTACACCACGGTCAGCAAGAAAGTGTTGGATCATGCGAGCACGATGAGGCCGTGCATTGTCATCTTGGAAGACAAAGTTTCCTCGAAAGGCTGCACGAGCAAATGGAAGCAATGTTTCTTCCAGAATGGCCCTGTACTTGAACTGGTTCAGGTTTCCATTCAGAACAACCAGATCAGTTTTGCCCCCTGCATGAAAAGCAGCCCAAACGGTCACCCCACCCCCTCCAGCTTGGACTCTTGGCACTATACAATCTTTGTTGTAGGCTTCATGCACTTGTTTGCGCACTCGGACGTGGCCATCTTGACGATAGACCAGAAATCTAGACTCGTCACTGAAGATCACATGATTCCAGTGCCCTGGCTGCCATTGACGGTGCTCTCTGGCCCACTGCAATTGGCGCTGGCGGTGTTGTCTGGTCAGGCGTGGCTTTCTCAGGGGACGCCTGGCACGATAGCCTGCTTGAACCAGTCGTTGGTTGACTAGCCTTCTGGATACAGGCACATTAGTCAGTTGCTGCCACTCAGCCCTAAGCCGATTAGCTGACTTGGTACGGCCATTGCGGACTAACTGGTGCAGCTGGCGATCATCCCTCCTTGTGGTTCTGCGGGGATGTCCTGGCCTCGGTATTGGAGTAGGGACACCCCTCTGAGCATTTCGTTTCAGGATCTTTGACACCTGACCTTGAGTGATGCCATACTGCCGAGCAATAGCACGCTGTTTCATGCCGTAATTTCTAAAGCCACCACTCCATGACAAACAGCATTGTCGAGTTGACGGACCATCTCCAGTTGTTTTCCACTGATACAGAACGCAACAACCCTTGTATACCCGACTTTGAAGCCAATCATCAAATGTACCCGTCCATATATTTTGCCACGCCACCTGTGATATGATCCTATTGTTGACTTCTTGCTGCAACAGACAATCAGTGACATGGTTCTTTTAACAAATAAATCCCCAAAGTGTGAAAGAAACTCACCAGATTGATATACTGAGTTACGAAAGTAAACCCAAGTCAAGAAAAAATATATATTCCATATTAAATCCCAAGTCTGTAAATTGATTTCGATTAGTCGAAAGCGGGAAGGCGGAGGAAACCGGTCATCACTGCCAGCAGTTATAAAGTGGCAGTTCTAGTTATTATGATTATTATTATTATTATTATTAATACGAGTGGATATACCCAAATGGGTGATGGAATGGAAGTGTGTCCATAAATGACCATTCCAAATTCAAACTGTAATTCAGAAATAATGGCATGGGATACAATGATGCAGTTTGCTGCATGCGAAAGAACATTTCTCAACGTTTTATGAATTTTTGCTTTTCCAGATGTCTCCAGTGACACGTGACATGGCATTTACTGCAAATGGTGTCCCCACAAGAAAAAGCGTAATGTGTTTCCTGGTTTATAGAGACCAAATCAGCGATGCAGGTTCATTTAAGCTTCTGGTCGACCTATGGAAGGCAGCCACCAGAGAAAAACTATTTGTGAGTGGTCCAAAAAGTTTATGGAGACTTTTTTTTACATCCTGCAGAGGAGGTGGGCAGGCAGGCCAAGCTCAAGTGGTGAGGATGTTGAACACGTGCATGAGTCATTTGAGTCCATTTGGATTTGGATGATCTTGACAAACAATGAAAATAAAACTGAGAAATGTTCTTTCACAGGCAGGAAACCGCATCGTTGCATCTCACTTCCTATTTTTATGCCTCTGTTGACGAAGTCGCCGGAGGCATTATGTTTTCAGGTTGTCCGTCCGGCTGTCCGTCCATCCGAACGTCTGTCCGTGATAGGTTTTCGTTACCGCAAAAACTTGAGAACAGCTGAAGGGATCTTGGTCAAACTTGGCACAGATATGTATAATGAGGTAAAGATTAAGTGATTACATTTTGGGGTCACGAGGTCAAAGGCCAAAGGTCAGAGGTCATGTTAGGTAAAAATCATGTTACCACGATAACTTGTGAACCAGTGATGGGATTCTGACCAAATTTGGTACAATTATGCATAATGATGTAAAGATGAACTGATTAGATTTTGGGGACAAGAGGTCGAAGTCTGTAATAGGTCTATAACTTGAGAACGGCTGAAGTTATCTAATTCAAACTTGGTATAGGTATGTATAATGATGTAAAGATTAACTGCTTAGATTTTGGGGACAAGAGGTCAAAGGTCAGAGGTCATGTTAGGTAAAAATCATGTTACCATGATAACTTGTGAACCAGTGATGGGAATCTGACCAAATTTGGTACAATTATGCATAATGATGTAAAGATGAACTGATTAGATTTTGGGGACAAGAGGTCGAAGGTCGAAGTCTGTAATATGTCTATAACTTGAGAACGGCTGAAGTGATCTAATTCAAACGTGGTATAGGTATGTATAATGATGTAAAGATTAACTGATTAGATTTTGGGGGCAAGAGGTCAAAGGCCAACGGTCAGAGGTCATGTTAGGTAAAAATCATGTTACCACGATAACTTGTGAACCAGTGATGGGATTCTGACCAAATTTGGTACAATTATGCATAATGATGTAAAGATGAACTGATTAGATTTTGGGGACAAGAGGTCGAAGGTCAAAGTCTGTAATAGGTCTATAACTTGAGAACGGCTGAAGTGATCTAATTCAAACTTGGTATTGGTATGTATCATGATGTAAAGATTAACAGATTAGATTTTGGGGTCACGAGGTCAAAGGCCAAAGGTCAGAGGTCATGTTAGGTAAAAATCATGTTACCATGATAACTTGGATTCTGACCAAATTTGGTACAATTATGCATAATGATGTAAAGATGAACTGATTAGAATTTGGGGGCAAGAGGTCAAAGGTCAAAGTCTAACGGGCTATAACTTGAGAACGGCTGAAGTGATATAATTCAAACTTGGTATAGGTATGTATAATGATGTAAAGATTAACTGATTGGAATTTGGGGGCAAGAGGTCAAAGGTCGAAGTCTGCAATAGGTCTAACTTGAGAATGGCTAAAGGGATCTAATTCAAACTTGGTAAATATATGTATAATGATGTAAAGAGTAACCGATTAGATTTTGGGGTAAAGAGGTCAAAGGCCAACGGTCACGTCAGGTAAAATTGTGATGACTTGTGAACAGCTGAAGGGATATAAATTAAAACTTGGTACAGGTATGTATGATGTTGTAAACATGAACTGATTAAATTTTGGGGTCAAGAGGTCAAATGGCAGAGGCCATGTCAGGTAAAAATGTGATATCTTGAGAACAGCTGAATGGATTTAAATCAAAGTATTATAATGATGTAATAATGTGGGCGGAGGCATATCAGTCGACGTCGTGACGTGTTGTTCTAGTTTGTTACGGTTTGAATTTGGAATGGTAACTTTTGGACACCCTGTAAAGCATCATATAAGAAGAACAATAATAATCCCATGATGAATGGAATAAATGGACAGAACAACAATCCCATGATGTTTGGGCTTAAAGCGCTGTACGCATGGCAAAAGTTTTGACAATGGTGTACTTTCGACTGGACCAAACTGAATAAAAGTTAGAAGTAAACCTAGTTGCCAGAAGCAGATTTGTATGCAAGACACGTTTAATTATGCCTATGACATTTTGTGACGACACACGAAGCTGTGAGAAAGGAGATAGGAAACTGGACAGATGGACACCATTGCATTATTTATATATATAATATGAAGGGCACCATCCCACCGGAGGGTTCACAAGTATCACACTGAGCTTTGAGCTATCTAGTCTGGGTTCAATTCCCAATCCAACTATAAACTGTTGGATTGGTACAATGTAGGCAGGTTTTGGATCACAAAGTGCGTCAGATGGAGAGTAAGCTTGACGTCCCATCTGCTAGCATTAGTTTGTGGACATTAAATGTCTGTGGACACTGCGTCTTTCTTGAAGAAGAGTATTACCGGCACCTTGAACAAATTACAAATTACAGTCCCAAATAATCTTCAGTCAAACGTCAGGCCTGGCTATCCGGTTGATGAAAGACTAGGGTAAAAAAAAAACGTTCTTTGGCCGACCCCACAGGTGCTCGGAGAGACCGCTATTGTAATGCTCACGGTGAAGATATTGGATCGTCGCTTGGATTGTTTGCGGATGGGTGTCGGCGTACCACCGGCAGCTGCAGGATCTATTCGCAGCTCCCGTTGGCTACTGCTTGGAGTTGAAGGAACCGACGAGGAGCAATCGCTCAGAGTGCCACCGGACGTCCCAGCTCGAAGGATCCCGATACCTTCAACACCTGCCGTGATCTGAGCAACAAAGTTTGGTAATGAAGATGGCACTCATAAAATGTGTACAGCTTTGAAATACAATACCATATTACAATAATTTTGTTACATTGACAACATAATTTTTCAATGTGGACAATGATGCTTTTCAAAATTGTGTCTAAGTACGGTACCTGAACATATGCATATATATATATATATATATATATCATTATATATATATATATATATATATATATATATGAAAATAAATAAATAAATATATACATGAAAATAAATAAATAAATATATATATGAAAATAAATAAATAAATAAATATACATATACTGTATATATATGAAAATAAATAAATAAATAAATATATATGAAAATAAATAAATATATATATGAAAATAAATATATAATATATGAAAATAAATAAATAAATATATATATATGAAAAAATATATATACACACACACAAACAAGCATTGATTATTTAGAGTCAAGTTGGGGGTCTACAGGCAAGTTGAAGGACAACATTTGAAAGATACACCTTGAGGGAGAGTCCATATTCCATTGAATGGTTCAATCCATCTGTTATGATTATTCCATAATGTGCACCAAACCTGTGCCATGTTTGCTCCCAGCATTCCGCCAGCACACAACGACGTATGGCTCGGGGAGCTTGGTAGCGACTTGCACTGCCCGATGGAGAGTTGCTGCTTCTTCCGTGTCATCACAATCTTCTGCGCCACTGTCATTGTCAACAATTACAATCGGACAATTTCAACAAACATGCAAACTAATAAAATAATTAATTCCGTTTCTTAATCCTCATTATAAACGACCAGGGTAGCATTTCATGAGCTTAGCATTTGAGGGAACATGGTGCAATCTCGCCATTCATCAACATCTAATATCTTGCAGTGACGCTGTGATTACCCATGTGGCAAAGCCTCATTTATCAGCAGCTTTGCACCAACTATCACCGGCCCAGCACTACTTCGTCCCACGTGTTTATACTCGGTTCTGATGGTTTCCCAGATTTTAGGGAAACCAAGATTTCCCAGCAATTATCAAGTTTCTTGAAGAGCACTCACCAAGTGGCTTAAGGGCGTAGCACTGGTGAAAAATTGAGAAAACTACATCGGTACCTTTGAGAGGCCTTTACACAAAAACAAAGTCAAGTTAATATCTAATTTTCAGTTTTTCTTGAAAGATATAATCTTGGCTTTAACTCAGACCAGTTTCAACGCTTCTTTGTCATATTACATGCATATAATTTGCATAAATTAGACCGTCAATAAAAAACAAGGAAAAACAAAGAACACATTTCTACTTCTATCTTCGATGTCACCTATCATTCTTTTCACACAAAACTTTGTACATGTATTATACATGTGTTACTCTACTACCTGATGAGAGGATTTTGTGAAATTATGTCAAATGTTCACTAATTAGCTAATTATGCCAATTACCAGATAAAACTTGGTTGTCCTTCAATAACCCTGGTTATTAAAGCGGCTAGGGTGCCGGCTAGCGGCTAGGGTGCCGGCTTAGGATCCTTGGATCCTGGGTTCGAATCCCGGTCGATCGCTGAATTAACGCCAGGGGGGTTGACTCAGCCTGTCATCCTTCCGAGGTCGGCTAATTGAGTACCAGTTCACTGGTAATTCCCTGTTTGTCGTTAAAGGCGGCAAAAAGGGTTGGCGTCAGGAAGGGCATCCGGCCGTAAAACATTGCTTCAAAAAGGGGACCAAAAAACAACAACAACCATGGTTCCCGAAAAAGGCCAACCCCCGCTTTGCGGGGAAAAATGGCCTCTAAAGGTGGGTTTTTTTTTTTTTTTTTGTCCTTCGATAAATCCACAATGGCTACTCCTATAAACAAAAGCCTTCATCATTTTAAAGGAAGTGATATTCTGAATATCCTGTCCAAATTTCAGCCCAAAAGAATGATGCAAATTAAAGTTATAACAAATTTCATGCATGCAAAATGCAAAATATTATATTGAACTGAATTGAAATTTGAATTTTTCAATATTTAGGGGTACTTCTATGACCTCTAATAGCATGATTCTTGTTTATAAGACTATAAGGAAACTGTTCATCTTAAAAAAAAAAAAAATATCACCTGTTCACCAGCATTACACCCTTAAGTACTCAAGCAAGCAGTCCATTTGTAACCGTTGATAAGGAACGGCTGGCTTGGCAAGCGCTGTTCAAAGCTAAGCAATGAATAACAAAGATTCAAAACAGGTGATCCATCCTTTGTAAGAGGTTAGTGATTTCATCTCAATCCCTTTTCCCTATTGTTACCCTCCTCACAAACTCCTCTTCCCACCTCTTTTTTTCTCCGAACGTTTGAGTTAAGCAGATCGCCTCTGACACAATTATATTAATAAATTAGGCAGGAAGTCGCACATCTTTTCCATTCCTGCTGTGTGGGTGGCCTTTTGCCACACCTTTGGATTCTCCGAGGAGCTGAGTAGGCATGAGCAGTGCAAGTTGAAGCTTCTGCATCGTACTCGTCTTTATAAATTGTAAGGTGTAATCGACTTCTCCGACAGCGAGTTTGAGGTGGTCGTCAACGTTTTCTGCTCGAAGACAAAATTCCTGGCTTCTCTTATTCTTCCAGCTGTTCTCCTCATCTTATGTTGTTCTTTTTTCATCATGTGCCCAACCCACCCATCTCTATTATACTGACTGGAACGAGGGCCCAGGCCATTGACGTACACATAACCCAGAAGCCGTCGCACGGCCATCTTGGAAGTCGCAAAAGGAACGTGCACATACGTCCGGCGCATACAGAGGAAACACCGTTTTTGGTTCGTTTTGCAAACTTTGCAGGTCTCAGTGAGGACCGGGTACGGCGTACATGACATGAAAACAGAACTTGTGCAAGAGAATCAATTAAAAACATGAAAGGAAAATGTTGATGCAAAAATGAATGTGCTGCAATTTTTCAAGAAAAAAAAATCCAAACAAAAACCACAAGAATGCTAATGGTAAATTTATTATTATTATTTCTGGTTAAAATATAAATAAAACATTATTATTTGATATAAAATTATGTTTATATTTATAATTATATTTTGATACAATCAAATATATATATAATTAAATCTGGCTGGTTAAATTATTATTATTTCATATGCAGCCTGTGGCTGCTGGTTGTATCACTGATGGGAGCTTGTCTGTGCCATTAATGCGGTGCCCCGTTTCCATTAAGATGGTACTCATTTGCCAACCTTGGAAGGAGGACAAGCTGAGTCAACACTCCTGGTGTTAGTTAACGGCTCATCAAGGGGGTCAAACTCAAGACCCTAAAATCTCAAGGCAACCATCTTAACTGTTATAGACTAGACGGATTTATGGGAAAAGGTTATGTATAATCTTTTAGGTGCATTTTTGGGTAAAAGTTGGGAACCTCACTTTTTAACATAATTAGGGTATGGTGAATTCGATTAACCCGGTTCCCAAGCCTAATTTTGAGTTTTTGACCTTCTAATTAGCATAAACAAAATGGCCGCCAAATTGCCATTTTTGTACACATTCTTGGGACAAGCATTTATATATCACGTATATACATGCAGCTCTATGTGGTAATCCAATCTAATCTAATCTAGAAGGTCAAAAACTCAAAATTCGGCCTGGGAACCGGGTTAATCAAATTCAGCATACCCTGATTATGTTAAAAAGTGAAGTAACCAACTTTTACCCAAAAATGCACCGAACATTCACATTTTTCAGAAATCTGTCTAGTCTATTAAGCCAACACCAGTGGTGTGTTCAATTATCAAGTTACTTGTGTGGCACTCACCAAGTGGCTCAAGTACTCAAGCAAGCACTCCATTTGTAACTGTTGATAAGGAACGGCTGGCTTGGCAAGCGCTACCAAGAGGCTTGGTAACTGAGCTCACCCAACGCTTGGCTGGTTAAATGATGTATTTTAAGAAGTTTTATTTAAGAAAAAGACATAAAATGGCAAACGGATTTTATTAAAATGTACACACACATACACATGTAAATACATCATTAACTAGAACTAAACTCAGTAGAGCGTGTACCTCCGCCAGGCTGAACAGTTTACGGTTTGTATCCGACCGATAGGCCAGATCTGGATTTGGACCTGAACCAAAATCTAATTGAATTGTTCTCGTCACCTAACCAACTCATTCACCTAGTTTTGTCATAATCCATCGACAACTTCTTGCAATATGTTATCAATCGTTTTTGGCCCTATCTCTCAAAGGTGAAAAATCACTTCAAATATTAAAATATTATCATATCCGGATCTAGATTCAGATTTTCATCAAAATCGAATCAATTCGTCCTGCTCACACACTCAACCCGTCCACCAAGTTTCGTCCACATCTATCCACATCTTCTTGAGATATCCTGTTCATAGACAAACAGACAGACAGATAGACAGGGGTGAAAACATAACTTCCGCCCACCTTCGGCGATGGAGGTCATTTCTGTTTCAAATTCTTAGATGAATGTTAAGAACAGATCACTGGAATATTTCCAGTTTTATATGTCACCGCCTTTGTTGCCCCCGCGCCCCTTCCCCCAACAACAAAAATTTCATTCTCATAATAATGATTAAAAAAATACCTTTAGTTTTCACGAATTATTATTTACAAGGATTTGTACGAGTGATCTATAGTCAGACAGACCACATGGATGGCAAATAAATAAATAAAACAAAAATTAGGACTTCCAGATGGAATGTCTTTCCACATCCACGGAATTGTCTGTTTGTGCAGTTTATCGACTCCCAAACTGGCATTTCACAGACTAATTAGAATTAGACCGAATTAGGCAAATATGCTCACACAACATCAGAACATGAGTGTCCCATGTGCATTGCAGGATTTATGGGATCTTCACGATGGTGTCTGGTGACGTCACCACACGTTCCCAACCCTCTATCCAGTTGGTATAACAGAGATCAGTGCCTCAACCGCGACCCTTGAGGATCAAAAGGTTAATTTAATAATTACATTTGATAAATCCATACATCTGCAATCCCACTCCTCCCTCCAGGTCTTCAAAACAGCTGTTCACCACCATCTCTTATCTTCCTCCATCCAAAACCTTGATCTTTTCTACCCCCGTTAATCCACCCCACACCCGCCTCCTTCAAATTCCGTTTTCTTTCCTGAAAGTCCTAGTAGTTTCCATCTTGTTTATCTTATCCCGTGTATCACACCCCAGCCCTCTCTCTTCCACAGATCTCCCGATGTCTCTGTTCTCCGCTGTTGTTGTGCTTCCCTCTCTCCCCCTCTTGTCTTCCACTCCCTTCATTGTATGTTTTATGTGTCTGTGCATGTTTTCATGTTCAATGTGTTAGCTCTTACACAAGTCTCGATTCTGTATACAAAAATATATATATATATATAAAATGACATACTCCAGCAAAAGACATCCCAAAAACGTTAATATCCACTAATGATTGATAGCAAATGGGACAACAGACTTAAATCCCTCTGAATGATGACACACTCGCTCAAAGATATCCTGTCTGCCTCAGAGTTATCCTTTCAATCCAACATTACAGTTTAGTTAGTGCAAAAAATGACATTTATAATTTAGCTTAAATGAAAGCTTCAATTGTAACTTTATAGATTTAATCCTGAAATTAACGTTTAACAAGCGTTACGCCTAGGTCCCCCGTCGGTGAAGTGATGTGAGTTGACAAAGTGGAAAACGCAATGCGGCCATCTTGGATTTTGACGTGGCGACCCAATTTTCAATAGCGCTCTTCCTTATGCGTAGATACACCCACACACCAGATTAGAAGTTAGTAGTTCGTTTATTTTTCAAGATATTACGCTCACAAGGTTCAGACATATATATGGTGGTGGCCATCTTGGATTTTGACGTGGCGACCCAATTTTCAATAGCGTTCTTCCTTATGCGTAGATACACCCACACACCAGATTAGAGGTTAGTAGTTCGTTTATTTTTCAAGATATTCCGCTCACAAGGTTCAGACATACATGGCGGCGGCCATCTTGGATTTTGACGTGGCGACCCAATTTTCAATAGGGTTCTTCCTTATGCCTAGATACACCCACACACCAGATTAGAAGTTGGTACTTCACTTATTTTTCAAGATATTCCGCTCACAAGGTTCAGACATACATGGCGTCAGACATACATGGCGGTGGCAATCTTGGATTTTGACGTGGGTTGCACCCACACATCAAATTAGAATTCGGGTCCGCTTACGCACGCACGCATGCACGTACGTACACACGGACGGAGGGGAAAACCATAGTCCCCCTTTCGCTCCGCGGTGCGACGGGGGACAAAAAAATCATTAAAAGGTATGCATATTATACCGTCCTGGAAGACACGCTCCACGTTGAGTCCATAGGTAGCACACGTCTCGTAGTAGCTGCAACGTTTGAGTTCCCCAGCAAGCTTCCGGGCCTGGTTGTCATCGATGAGCCTGGGATTGGTTGGTCCAATCGCATCTGCAGGAACCTCACAGCACAAAGCATTTGCAATGTAATCCAAACTTCCGTTCAGTTCATCATTCTTCTTTTCTTCCCTTTTTCGACTCCACCTGGAACTACCTGCCTTTGACCATTTCATCCCACTCATCAATCCGGTTACTCAACTATGCAGCTCAACATCGCATCGTTTTTCTTTCTCATCTTGTCCGTCTGTTTTGTATTATACCGGTCATTTTTGCATCATGTCAAGTTGTCCACGATTAATCTCCATGAATTAATTTTAAAAAAGTAAAACTGTTGTTGTCATGAAACTGCAGGACTCATATTGTTGTGAAATACTGAAGCACAACTAAAGAATCGACGAAAATATTAAAGTGATCATCCAATTACAGTAGGATGAAATTATTATTCAATACCTGAGTTCGAATTGACTTTTGTTAAACACAAGGTGCTTAAAAAGGTAAAGTTGGAGGCAGCAGGATTGCTCAGTTAACATCGTCGCCATTGGGCTGTCAAGTCAAAGATCAATCACCAAAGTTATAAAAGTTATAAAACAAACTGCTGTGCAGAAACCACTCCCAGGTGAAGGTGCTAGATCGCAAGGTATGCATTCTTCAGATTGGGACGAAAAATAATATAAAAAGATGGCCGATTGACTTGTCTGCATTTACATTGTGGACTTTAAGATCTCAGGGCACCTTTACCTGTGTCCGTACCAATTTATCTGTTGTGTTTAAATATAATATTAATTCGTTAAGAAGGGATTATGAATATTAATTTAGACAACATTAATGGTCACCACTCACCTCTGAGCTGTCCAGTCTGGATTCAAATTCCAGGCCCAGATAGAAACCATCATCCTGGGTTTCATAGGGAGTGAGAGTCATCAATGTGTGTGCCGTCCCCTCGGATGGATGTTAAACAGGGCGCCCTATCTGCCAGCATTGGTAGGTAGATGTTAAAGATCCCACGGTGTCCTTCTGTAAGAGTCCGCGTGCTATCGCCGGCACAACGGTCAAATTCCAAATTTCTGCCCTAACCAGCAGAGGGCATTGCATCAGCCAGACAGCTATGCCCTCAGCCAATTTATGCTACCCGCCGCCTTGGGCTGCATACGAACGAAGAAGATTGTGTTTTCATTATGAATATACCTCATATTGCTGCTGCATTATGCTGCTTCTTGCTTTCAGATGAGCTTCCTATCTCTAATCTGATTGGTTGCCTACAATAGCAACAGCTCCTAAGGATTTCCTTAACCTCAAGGAAATCCTTAGCTGAGGATTTCCAAAAGGGATGTTTATGCGACAGCACTTAAGGAAATCCTTAGCTGAGGATTTCCAAAAGGGATGTTTATGCGACAGCACTTAAGGAAATCCTTAGCCAAGGGAAACCTGAAGGGAAATCTTTCCTTAACCCATAAATCACGTCAAGCCACGATCGTGCTGGATATGCGTATGCAAACGAGTTTAAACTGATGTCAACCCAAACAACGAATCATGACCTTTCTTACAATGTATAATACCTGGGTGACTTGTGAAAGCTTGCTTCTAATTGGTGGCGAAAAGCCGATGAAATGGAGGGACTTGATGGGTTGGGGATGAAGGCTCCCTTAACTCTAAGGGAGGAATTAAGGAAAAACTTAAGGATATTCGTATATGCAACCATTGTCAACGTAAGGATGTCCTTGAGGGAAAAGTTAAGGAAATCCTCATATTTGTCCTTAAGGATGCTTTATGCAACCAGGCCATTATCCTGTTGGAACATAAATCCTTGCTGGAGTCTAAGTTCTTTTGCACTCTGAAGCAGGTTCTCAAGGATTTTCCTGTATTTGGCTCCATTCATTGTTCCCTCTATCCTTACAAGTCTCCCAGTCCATGACGCTGAAAAGCATCCCCATAGCATCACGCTGCCACCACCATGCTTCACGGTAGGGATGGTGTTAGATGGGTGATGAGCTGTACTCAGTTCCCACCAGACGTACCACTTTGCATTCAGGCCAAAGAGTTCAATTTTAATCTCATCAGACCATAGAATCTTGCCTCATGATCGCTTTCTTTGACATGCGTTTTTGCAAACTCCAGGCATGTTGCCATTTGCCTTTTTCTCAAGAGTGGCCTCTGTCTGGCCACTCTCCCATAAAGTGCTGCAGAGACTGTTGCCCTTCTGGCAGATTCTCCCCATCTCAGCGAAGGAATTCTGTAGTTCTGTCAGGGTGGTCATTGGGTTGTTGTTCACCTCCCTGACCAAAGTCCTTCTTGCCCAGTTGCTCAGTTTGGTCGGACAGCCAGCTCTAGGAAGAGTCTGGGTAGTTCCGTATTTTTTCCATTTCCTAATGATGGAGCTCACTGTGCTCTTGGGAACGTTCAACACTCTAGGAATTGTTTTATACCCTTCCCCAGATGTAGGCCTCCTCACAATTCTACGTCGAAGTTCGCCGGAGAGTTCCTTCGACCTCATGGCTTGGTGTTTACTCTGATATGCATTGTCAGCTGCGAGACCTTATATAGACAGGTGTGTGCCTTTCCAAATCATGTCCAATAAATTGAATTTACCACAGGTGGACTCCAATCAAGGTGTAGAAACATCTCAAAGATGATCAAGAGAAATGGGAGGCACCTGAGCTAAATTTCAAGTGTCATAGCAAAGGGTATGAATACTTACGTCAATGTGATATTTCAGTTTTTTCTTTTTAATAAATTTGCAAAACTTTCTAAAATCCTGTTTTCTCTTTGTCATTATGGGGTATTGAGTGTAGATTGATGAGGGAAAAAATGAATTTAAACGATTTCAGCATAAGGCTGCAACATAACAAAATGTGAAAAAAGTGAAGGGGTCTGAATACTTTCTGAATGCACTGTAGGTAAAGGTTTTTTTGAACATTTCTCATCAGAAAAAAACATTAACAGTTGAAATACTCTCTATGTACATATGGTACATTGCTCAATGAAATAACATTAAAAAATAATGTGGATTTCTAAATATAAATGTATATATATAAATTTTAAATAAGATACTCACCAGTGATGGGTGTGGAGCTTGTTTGTACAGGTGGAGTGAGGTGCAGGGGCAGGCCACCCAAGCACCTCCCGATATCAACGGCTTGTCCTCCGGCATCAAAATGCCTTGAAATATCCAATTTAATTTTGAAAGTAATTGTTTGTCTTTCCTCAGTGTTTAGTGAGAGAATGTGTAGCTTTTATTATACCCCCATTCCACTTATGCCGATCGACCCCGATGTGCACAACGGGAACGATCCTATTTGGAACGGGATCAATCGGCATGATCGTAAACGGAACGTCTTCGATCTTTGTCGATCGGGACAAAAAAATAGATCGGGGCGATTTTTTAAACATGTTAAAAATTTCCATCCCGATCTGAAATAGCGGGACTGATCGTGATTACAGCGTGAATGCAACGTAGTCCATCGGAATGATCGTAGTTAGAACGGCTTGATCGTAGTTAGAACGGCTTGATCGTAGTTAGAACGGCTTGATCGTGATTACAGCGTCGTTGCAGCGGGAGGATTATCTTGTGCCGTTTCGACGACGATCGTTACCTATCCGTCCCGCTCCAATGCCGATCAAAGCCGCTGTATATAAATCGGTCCGGATTGCATCGGCCTCACCCGATCAAGTATTTCGACACGACAATTTTTGTCAACGTTGTTAAGTGGAATTGATAACTGTGCATGAGCCAAATTGCATTGCCCAATAACCCCATGGTCTAAAATTAAAAGCGGTACAAGTTAAACAAATATTATTAATGATCAATTTTACCGTTTTTAATTTTATGACCTTTTAATTAAGTGAATGCAAACTTTGATCCCCTTACCCAGCAAAAACTTGTCAAATTTTTAGCTTTTATTTTGAAGACCTTTCATTTTGCAATGCATTTTCATCCCCTCAACCCAGCAATAATAACTTCTCCCTTTCCAACCAACACAAGGCAAACATTGAATATCAAGTTTCATAATGTTTATTGTCACATGATTATCAATAGAAATCATTATCAATGCAATACATAACAATACAACAATGTCCTCCAAAATGTCTTTCAACTCCTTCCCATAGTGTCTCTAATGATGTCTCACCATCCTCTCCTGCCATGGAACTGCACCAGCAGGGCTGTTAAAATAGAGTCTCAGTACCTCCATCTGACGCTTGGCCTCTACACTGTCCCTGTTACCTCGAACTGCCTGCTCCATCTCTAACATGTTGGCTTGATCTCTCCATTCACCAGGGATGATGTTGTGTCGATAATCCTCCTGGTCCACCTCGGCATGCTGAATACTTGGGAACCAGATGCGGAGCATGTTGTGCAGACAGATAGCAGTTTCGACCAGGTCACGCACCACCTCAGGATACTGTTGTAGTGTCTTGAGCAAGCATTGCCAACGGTTTGCCAAGATGCCAAAGGCGTTCTCCACCACTCGTCGACCCCTTGAGATGCGGTAGTTGTAGACGAGTTGTTCAGGAGAGAGTCCACGTCTGGCATAGGGTTTCATCAAGTAGGTGCGGAGAGCAAAGGCATCATCTCCAAGGATGAAGAATGGCATCTCTTCATCATCGTTCCGCATGGCCAGGGGGTCGGGGAATCCAATGGTTTCATTCTCTATGCACTCTTTGAGCTCCGAAGCATTGAAAATCTGAGTATCTGATCTGACATGTGTCCCATTTCACCAACATCCACCCACAAGAACTTATAGTCGGCGTCCACCAGTGCCATCAACACGATCGAGAAGAAGGCCTTGTAGTTGTGGTAGAGGCTGCCTGAGTTGGGTGCGCATCTGAGGGCGACGTGTTTGCCATCAAGAGCTCCGAGCACATGAGGGATGTTCCATTTACTTTCGAAATCATCAGCGACTTCTGTCCATTCTTCTGGGGTGGTAGGGCACTTCACCATTTCTTCTTTGAACTCTGCAACGATGGCTTGACACACCTCCGGAATGAACTTGACGATGGTGTTTCTGCTGACCCTGAGGTCGTAGGAGAGAGTTGGGTAGAGGTCTCCTATAGCCAGATGCCTCAGGGTGATGGCGAGCTTCATTCCAGGTTGTAGGGCCTTTCTCAGCCTGGTATCTTCTTTCTCAATCCTCGGGGTGATTCTGTGGAGGATTTCATCAAAGAGAGCAGGTGGCATCCTCACAAAGTTCTGGAAAGAGTTGATGTCCTCCAGCCTCAGTTCATTCATCAAGCGGTCGTAGTGCCCAAACTGCAATCTTCTTTCTTCTGTCAACCATGGCCGGACCCAGAACTGAGGGGCTTTTTTTTTTCTTTTCTTTTTTTTCTTTTTTTTTGTATACAAGATCGAGGCTCGTGAAAGAGCTAACATTAATCACACAGAAAGACAAACCGACACATAAAACATATAACATGGGGAGCGGTAGACAAGATGGGGCGAGAGGGGGAGGAACACAAACACAACATCTGAGAGCAGGGACATCGAGAGATCTGTGGGAGGGAGAGGGCTTTGGGGGAGGAGGCATGGAAAGGGGGGGGGGGGTGGGAGAGGTATAAAACATATGGACACTGCCAGGACTTCCAGGAAAGAAGTTGGAATTTCAAACAAGGTGGATCTGGGGTGAATTCGTGGGGGTAGAAAAGATCAAGGTTTTGGATGGGGAAAGATAAGAGATTGTGGTGAACAGCTGTTTTAAAGACCTGGAGGGAGGAGTGGGATTGAAGGGAGTGTGGGAGTTTGTTCCAGAGGCGGGAGAAAAGAGGAATGAAAGAGTGAAGGTGAGCAGCGAGCCGAGATTTCGGCAGTTTAACCATCAGAGGGTTGCTGGCAGATCTTGTGCGACCTGAAGGAATATTTGGGGGACAAAGCACAGAGAGAGCTGGGGGAGCAAGGCCGGAGAGGAGTCGGTAGAAGACAGAAAGACTACCGACCTGCCTGCGGGGAGTGAGTGAAAGGCCCTCGGAGATAGCTTCATCACAGGAGATTCCAATGATTCTGAAAGCTTTGGTTTCTCTTCTTCTTCTTCTCATTCTTCTTCTCACTTGAGCAGCTCTTCTTTCATTAATTGCATATTGTTGGAGAAGTAGAGCGAGCTGCAGACGGCCATTTCTCTGATGTTGATCCATGGCTGTCTTCGACGATACTGATGATCGGCAAGCAAATCGGGCCCTATTTATACGGATCGGGACCTGAAATCTGCTTTTTAGTCGGCTTAAAGACGGGAATAGAGCGTAGTTAGATCGGTTTGGTCGGGAATGACGTAGTTGAAACGGCAATAGATCGGCAGCATCGGCGTTGGATCAGTTTTAGATCGGCGGCGATCGGGAATGCATCGTGTCAGAGCGGCGGCAATCGCGAATGCAGCGTGGTTACGGCGTACGCGAGCGGGAACACAGCGGCTCTAAACGGCTTCGATCGGGTCTTCAGGGACCCGATCTACCCACGATGAGCGTGGTTACACTTACAGCGTAGTGATCGTAATCGGAGCGTACTTAGGACGTAGATAGAGTGTAGATGACCAGTTTTTTCCCAAAGTGTCCCGATCGCTCCCGACCTGGGGATCGGGGCTAATCGGGGCCAATCGGCATAAGTGGAATGGGGGCATTACGCAACACATGCTTTCTTATTTTTCTAGCGTGGGAACACAAACATGTAAACTTGTATTTTCTGACACTGCGTTTAGATGAGGTGGGAGTTGTCATGTGTGATAAGTGACCTCCCCCCCACAACCCTCCCACACTTGAACTAGAAAACAGCCTCAAGAGAGGCTGAAGGGAGAAGTGGGGGGTAGTGTTGTGGTTTTGATCCCCTGGGGAGAAAGACAGACAAACATACAGGCACAGAGACAGACAGACAAACACACAGAGACAGACAGAGAAACACACAGAGACAGACAGACAAACACACAGGCACAAAGACAGAGACAGACAAACACACAGAGACAGACAGACAAACACACAGGCACAGAGACAGACAGACAAACACACAGAGACAGACAAACACACAGGCACAGAGACAGAGACAGACAAACACACAGAGACAGACAGACAAACACACAGAGAAAGATAGACAAACACACAGGCACAGAGACAGAGACAGACAGACAAACACACAGGCACAGAGACAGAGACAGACAGACAGGCACAGAGACAGACAGACAAACACACAGGCACAAAGACAGACAGACAAACACACAGAGACAGACAAACACACAGACACAAAGACAGAGACAGACAGCCAGACAAACACACAGACACACACACACACACACACACACACACACACACACACACACACACACACACACACACGCACACACACACTTCCTGAAAGATGCATTTCCCTCACATTACTCTAAGAATGAAAAGGCATCGAGTAAAAAACAGAAAAGAACAGACCTGAGAACTGTTTTGTACTCTGTGTCTGCATTGCGAAAAAATGTCATGGAGAAGATGCTACCATGGTACACGCTGTATACACTACAAAAAGTCATTGAGATTCCAGGCCCACCTTGGGTACCCACAAGCAGCAGGGGCAACTCAGCAGTGCTACACAGGCTAGTCAGTCGTCCATAGTAGTTGTACACCATCTGGAAACTGATCTCATCCTCCAAGCTGAAGACAAAGATGACGGCATCTACCCAGGAAGCAAACTGAAATGTGATGGACAAGCAAGTCGTTTCAAATCGAAATGACTTCTTCCCACAACAATGGTTACACATCTGAATGGCAAACATAGCCGTGGATGTTTACGCCAAAGCTAATCGCCAGTGCTCACCTGTGGTTCCGGTGGACCTCCTTCATCTCGAATGAGCATCAGGTAGCTTTGCCCATCAACCACAACCTCTTTCTTAAACCGCCCACCTGACATGCATGAAAGAAGAATTACATGAGTTAGGCGAAAAATCAAAATGGAAACAGAACATTCAACTTCAGTCTTTATAGCTTCTATATATACACCGGAGGGTAGTAAGCAGGGCCTTCTGTCTGTTGCTTACAAGTATAAAAAGTGGTTTGTTTCAAAGTTCATATCAGTATCCAATCGTCACAAAGAGAGTTTGTGCTGAAAATACCGTTACGATGCTTTAGACTTTAGAGCCTTTGTGGTCATTTACTGGAGCAGCATCTGTGCTAGCTAGGCCAGCCGTGCTATTTGTCTATCGGTGCTCTGTCTTAGAAGACGGCCAGCTTCCTCTCTCGATGGCATTCTGTACTTCTCAAGCTGACCGTTTGAAGTCAATAAAACCACGGCAAAGTGATCCAAACACTCATGAAAACACATAAGAAGGCCTGTGCTAGGATTCGGGCGATGGCTGAACTCAACCCACACAAAGTGCGACGAGAGCATGTACGACTCTTAAAGGGCCTGTGCACGTTTCGTACTGTACGATTTGTACATTTTGGGGGTTTTTCATATTCATGGAAGCATCCTTACACTTCCCTTCTTCCAAAACGTTTTGAGAATTATTTGATAAGGAGCGGAATTCGATGAGGGATACAATTATCAAATGACTCGCTCGATAAATCTGATTAGGGTCGAATCCAAAGTCACGTCAAGCGTGTATGGATGGGATGGAGTGAACGGTGTAAATTACACCCTCGATGAAATGATCCGATTGACAATTGAAGGCCACACCAAGTCAGTAATTTCTGTCCCTTTAATTACTGTTCTTCTTTCTGTTTGTCACTCGGATTCCCATCGTTAGAGGTGACAGTAAGTGCTTTGCATTTGTTAATTTTTACAGTAATTAAGACAAGGACTTTCTCCATGCAGTGAATGACAGAACATCAGGACATGATTGGAAATTTTATTTTACATGAGCTACCAACACGTATGAAAAATTTGGCGGATATGTTTTTGTTTTCGATGATCTTCAAATGCACATAAATACATGCGTACACACAGACACGCATACACACAGACACGCATACATACAGACACGCATACACACAGACACGCATACACACAGACACGCATACACACAGACATGCATACACACAGACACGCATACACACAGACACGCATACACACAGACACGCATACACACACACACGCACACACACACACACGCATACACACACACAGACGCACATACACAGACACGCATACACACAGACACGCATACACACAAACACGCATACACACAGACGCATACATACAGACATGCATACACACAGACACGCATACACACAGACACGCATACACACACACGCATACACATACACAGACGCACATACACAGACACGCATACACACAGACGCATACATACAGACACGCATACACACAGACACACATACACACACACGCATACACACAGACACGCACACACACAGACGCACATACACAGACACGCATACACACAGACCCACAAACACAAAAACAGACACACACGCGCACAAAAACAGACACACGCACGCACAAAAACAGACACACGCACACACAAAAACAGACACACGCACGCACAAAAACAGTCACACGCACGCACAAAAACAGACACGTGCACGCACAAAAACAGACACACACACACACAAAAACAGACACACGCACGCACAGAAACAGACACGCTCGCACAAAAACAGACACGCGCGCACAAAAACAGACACGCACACACAAAAAGACACGCAAGCACAAAAACAGACAACCACACACAAAAACAGACAACCACGCACAAAAACAGACAACCACACACAAAAACAGACAACCACACACAAAAACAGACAACCACGCACAAAAACAGACACACGCACGCACAAAAACAGACACACGCACGCATAAAAACAGACAACCACACACAAAAACAGACAACCACGCACAAAAACAGACAACCACGCACAAAAACAGACAACCACGCACGCACAAAAGCAGACACGCACAATAACAGAGACGCACACACAAAAACAGACATGCACGCACACACACACACACAACTGCCTTATTTAATAAAGTAGGATTCTGCTGATCAAGTTTTGCAACAAGACTGGTTGGTAATGTGCTGACAAACAAGGCCTTTTCCAAATCCAAGTGAATGGTGGTGAATGCCCCATTTTGAGGGCTGGTTGACGAAAATGCCAAGTCCAAAATATTACGCTTAAAGCATTCTTTCTTTGGATCAGTTCCCGTGCTTCATGTTCCATATCTACAAGAGAGTTTCTCTATTCCGCAGCCATTTATTCACATTCTCCATCCTCAGCTTCTTATATTTATAATTGGACCCTTTATCCTTAATTGCTATGTCCGTGAGCCACATAATACATGTAAAAGTACATGTTTCGCGAAGCCGTACAGTAAGTACGTCTCGATCAGCCAAGTGGAAATGTCACATTGATCGTGGCCTTACAACACATCTATAGGGAGCAATTTATTATTCTAGCCACATTGGGAGCTGCCCCACTCATGCAGGAAGGCAGAAGACAAAATAAAATGAGAGTGGGGGGGGGGGGGGGCAGGGGGGGGGGCAGGGTGGGACTTGTTTCACACACAGTGCACACTGTTCCAAGGACACAATTGCGCCTCTGCAATTGACAACAGCAAAGCACACTCACTTATCACACATTTGTGGAACGTTTGCTACAAGCACCGTGCGCCAGAAGTGCAGAGATACAATTTGATGCAGCAAATTACCATTTGGAGCAAAAAGCTTAAATCAAGCGCAAGCGCCGAGGTAGCAACCAAGGATAAGCGTGCACAGCATCATCAGCACCACCACAGTCACAACCACCGTCAAAAAGGTAGATGTAAGCGTGCTTGCAAAATGGTGACCATTTACCTGCTTCCAAAGCTGAGGACGTTCATGGAAACAACAACATAATAGAGGCAATCAATTTCGGACAAAATTACACAAATGCTGAATTTTATTGCATTCCCAGGCAGAAATCAGGCCCAATGTGTTACCCTTCAGCCATCTGTTGTGCACATTGCTCTGGATTCATTGATGGACCACTCCCCCATTCTCCTCCCTACAACTCCCTCTCCCACATGCTTTTGCTGCCAAGTCATAAAAATAGACATAGAAAGAGCAGCCTTGGACAAAAAAAGTAAAAGGAGAATTCTGTACATTTGTAACAGCATCGTAAAGCCCAATGACCAAAGCATGGTGTACAACAAACAACAGGCATTTTAAGGCCATTTTCCCTGATATAGTGGGGGTTAGCCTTGTGGTCCCCATGACAATCTTCTCCATTTTGCCCTATTTTCTGCATCTCTCCTTGTTAACCCCCTTGCCCGCATTTCTTCTTCCACCATCTTTAGCCAAGTCATAGTCAACGTGTGGCCCTGAATGGGTTTCTCTCATCTCCTCTTCCTGTTCAGGCTGGAGTTCCCCAAGGTAGTGTTCTGGGCCCTGTGCTGTTTCTGGTCTTCATCAATGATCTCTCTGACTCTCTTGAAAATCCTCTCTATCTCTTTGCTGACGACTCTACTCTCTGTCGCTCCATTCCTCATCCCTCAGATCAGCAGTCTGCAGTCTCCTCACTCTCTGCAGACCTGGACAAAATCACAGACTGGGCAAACAAATGGAACATGTCTTTCAATCCTGATAAATCTCACACTCTTACGATGTCTCTCCGAAAAGACCGACTGGAAAACCCTCCCATCCACTTTCTGAATAATCCTCTCCAAGAAGTTCTGTCACTCAAGCTTTTGGGTCTCACTATTTGCCATGATCTTTCCTGGGAAAACCGCATTTCAAATCTGGCCTCCAAAGCCAGTCGCCGACTGGGCATCCTCCGTCGTGCGAAGTCCTTCCTTGGCACACCTGAGCTCCTCACCACATACAAGGCTTTCATCCGCAGCTCTATGGAATACTGCTCTCCCCTCTGGTCTGGTGCTCCTGCCTCACACCTAGCCCGTCTTCACGCTGTTGAAACCAAAGCGTTCAGAATCATTGGAATCTCCCGCGATGAAGCTAACTCCAAGGGCCTTTCACTCACTCACCGCAGGCAGGTTGGTGGTCTTTCCGTCTCTACCGACTCCTCTCTGGCCTTGCCCCCCCAGCCCTCTCTGGGCTCTGTCCCCCAAATATTCCTACAGGTCGCACAAGATCTGCCTGCAACCCTCTTATGGTTAAACTGCCAAAATCAAGACTTTCTGCTCACCTTCACTCCTTCATTCCTCTTTTCTCCCGCCTCTGGAACAAACTCCCTCACTCTCTTCAATCCCACTCCACCCTCCAGGTCTTTAAAACAGCTGTTCACCACCATCTCTTATCCTCCCCCATCCAAAACCTTGATCTTTTCTACCCCCGCTAATTTTGGTCTCCTTGTGTTTTATACCTCTCCCCCCCCCCCCCCCCCCTCCCCTTCCCATGCCTCCTGCCCCCAAGCCCTCTCCCTCCCACACTTCTCCCTGCTCTCAAATGTTGTGGTTGTGTGCTTCCCCTTCTCTCCCCATCTTGTCTTCCGCTCCCTCTTTTTGTATATTTTGTTTGTTTGGTTGATTTGTTTGTGAAATAAATGTTAGCTCTTTCACGTGCCTCTATTCAGTATACAAAAAAAACAAACAAAAAAAAAAAAAGTCTTTCTCGGTCTTCGCCGTCCTTTACTTCCTTCTACATTCATTTCCATCACTCTTCTCAACCAGTCACTTTCATCCTTCCTCAACACATGACCAAACCATCTCAACCTGTTCCTCTTCACAGCATCAATCACAGGCTCTATTTCCATCATCTTTGGCAATTCATCATTTGTCTTCCTCTCTCTCAACGATACTCCGCACATCCACCGAACCATTCGCATTTCCATCCTTTCCAGCCTTCGTTGCTGCTCTACGTTCATTACCTATGTCCTGCTCCCATAAATCATAACACTTCTCACACATGCAGCATACACCTTTCCCTTCAGCTTCAACGACACTCCCCTCCTCGTCAGCACGCCACTCAGTTCCTGAAACTTCTTCCATGCCTTTCTCACTCGAGCAACCGTTGCCGAGTCTGATCCACCTTCTCCATTCAGCATGTCTCCTCGGTAACAAAATGTGTTCACACCTTCCAGCTTCATGCCGTCTCCAAGATCCAACTCAACATTTCCTCCATCTGCAGCTCCCTCTGTGCACACCTTACATTTGAATGTAGCTGCCACACTGGTTAATGACCCTCTCAGACCACTACGTTTTTGATGAACACACTCAGCGCACATTGTACATTGAATGGAATTCACTCCGACACCCTTCCTGCACACAGCACATGGCCACTTCCCAGATCTTTCTACCTCACCACATGCTTTGCAACTTGCCATCACCTTCGTTTTTCTGATATTCACCTTCAGACAACTGCATTAATACAACTCTTGATAATTGAATTTTTATGGCTAACATACACTAGCAATGTTCAGTGTTTATATGGATGCTAAAAGCTAAACGTGGTGGCTGTGTGCAACAATTGTTCACCTTCAGGCGATTCCTCTTGGATGTAGAAGCCCGTGAGATACCGATGCACCAGCGCCGACTTCCCGCTGGCCAGGTTTCCCAGCACACCCTGAAGCACATTGGAAAAAAAAAATCAACAATCAAGGATTAAGTTAAGAATCAAACTGAAAAGAAAACCACTCTTCGACATCACGACGTCACGAAGTCGACTGATATGCCTCCGCCCACATTATTACATCACTATAATACTTGCACCAAGTTTGATTTAAATCCCTTCAGCTGTTCACAAGTTATCACATTTTTACCTGACATGACCTCTTACCTTTGGCCTTTGACCTCGGGACACCAAAATCGAATCAGTTAATCTTCACATCATAATTCATATCTGTACCAAATTGGAATTGGATCCCTTTCGCCGTTCTCAAGTTATAGACCTATTACAGACTTTGACCTTTGACCTCATGACCCCAAAATCTAATCAGTTAATCTTTACATCATTATACATATCTGTACCAAGTTTGAATTAGATAACTTCAGCTGTTCTCATGTTATAGACATATGACAGACTTGGGCTTCTGGAAAAGCGCTATACAAAATAAATGAATTATTATTATTATTATTATTCCAGACTTTGACCTTTGACCCCAATATGTAATCAGTTCATTTACATCATTCTACATAATTGTACCAAATTTGGTCAGAATCCCATCGCTGGTTCACAAGTTTTTTTGTGTACAGAGTCGAGGCTCGTGAAAGAGCTAACATTTATCAAACAAACAAATCAAACAAACAAGCAAACAAAGTATATAAAAAGGGGAGCGGTCGACAAGATGGGGAGAGAAGGGGAGGAAGCACACAAACACAACACTTGAGAGCAGGGACATCGGGAGATGTTTTTGGAGGGAGAGGGCCCGGGGGGAGGCAGGATAGGTATAAAACGCAAGGACACCAAGGACTTCCAGGAAAGAAGTCAAAAGTCACCTCAAAAAAGTGGATTTGGGGTGAAATTAGCAGGGGTAGAAAAGATCAAGGTTTTGGATTGGGGAAGATAAGAGATGGTGGTGAACAGCCGTTTTAAAGACCTGGAGGGAGGAGTGGGATTGAAGAGAGTGAGGGAGTTTGTTCCAGAGGCGGGAGAAAAGAGGAATGAAGGAGTGAAGGTGAGCAGAGAGTCTTGATTTTGGCAGTTTAACCATAAGAGGGTTGCAGGCAGATCTTGTGCGACCTGCAGGAATATTTGGGGGACAGAGCCCAGAGAGAGCTGGGGGAGCAAGGCCGGAGAGGAGTCGGTAGAAGACGGAAAGACCACCAACCTGCCTGCGGTGATTAAGTGAAAGGCCCTCGGAGATAGCGTCATCGCGGGAGATTCCAATGATTCTGAACGCTTTGGTTTCAACAGCGTGAAGACGAGCTAGGTGTGAGGCAGGAGCACCAGCCAAGAGGGGAGAGCAGTACTCCATTGAGCTGCGGATGAAAGCCTTGTATGTGGTGAGGAGCTCAGGTGTGCCAAGGAAGGACCGCACGACGGAGGATGCCCAGTCGGCGACTGGCTTTGGAGGCCAGCTTGGAAATGTGGTTTTCCCAGGAAAGATCATGGCAGATAGTGAGACCCAAAAGCTTGAGTGACAGAACTTCATGGAGAGGATTATTCAGAAAGTAGATGGGAGGGTTGTCCAGTCGGTCTTTTCGGAGAGACATCGTAAGAGTGTGAGATTTGTCAGGATTGAAAGACATGTTCCACTTGTTATCATGGTAAAAGTTATCATGGTAAAAAGATTTTTACCTAACATGACCTCTGACCTTTGACCTCATGACCCCAAAATCGAATCTTTACCTCATTATACATACCTGCACCAAGTTTGACTCTGATCCGTTCAACCGATCTTAAGTTATCGCGGTATCGAAAACCTATCACAGATGGACGGACAACCTGAAAACATAATGCCTCCGTCGGCGGAGGCATAAAAATCAAACTTCAAAATCTGCGCATTTCCAATTGTGATCACAACCTGGTGTTGGCTTAGTGGTTAGGGTGCTGGCTTGGGATCCTCGGATCCTGGGTTCGAATCCCGGTCAATTACTGAATTAACACCAGGGGGGTTGACTCAGCCTGTCATCCTTCCGAAGTCGGCGAATCGAGTACCAGTTCACAGGTAATTCCCTGTGTGTCGCAAGAGGCGACTAACATGGTTGGTGGCAGGAAGGGCATCCGGCCATAAAACATTGCTTCAAAAAGGGGACCACGGTGCCCAAAAAGCCCCTGCTCTGTGGGGAAAAATGGCCTCCAAAGGTAGTTCTTTTTTTGTTTTTTATCACAACCCAAATTTTCAATTTATATCCTTGCTTGAAAAGCAAATATTATGCAGCAAATACAACATCACTGGATTTCCTGATACATTTCCCAGAGGCAGACATGTCCGATTGGTAATTTCCCACAAGCATCTGTTTATTTATTTATTTTTTTGCAGATATTACCTGCAGGACACGGACATTAGGAGACATCGTTTTACTTTTATCAGCATTGCATGGACATTAGTAGCTTCCGTGCAAAAATCAACACAACATATTAATGTATCACCACAATCACCACAAATTAATGAGCTACATGTTCAGATTCACACCACACGAGCAGTAAACGTGTGCAGCACCGCATAGTGCACGCAGCAGCACACAACTCCTACAGAAAAGTAATCAAGTTATGCGAGATTACCTGAGTTTACATCACATGATGCATTCCTTGCGTTATATCACCACTAGCAAAAGTACCTGTCCCTTTGCTGCCGGATTTAATCAAAAGACGGAATGTTGGACTTCACAAACATTCACTTCTATTCACCCAATCATTTGCCTGAGGTTATGTTCCTTCTGCTTGGAAATCAGCTAACATCACCTTCATCAGCTAACATCACCTTCATCAGCTAACATCACCTTCATCAGCTAACATCACCTTCATCACCTTCATCAGCTAACATCACCTTCATCAGCTAACATCACCTTCATCAGCTAACATCACCTTCATCAGCTAACATCACCTTCATCAGCTAGCATCACCTTCATCAGCTAACATCACCTTCATCAGCTAGCATCACCTTCATCAGCTAACATCACCTTCATCAGCAAACACCTTCATCAGCTAGCATCACCTTCATCAGCTAGCATCACCTTCATCAGCAAACATCACCTTCATCAGCTAACATCACCTTCATCAGCTGACATCACCTTCATCAGCAAACATCACCTTCATCAGCTAGCATCACCTTCATCAGCTAACATCACCTTCATCAGCTAACATCACCTTCATCAGCTGACATCACCTTCATCAGCAAACATCACCTTCATCAGCTGACATCACCTTCATCAGCTAACATCACCTTCATCAGCAAACATCACCTTCATCAGCAAACATCACCTTCATCAGCAAACATCACCTTCATCAGCAAACATCACCTTCATCAGCAAACATCACCTTCATCAGCAAACATCACCTTCATCAGCTAACATCACCTTCATCAGCTAACATCACCTTCATCAGCTAACATCACCTTCATCAGCTAACATCACCTTCATCAGCTAACATCACCTTCATCAGCAAACATCACCTTCATCAGCAAACATCACCTTCATCAGCAAACATCACCTTCATCAGCAAACATCACCTTCATCAGCAAACATCACCTTCATCAGCAAACATGACCTTCATCAGCAAACATGACCTTCATCAGCTAACATCACCTTCATCAGCTAACATCACCTTCATCAGCTAACATCACCTTCATCAGCTAACATCACCTTCATCAGCTAACATCACCTTCATCAGCAAACATCACCTTCATCAGCAAACATCACCTTCATCAGCAAACATCACCTTCATCAGCAAACATCACCTTCATCAGCAAACATGACCTTCATCAGCAAACATGACCTTCATCAGCTAACATCACCTTCATCAGCTAACATCACCTTCATCAGCTAACATCACCTTCATCAGCAAACATCACCTTCATCAGCAAGCATCACCTTCATCAGCAAACATCACCTTCATCAGCAAACATCACCTTCATCAGCTAACATCACCTTCATCAGCTAACATCACCTTCATCAGCTAACATCACCTTCATCGGCAAACATCACCTTCATCGGCAAACATCACCTTCATCGGCAAACATCACCTTCATCGGCAAACATCACCTTCATCGGCTAACATCACCTTCATCGGCTAGCATCACCTTCATCGGCTAACATCACCTTCATCGGCTAACATCCCCTTCATCGGCTAACATCACCTTCATCAGCTAACATCACCTTCATCAGCTAACATCACCTTCTTCAGCAAACATCACCTTCATCAGCTAACATCACCTTCATCAGCAAACATCACCTTCATCAGCTAACATCACCTTCATCAGCTAACATCACCTTCATCAGCTAACATCACCTTCATCAGCTAACATCACCTTCATCAGCAAACATCACCTTCATCAGCAAACATCACCTTCATCAGCAAACACCTTCATCAGCAAACATCACCTTCATCAGCAAACATCACCTTCATCAGCAAACATCACCTTCATCAGCTAACATCACCTTCATCAGCTAACATCACCTTCATCAGCTAACATCACCTTCATCAGCTAACATCACCTTCATCAGCAAACATCACCTTCATCAGCAAACATCACCTTCATCAGCAAACACCTTCATCAGCAAACATCACCTTCATCAGCAAACATCACCTTCATCAGCAAACATCACCTTCATCAGCAAACATCACCTTCATCAGCAAACATCACCTTCATCAGCTAACATCACCTTCATCAGCAAACATCACCTTCATCAGCAAACATCACCTTCATCAGCAAACATCACCTTCATCAGCTAACATCACCTTCATCAGCAAACATCACCTTCATCAGCAAACATCACCTTCATCAGCAAACATCACCTTCATCAGCAAACATCACCTTCATCAGCAAACATCACCTTCATCAGCAAACATCACCTTCATCAGCAAACATCACCTTCATCAGCTAACATCACCTTCATCAGCAAACATCACCTTCATCAGCAAACATCACCTTCATCAGCAAACATCACCTTCATCAGCAAACATCACCTTCATCAGCAAACATCACCTTCATCAGCTAACATCACCTTCATCAGCCAACTTCTTCTTCCCTAACGGCCACAATTATTCCCACGTTCTTGTGGGGTTGGCCGGGTTGAAGTTTGTCTCATTCCTTTCACGAACCGGCTGTCCAGGCCTGACATTGGACAAAGGTTAGGGCAGGAATTTGTAATTTGGTTCGGGTACCTGAGATATCTCGCCTACTCTTTGTGAAGGACACCGTAGGATCTTTAACGTTCAACAACTAATGCCAGCAGGCGGGACGCCCAGTTTAATGGTGGCACCCACCTGTCCGTGAAAGACCGAAATGATAGCTTATAGCTGGGCCGAGATCCAAACCCAGGCTAGACAGCATGGAGGTGAGTGTGTGTACCTCGAGCGTCTAGGCCATCCTGCCACTCACCTTCATCAGCCATCCTTACTGCTTATATATGGCGCTATAAAAACATAACTTCCGCTTTGCTGCGAAGCTCAGTTTTGTTTGCCTTGGTTTGAACCTTCGCTTAAAATGAGTGAAATGAAACATTTTGACAATTTTTTTTTATTATTCGCACTCAGATTTGAACATCACAGTAATATTGTTTAAACTTTCTTTGTACAAGAAGTTGATTTGTAATGTCGGATACCATCAGGAGATGATACACATTAGGATGATGATATAGGATGATGATACACATACGTCATACACATAAGATACACATTTACAAAGAGAGAATTGGAGTTTTGGCCCCACCCTGAACCCCTCTCCCCAGATATGCCACACACACAGAAACCATACTTGGGGTACCCTTGGGCAACATGCAAAATTTGGTTAGATTTAGTTCAATAGTTTTTTTTAGTCTTTGAAGCAAATATAAACAAACAAACAAACAAACAAACAAGAAGACGTCATGCGGAGCACGATACTTGCAAAATCCGCCCCCCCCACCCCCAAAAAAGTTTTCCATTGATACAGCAAATTGCAAATTGTCCATTTCATGAAGATTAAAATTTACAATCTTGATCAAAGCTCGGGTCAACAGGATGAAAAGTGACGATTTTTCAGATGAAAAATGATGATTTTGGAAGGTTGACCTTTGACCTTTTGACCTCAAAAATAGTTAGTTTCCCTATTTAGTGACTCAATGTGCAAATGCTGTTCAAGTTTCAAGTCAATCGGATTAAAAATGGCGATTTTAGATATTCGGCTTCAAGATGACCTTTGACTTCAAAATCAATAGGCTTCTCAATTGTGACGACTTCTTCAACTTGGTGAAGTTTCATGACGATCGGTTTAGAATCGTGACCTGTACACGAGTAACAAACAAACTAGAGCTTCCAGGGAAGCAGAACTCAACTGAACTGACTGGACAACTTCACACACCAAATTTGATCAAAATCCATAAATATTTGTGGACGTTAAAGTGTTAACGTCGTTTCGGAGCTGAAAACAATATGGCGGCCTATGGCGGCCATTTTGTGACGGATCGGGTTGGAATGCAATAGCAACCTACCTTGTGTGGTAAGCGTTAAACATTCTAGGTTTGATCAAAATCTGTTAATATTTGTGGACGCTAGAGTGTTAACGTCGTTTTCATGACCAAAAACAAAATGGTCGCCTAAGTCCGCCATTTTTCAACGGATCAGGCTGAAATGTAACACCAACCTGGTCCTTGGGGTAAGGATGCCGCATGTCAAGTTTGATCAGAATCGGTTGATATTTGTGGACGCTGGAGTGTTAACGTCGAAAAGTTAACGGACGACGACAGACGACGGATGCCGGAGGGTTCAGTATGTGATGAACTCAACTGGACGGTAGTCCAGTTGAGTTAACAAACAGACAGAATAACAAACGCAACCGACCAATATACTTGAAAAATCTTCGATTTTGCAAGTATAAAACAAACAAGAAATATGTCGTGCATAGCACGATACTTGTGAAATCCCTAAAATAGGTTGTTGACCTTTGGCCTATGTTGACGTTTTGGCCTCAAAAAGAATTGGTGGTTGAATTCAGTGGCCAGATATGCAAATGCTATTGAAATTTCAAGTCAATCGGATGAAAATTGAGGACTTTAGAAACTTCACCTAGGTTGTTGACCTTTGGCGTATGTTGACCTTTTGGCCCACGTGGACCTACAAAATAATTGGTGGTTGAAAAAAAACAACTAACATTCGGTGAAGTTTGATAAAGATGGGTTTAAAATTGAGACCTGTAGGCGATTGACATACAGACAAACAGACAGACAGACAGACAAAGAGAATAACGCACAAGACCAACCAATATAGTTGAAACATCTTCGATTTTCACAAGAAATAAATATCAAAATTCACTTTTATAGTATCGATTATTGCTCGAGTAGCTCACCACTTTCAATTCTGGAACCGATTTGCTCAAAGTCCATTCCTGACTGTTGACGAAAGAATCTGAAAGAGAAAGTGAACACATTAATCGATGCAAAGTTAAAAACCGTCTGTGCTCAACTTTTCAGTTTGAACGTGAACACATTTTTGTTATTAATTGCTGGACACAACGAGACCATCGAGTTTTTCTTGTATACAAAAAAAAAGCTCAAATTATCACTGGAAAACAAAGAAATAAATAAATATATCAAGAGCCAGCAATCTTATTGTTATCTCGGAGGGATAACTAACATCAAACGTTCACAAAAATTATCAAAACAACATTTTCGAGTGATGTGTAATCAGCTGAAGCAGGGAGTGTTTTGTTACCGAGACAACCTGATGAGTGGCATGAAGAGCAGCGCATGCTCACAGCTTACTGCTCCGATGGGACGGCTTTATCGATCTGGAGATGTTCCCAAGACGAGTTTTAGTGAGTATAAAACATGGGGCTCCATCAACGAAATGGTATAAACAATGATGTTCATGAAAGATGCATGGCACGTTCTTGTGGACGTTTCAATACAGCGATATTCACAAAGGGGGAAAAGCATTCCTGGAAGTAGTGGAGGCAGCTCAGCACGCCCGCTTGAACGTCGCGGAGCATTGGTGGTTCAAAGCAGTGTCTTGGCAATGGCAACGCTGACTGGTTTGGTTATACTAACTAGTTTGGTTATGCTGTCTGGTTTGGTTATGCTGGCTGGTTTGGTTATGCTATCTGGTTTGGTTATGCTGTCTGGTTTGGTTATGCTATCTGGTTTGGTTATGCTGGCTGGTTTGGTTATGCTATCTGGTTTGGTTATGCTATCTGGTTTGGTTATGCTATCTGGTTTGGTTATGCTACCTGGTTTGGTTATGCTATCTGGTTTGGTTATGCTACCTGGTTTGGTTATGCTGGCTGGTTTGGTTATGCTATCTGGTTTGGTTATGCTGTCTGGTTTGGTTATGCTATCTGGTTTGGTTATGCTGGCTGGTTTGGTTATGCTGGCTGGTTTGGTTATGCTGGCTGGTTTGGTTATGCTACCTGGTTTGGTTATGCTGGCTGGTTTGGTTATGCTACCTGGTTTGGTTATGCTGGCTGGTTTGGTTATGCTATCTGGTTTGGTTATGCTGTCTGGTTTGGTTATGCTATCTGGTTTGGTTATGCTGGCTGGTTTGGTTATGCTATCTGGTTTGGTTATGCTATCTGGTTTGGTTATACTATCTGGTTTGGTTATGCTACCTGGTTTGCTTATGCTGGCTGGTTTGGTTATGCTACCTGGTTTGGTTATGCTGGCTGGTTTGGTTATGCTGGCTGGTTTGGTTATGCTGGCTGGTTTGGTTATGCTGGCTGGTTTGGTTATGCTGGCTGGTTTGGTTATGCTGGCTGGTTTGGTTATGCTGGCTAGTTTGGTTATGCTGGCTGGTTTGGTTATGCTGGCTGGTTTGGTTATGCTATCTGGTTTGGTTATGCTGGCTGGTTTGGTTATACTATCTGGTTTGGTTATGCTACCTGGTTTGCTTATGCTGGCTGGTTTGGTTATGCTACCTGGTTTGGTTATGCTGGCTGGTTTGGTTATGCTATCTGGTTTGGTTATGCTATCTGGTTTGGTTATACTATCTGGTTTGGTTATGCTACCTGGTTTGCTTATGCTGGCTGGTTTGGTTATGCTACCTGGTTTGGTTATGCTGGCTGGTTTGGTTATGCTGGCTGGTTTGGTTATGCTGGCTGGTTTGGTTATGCTGGCTGGTTTGGTTATGCTGGCTGGTTTGGTTATGCTGGCTGGTTTGGTTATGCTGGCTAGTTTGGTTATGCTGGCTGGTTTGGTTATGCTGGCTGGTTTGGTTATGCTATCTGGTTTGGTTATGCTGGCTGGTTTGGTTATACTATCTGGTTTGGTTATGCTACCTGGTTTGCTTATGCTGGCTGGTTTGGTTATGCTACCTGGTTTGGTTATGCTGGCTGGTTTGGTTATGCTGGCTGGTTTGGTTATGCTGGCTGGTTTGGTTATGCTGGCTGGTTTGGTTATGCTGGCTGGTTTGGTTATGCGAGCCGGTTTGGTCATGCTGGCTGGGTTGGTTATGCTGGCTTGATTGGTTATGCTGGCTGGTTTGGTTATACTATCTGGTTTGGTTATGCTGGCTGGTTTGGTTATGCTATCTGGTTTGGTTATGCTGGCTGGTTTGGTTATACTATCTGGTTTGGTTATGCTGGCTGGTTTGGTTATACTATCTGGTTTGGTTATGCTGGCTGGTTTGGTTATGCGAGCCTGTTTGGTTATGCTGGCTGGTTTGGTTATGCTGGCTGGTTTGGTTATGCTGGCTGGTTTGGTTATGCTGGCTGGTTTGGTTATGCTATCTGGTTTGGTTATGCTGGCTGGTTTGGTTATGCTGGCTGGTTTGGTTATGCTGGCTGGTTTGGTTATGCTATCTGGTTTGGTTATGCTGGCTGGTTTGGTTATGCTGGCTGGTTTGGTTATGCTGGCTGGTTTGGTTATGCTGGCTGGTTTGGTTATGCTGGCTGGTTTGGTTATGCTAGCTGGTTTGGTTATGCTGGCTGGTTTGGTTATGCTGGCTGGTTTGGTTATGCTGGCTGGTTTGGTTATGCTGGCTGGTTTGGTTATGCTATCTGGTTTGGTTATGCTGGCTAGTTTGGTTATGCTGGCTGGTTTGGTTATGCTGGCTGGTTTGGTTATGCTGGCTGGTTTGGTTATGCTGGCTGGTTTGGTTATGCTGGCTGGTTTGGTTATGCTGGCTGGTTTGGTTATGCTGGCTGGTTTGGTTATGCTGGCTGGTTTGGTTATGCTGGCTGGTTTGGTTATGCTGGCTGGTTTGGTTATGCTGGCTGGTTTGGTTATGCTGGCTGGTTTGGTTATGCTGGCTGGTTTGGTTATGCTGGCTAGTTTGGTTATGCTGGCTGGTTTACCATCGCCTTGCCAGCAGTCTGTCGGAGCAAGAATTTAGAATTTGTCCAGGATTCCAGTGATAATGCGCTCTTACGCTTTGGAAAAGACACCGTGAGATCTTGAACGTCCACCAATGACTTGTGTTGGCAGACAGGTACTCCAGCTTGACGTCCTTCCAATGGACAGCACACACATTGATGCCTGATTCTGCATGTGAAACTCCAGGGTAGCAGTTTGTGGATTGGTCAAGATTCAAACCCAGGCCTGGCAGCGCAAACATGAGTGTGTACACCTCTGAGCTATCCTGCCAGCCCCATATATACTTATACATGTACTAGGAAGGGCACCCGTTCCAAGTGATGGGAAGAGCTAGCAAAAGTATACCCCTCCTCTCTCTCTCCCCTACTCCCCCACCTCTCCCACACCACTCCCCTTTCTCCCCCGCCTCTCCCCAACCTCTCCCTCACTCCCATGTTTTCGAAGACTCCAGGCAGAGGTGCCCAGTTTTCATATCAGAGACTCAGCTATTAATCAAACAGATTGTGTTAAACTGTTGGGCATCCATGTGCAAGAAAACTTGAAATGGGACACTCAAGTTCAGGCAATGTGTAAATCCTTCAACAGAAAACTGTAATGAGGGATGAGGCAAGCTGGGGATGAGGCCCAACTGAAACGTTGTAACATCCCTGTTTCTGATTTAATAACAGTATATTTGCAGTACCTTAGACCCACTCTGGAATATGCTTCACCCGCATGGTTTTGTGGCTAAACTAAAGCCAAGAGGGAATGTTTGGAGAAATTGCAATGGAAAGTGTTTTGTATAATTCTCTCCAGTGACTTTTGTAGAACCAAATCGTATGGAGACATTTGTCAGGTTCTTAATATTCCTGTTCTTCCTGGAAGGCTCGAGCAGCTCTCCCTCAATTTTGGCAATGTACTCTTAAAATCAAACATCCACAGAGATTGGCTCCTTCACCTGGGAACAATAACTTAAGGAACTCTGACATGTTATCTACAATTAGATGTCGAACCAACCGCTACAAGGGCAGCCCCATCCCCTTTTTAACCTCCATTTTGAATAAGAATTGCATGAGGTCCTTGTGTTCAGTACAAATTTGATGTTTTTTGACTTTTGCTAGATATCTGTGATTTTTACGGCATAGACAATAGGCTAAAGCCGTCTGAAACAGTGCTGGTCTGTCCGTATGTATGTATTGTCCTGTCCATAGCTGATAAAGACCAACCTTGGACGAATAGCCGGATGTTCTTACTCCCGAGGAGGCAGCCCGAAAATTGGCGGTACTTTTGTCGCGTTCGGTACTGAAGGCGGCAAGGCATTTATCTGAACGGAACACATGGGTTTATACCGAAACCACCACGAACAGACACAACTGTAAATTAATGAAAATAAATGGAAGACGGAAATGTCGAAATAAAGGTTGAAGTAAAAACTAAAATTCTAACTAAGTTACCTCACATACAGACTCGAATACAGACAAGGGGACAGATAAAATAAAATAAATGTTCCTGTTTCTAGTGCAGTCACTTAGCTTTGGCCTCACTAGCTCCACTGCGAGGTTGGCAAGCTGGGGATGAGGTCCAGAGCTCAATTTCACCCCAGATGCACTTTCTTGAAATGCCGACTTCTTTCCTGGAAGTCCTAGCAGTGTCCATGTGTTTTATATACCTCTCCCATCCCCCCACCCACCCCCCCCCCATTCCTCCTGCCCCCAAGCCCTCTCCCTCCCACAGATCTCCCGTTGTCCCTCTTCTATACTGTTGTACTTGTGTGCTTCCCTCTCTCCCCATCTTGTCTCCCACTCCCCTTATTATATGTTTTACGTGTCCGTTTGTTACCTTTGGTGGGTTATGTTTTCACCTCTGTCTGTTTGTCTGTTTGTTTGTTTGTGAACAAAATATCTGAAAAAGTTGTGGACGGATTCGGACGAAATTTGGCAGCGATGTATGAGACGTGGATGAAATGACTAAATTTTGGTGAAGATCCGGGTTCGGATCCGGCTACTAGAATTTTTAAAGTGATTCTTCACCATTGCGAGATCGGGCTAAAAACGATACATAGCAGGATATCACAAAAGGTTGTCGACGGATTTGGACAAAACTTGGTGGAGAGGTTGGGTGTCTGACAAGGACGATTCGATTCGATTTTGGTGAAGATCTCAATATGGATTCAGCTATGAGAATTATTTAAATTTTTAAGTGATTCTTCACCAACCAACCAGGTTGGAAAAGTGATATGACCAACCAGGCGGAGGTATGCTCTCTACCGAGTACATCCTAGTAGATGTACTCATCATGGTCTTTACAATAATTTTCTTATCAAATCTTCCTCGATATATACACAAAGAATTAAGTTAAGCACCCCTTCACAACGAATTAAGGTAAGCACCCCCTAATATATATTCTTTGTGTATATGTATACATTGGCATATATTCTAAGGTATGTGAGATCAAATAATGATTGGTATGACATTAGCAATTATCCATTGATGAAATTGAGTGATCAAAGTGAAAAAAAGTGATTGGTTGAGTCAGTGATCCGATCACGTGGGTCCTGCACACGTTATTGACGCAAAGATCGCTAGAGGTCTTCTCAGAACAATGACTGTACGTTAGAAAACATAAACGTCATCCACACTGTCCGTGATGGACCTATAGCTCCATACTTAAATTGAGGTGAAAATATGCCTAAAATTCCCAAAAAATTTCACCTTAAATTATTCAGAATAAAATATTGAAAACGGCATGATTGTTATGTTTTTATGTGACCATAATATCACTTCTCCAGAAAATATAGCAATATCATGGGTATATTACACTGTTTTGACGACAACAAACTTGTAATGTGCGAGGTTGTAAAAAAACGGGGGGGGTGCTTAACTTAATTCTTTGTGTATATAAGCATCTCAAGCTGATATTTTTAAAATCACGCCCAAATGCTTCCTTTTTTAAAAACAATTTAATTGCATTTTCACCTTCAGATACCAATTTCATCAAATAAGATATTTAAATTGCAGTTGCATTGAAATAGCATTTTCAACTTCCAAGCAGATGGAAGATGACATCGGGCAAATTATAGGGTAAACAGTGCAGAAAGAGGATGTGCAAGAGCGGCAGAGCAGGTTTTTGACCTGATACCATCTGATCCATTTGCAGAATCAGTCCAGGGTTGGCAGAAACTTATCCACCTTCTCAGGTGCAAAATAAATGAATAAATAAACAGAGTCCAGGAGCAGTCAATTAAAATCCCAGCAATCATCAGTGTTGGTGACTCAAACTCGAGTCGCAAGATTTTGCAACTTGCGACTTGACTCGGATTTGACAAAATTGACTTGAGACGGGTGTCTGGGAACTTGCGACTTAATTGCAACTCGAGTTTATAATGACTTGTTGATAATGTTCGGAAAATAATGCTTCAATAAACATTGGATTGAACAGGGTTTAAAATAAATAGTAAATTATTTTTCAGTCATGGACGTGCACGATTCGGTCAATGACAACATATTGTCGCGTAACCGTGATTAACACCACAGTTACGGATGACCGATTTGCGAGACTTTAACTCCCGAGGCGAACACTCAATGGCGGACTCAAGTTCAACACCAACGCGCGGAATGGCGGGGCGCAGCGAAGGCTCCGCAACCTTATCTATTAAAATCAAACACCCAGGAAAACTGCGTTCAGATATTATGTACAAAAAGTAATATAAGGGTTTATTAGGAAAAGTAAAGCCAGTGAAAAAGCCCGCCGGTAAATCTAATAATTCTAATAAACCTAAATCGGGACGTCCCCACACGACTGACAGCAAACACAAACGAGGGAGATTAATCACGAAAATAACACGTCCCGTCGTTCAAAATATACGCGGAGATCGGGCTTATCTGTCTTTGTCGTCTTGTATTGTTGGTGTCCAGCACCGCTCCTTCCGGCCCGATCGCACACCACGAGGCCCCTCGCTCCAAGCACCACGCGTCCGACGCAGGCCAGCGGCTCCACTTGACCAGGGACAGGAAGGACTCCTTTCAACTCCACTCGACTCGACGCGGGAGTGCTGGCAGCCAAGTGCCAACGAACTGCTCAGTGCCAACTGGGTGTGCTCTCGTGTGTCTCCTGCGACTCCCCACAACCCGAACTGCACTCGAACTGCGACTGGAATGGCGTGTCCTCTCCAACTCTCCACCACCGCTCAACTCTCTGGTGCCTGCCTGCGTCTGCCAGTGCCTGCCACGAACTCAACTCAACTCAACTCAACTCACTGAAATGGCGTCCGACCGTCGCCTATATTGGTGGCCGATGACGTCACATTGCGCACTCCTCAGCCAATCAAAGCCTCCCGCGACTCCTGACATCTCCCCCGTTACGCGACCCTGCGGTCCTGGCATAACACGTGCCGGCCAGGTTTGTAGGCCTTTGGAGGTGTACACGGTGGCGGCCAATCGTGGCGGTGTTTTTGACCTGGTTTCCTGTCAATTTAATACGAAGTCCTTGTCAGGGAAAGGGGGTTTATTTAATGTTGCGCTAAGGACCTAACTAATGTTTATGTGGTTTGCAGTGCCATAAAGGACAAAGGTTTGATTACTAGGTGATACTCACAGGGGCGTTACCTTTAATCCCTCACTATTTAACACTCGGACCTCCAGGTAGATCCACACTCATACATCTTACCCCGACAACCGCCTGAACATCAATAACTTATTACATGTAGAGTCCCTGTCACGACAGCCGAATACCTACCTATTCAGATCTACCTAGCTCTAGATGTTGCATTACCAAATTCATAACACAGCCCCCCCCCTGGAACCGTAGCTCCTGCAAGGTTCACCGCAGGCGCTACCATTCCAGCCTTAACACTTACTGTCACACACTTAATTAACCTATGAAATAAATCAGGAAGGGCTGTGGGAAGTGAGTCGGACTACCTACCTACACTTCCTTAACATGCTGAACCCCTTAACCATCATGCAAGTATGTACATCTTCTTCGTTGTTCCTGTGGAGGGAGGAAACAACAACACACAACACTAACTTAACCACAAAACTTAACCATCTTTCCAAACTCAAAACTCTAACCTTTGTACATACCCCGGTCTACAGACCGCGTCCCCCGGTGGATGCCACAAGACACAACCTCACCTGCGGGGCCATCCCCAATGCATCCCACTAAATTTCCACGGGCCCTGTCCAGATGTTACAGGTGAGTGACACGGCTCGGTGGATTTCGCCCACATTCATGCAACACAGACCCCTTAACCACTCATTCTCATTCCATAGGTCATCAAGGCATTGCAAAAATCAACGAAGCACTTATTCCCAATACACCCCCTGCAGGACCATGGCATTGATGTCATTCACGTGTGTGTGCACTCCTCAACTAGGCAGCGGGGAGGTACCGCACAAAAAGATGGTGGGGGCGCATCAGGCTGTGGTGCCCGCAGTCCCAAAAACAAGTCAACCGACTTACAAGTTCATTGCCCCCCCCCCTTCACCTCTTGGCCCCATGACAGCCCAACAGCCCCTTTCCGCCGTTACCTCGCCGGTGAGGGTCTCCACACACACCAGGCTCCTTTGCCTCCTGCTTTCGCGCAGCAACACGGGTCACCGGGGGACTTCCTCACCCCGCGGCGCCCAACCAGACCCTCCACCGACGAGCTCCAATTTCCAGTTACCACCGGCTGCCAGGGGTAATTGCCGCAGAGGGGGGCCCGCAGGCATCGCTCCTCAGAGCTTGCTCTGTACCTGCGGACACACACACCTTCCCCACCCATGGTCCCCAAAACACACTTCCTCCCCCGCTGCCATTCAATTCTCCACACAACTCAGCACAATTCAGTACAATTCATAGATGGTGTAAAAGGTGTTACAAGGCTTGCCATGGCCTGCCAATGTGAAATCCCATTCACAGTTCGAATCATTGAATCCTTACACATTTCCATTAGCACATTTCCAAAAAGCACAATTTATCGCCCCTCATTATCTCCAATAATCATCACTCACTCTCCAGGTTCCACTCTCACGACCACATCAAAACACCTAACCACAATACAAAAACATACGCCACCCACAAGACACTGTGGCTCCCATTCCATCCCCTCACCGGCCATGTCATCACTCTCACCCGCCTCCCAACTCCAAATTACATGTCCCCAATTTCCCAAAGCAAATCCTGAAGCCTGGGACAGTACTCCTCAAAACACTCACCTCAAGTGCAGGTAGTTGCAGGTTGGTCAGGTTCAAAGTGCAATCCACCCATACAATTCCCAAAATTTCACATTGGGCCAACCAAATACTTCCAAATTTCTCTTTTGTCCCCACTACACTGGCAGGTATGTGGATCCGCATCCAACGGTGATCATCACTACACTACCTGTGGCCACGACAGCTCTGCACCTCTACCGTGCAAGGGTCACCGGGACAAGGTGAGCAGTCAAAACGCCAACATGGCCCATGAGTGTCCATAAGGGTGCGACCCACCATCCATCCTTCAGCCCCCCTGCGAGGAACACAGCTGCAGCAGCCCCAGCTGGCCAATGTGGTGAGCACTTGCTGCCACAACACACACTACCGCACACACAACCTCGGCCCTGGGGGGCACGGTCGCAGTGCGTGGCATCCCTACAGCCACGTCCCCTGCACCTCCCCATCATCCCCCAGTCCGACTACAGAACTGCAGCCCCCCCCAGTGCTCACCCACACTTGACCACACCAAGGTCCAGTCAACAGCCATGCTCCACCAGGAGACCCACCCAGAAGACATGGTCCACACACCTCGGACACGCACGGCACCACGTTGACCCTCAGGCTACACAACTACATCCCCATCATCCCGCGCCCCAAATATCAGCACAGTTGCCCCCGCAACCAGTTGAAAGCTGTGTCTTGCTACCCTATTAATTTAATCACAGCCTCCAACACTTTGGTCTACACACCTGGATCAATAATGGCGTCACTGTACAGTGTCCACCATGGCATTTCAAAATCCACTCTTAAATTTGCATCTAACCCAAAGATTACCCATGCCAACCATTTGTCACATTTCACTCACCTCACCAAAGAAGGATGCTTTGCCATACACATGCCAGCCGAGCATGGCCCATATGCTCGGCTCGTTACACATCTCCCGATTCACATCCCCATGGCTCTCTTCCCAACCCGAGAGTCCATAAATCACAACGGAGCATCTGTGGAAGGTCACTCACACCATCACGTTCCACAGATGCCCCAATGGTTGTCCGGCAGGCTATCTCCATCCCTGTCCATTCGGTTTGACCCGCGTCCATAGACCAACCACCATGCCAGGTCACCACATGCTGGTTGTCCCAGAGTCCCTGGAGGAGAGTGCCAGGCCGCATGCCCGGGTGGTCACCACATCAGTCCCAAGTTGGCCGTCCGCAGTGCCACCACCAAAGCGCGACCCACAACACCTCCCCCTAGTGGTCCTCAATATTTGCCATCCCAGGCTTGAGAAACCACCTCGGACCTCCCTGGAGGTCTTAACCCCCACCAGGGTCCGGTGACCCTGCCGGCCCGAGCCACCAGCTCGGACGGCGCCCCGACGGACAAGGGACGTCACACTCCACCAGACCCCCCGTGGGACCCAGGTCGTACCTCGACACCCAAGGCTGGACCCCACGTCCAAATCTCGCCATCACAGCCCCCCAGCTGGCCGGCATACCCAAATTTTGAAAGGGGCAGCTTTTGCCCGAGGCCATCACCCATGACCTCTCCATGTCCAAATCCCGCAGCCCGGGGACCAATCCCAACCATGGCTGCTCCAAATCAATTTCCCATTGTAATTTTATTTTAAATTTTCTTTTACAAATTTTCTTTCCCACTGCCAAACCGCAGCTGCAGGGAACAACCTCTACCACCGGTTGTTCTGCCCCTCCCTGCAGTTGATCCAAATTCCCTACAGGGACCAAATCTCCAGAAGCTCTATCTCCCGATCCTCCAAGATCCAAATCCAGCCCGGAGCCAACACACTCCCCCAACTGGTTGTCCAATTTTGGAGCCTCTGTTTCCAAATAGCAGTGTACAGTGAGCGTCCCCTCGGTCATTCCAACCACCTCCTTGGACCAACTCACCTCTTCCCCCAGACTCCTTTGGGCCTGAACAAGCTCTACCTCCATGGGACTGTCACAGGTCTCCAGCCGCTGGATCAAATCATCCTCATCATTAGAAATCATTCCTGGCCCCGCCAGGCTTTGATCAATATCCCCAATAAATACCTGGTCCGGCTCCATTGCACGGACCCCCAAAAACTCTACCCCCTCTTGCTCCGCACCACCGCCCTGGTGCTGCACAATTCCAAATTCATCCCCCGGTTGGGGTGTTGTGACATCCACACGGTCCCGATAGCCTTCCAGGTCTCCATTTGCTTTATCAATTCGAGCATTTGTGGCACCAATCTGACCCTCCAACTTTTCCCCCATTTGGACAGCCTGCGTCACACCCTCCTCTATTTTCGACATTAATTCCTCCCGTTTCAATTCAATTTCCACCCCTATGGCTTTTTCCATCTCCCCCATTTGAGTTTCTACTTTACCCTCAAATTTCCCCAGTCTGTCCGTAATTTGGTTTTGCACTCTCCCTTCTATGCCATCAATTCGTTCCCCCAGCTGCTGTGCCATTTCCCCAATTTTTCCTTCCATACTGTTTTCTAACCCCTCTAACCCATTTTTCACTCCCTCTATCTGATTCTCCTGGGCAGCCATTCTATTTTCTACCCCCATTAACCCATTTTTCACCTCTTTTATCCCGTTGTCTAACCCCTCAAAATTATTGTCTAACTTCCCGATTTTCTTGTCTAACTCCTCAAAATTATTGTCTAACTTCTCACCGGTACCCCTCGCTTCGTCCCTCATTACCCCCATTTGGTTCTCCAATCGCTCACTCTGAGCCCTCATGTCTCCCCGAATTTCTGCAAGGTTTCGCTCACCCTCGGCCCTCTGAGCATTTATTAAATTTACTATGGTCTGGAGATCTATCGGGGCCGTCCCAGCGGCGGGGAAAGTTCCAACGCTATCCTCCTTATCCCCCATTTCCGGCTCACTCCCGACGCTGACGGAGGCCTCGCTGCGTACTTCCATCTCGTCAATTTCCGACATCCGCTTTCCGGAAGATTGTTTCCCGCGCGCGTATTTATTTTAATAATTCCAGTAACACAATTTAAATTTGACGAAGACGCGATATCGCGCTCCGTATGCCCAATTGATTACTAAATTTCTCCGCCTCGCCTATAACAATTTTGCGTTCGAACGTCGGGCGCAATGTACGCCCGACCGTGTCGATGTCGCCCCGCGGACAAAAAAATTTGTCCGACCGTGTCGATGTCTCGCCGCGGACAAAAAAATTTGTCCGACGGGTTCAAATCCCACTCCTGACACCACTTGTCGCGTAACCGTGATTAACACCACAGTTACGGATGACCGATTTGCGAGACTTTAACTCCCGAGGCGAACACTCAATGGCGGACTCAAGTTCAACACCAACGCGCGGAATGGCGGGGCGCAGCGAAGGCTCCGCAACCTTATCTATTAAAATCAAACACCCAGGAAAACTGCGTTCAGATATTATGTACAAAAAGTAATATAAGGGTTTATTAGGAAAAGTAAAGCCAGTGAAAAAGCCCGCCGGTAAATCTAATAATTCTAATAAACCTAAATCGGGACGTCCCCACACGACTGACAGCAAACACAAACGAGGGAGATTAATCACGAAAATAACACGTCCCGTCGTTCAAAATATACGCGGAGATCGGGCTTATCTGTCTTTGTCGTCTTGTATTGTTGGTGTCCAGCACCGCTCCTTCCGGCCCGATCGCACACCACGAGGCCCCTCGCTCCAAGCACCACGCGTCCGACGCAGGCCAGCGGCTCCACTTGACCAGGGACAGGAAGGACTCCTTTCAACTCCACTCGACTCGACGCGGGAGTGCTGGCAGCCAAGTGCCAACGAACTGCTCAGTGCCAACTGGGTGTGCTCTCGTGTGTCTCCTGCGACTCCCCACAACCCGAACTGCACTCGAACTGCGACTGGAATGGCGTGTCCTCTCCAACTCTCCACCACCGCTCAACTCTCTGGTGCCTGCCTGCGTCTGCCAGTGCCTGCCACGAACTCAACTCAACTCAACTCAACTCAACTCACTGAAATGGCGTCCGACCGTCGCCTATATTGGTGGCCGATGACGTCACATTGCGCACTCCTCAGCCAATCAAAGCCTCCCGCGACTCCTGACATCTCCCCCGTTACGCGACCCTGCGGTCCTGGCATAACACGTGCCGGCCAGGTTTGTAGGCCTTTGGAGGTGTACACGGTGGCGGCCAATCGTGGCGGTGTTTTTGACCTGGTTTCCTGTCAATTTAATACGAAGTCCTTGTCAGGGAAAGGGGGTTTATTTAATGTTGCGCTAAGGACCTAACTAATGTTTATGTGGTTTGCAGTGCCATAAAGGACAAAGGTTTGATTACTAGGTGATACTCACAGGGGCGTTACCTTTAATCCCTCACTATTTAACACTCGGACCTCCAGGTAGATCCACACTCATACATCTTACCCCGACAACCGCCTGAACATCAATAACTTATTACATGTAGAGTCCCTGTCACGACAGCCGAATACCTACCTATTCAGATCTACCTAGCTCTAGATGTTGCATTACCAAATTCATAACAATATACCATGTACGTGTACATGTGCAGCATGCCAGCCCTCATGGCCGCCGGGTCGTATACCGTTTCATTTATAACGTACGTAATAAATATATAAGTAAATTATTAAAATCTCCTTAAACGTTTGAACCATGTAACCATAAGCTGAGGTTACTGACAAGTCTGATGTACATCAGTTCAAGTGCATGAGACCGAGACTTGCCCTCAAAGTACACTCGGCATGAGAAGTAAATTTAGCGTAAATTTGTTTTTACTGGTAACAAAACGAAAAATGTCCACTGCATGATGATGACAAATAAAAACTCGAGTCAAACAGCTTTTCAGAACATACATTGCAATAAATGAAGCCCTGTGTCTGAAATCCTTCATAGCTTGTACACCACTAGGTTTCATGTCAATGTGGGTGGGACTTTACACAAGTTGACTTGAGACTTCGCTAAAGTGACATGTTCATATCTCTGGCAATCATCCTTCCTGGAAAGCAAACCCAACCCGAGGTAATCTCGAATCATTCCACAAAACCCACAACAAGTGGGTGTCCACTCTCAGGAGAGCCAGCAAACAACATCTGTCCAACCTCAAGATTGAACTTTCAAACTTGTCTCCCTCCTATAAAACATGGTGGAAACCTTGTTAGGTCTGTCTCTGATGTATGCTCCCCTTTCATTCCTTCCCTCACATCAAATGACACCACAGCCGACTTTGCTCGTGAGAAAGCCGAATGCCTCAATTCTGTGTTTGCTTCCATATTGTGTGCCCCAACCCCTCACTCACTGGATCCATCTGCCATAACCTCTCCTGGACTCTGTGTATTTTGCACCTGAGAAGATGAGAGGTTTCTGGCAATCCTCGAGTCTGATTATGCAACTGGATCGGACAGCATCAGCTCACGTGTCCTAAAAACTTGCTCTGATGCTCTTGCACATCGAAACTTCTATATAAATATCCATATATAAATATACATACATACATACATACATACAAATATATATATATATTATAGTACTATGCTAAATTCTTAGGCCACCACATTTTTTCACTAACTTGTAATTTCTCTCTTATACGTAATATAAGCACACACCATAGCCCAGGATATCAAACTCAACGTGACTCAAAAATTTTTTACACCAATAAAGCAATTCAAATCGAGAAATATCCCGCAAAACGAGTATTTCCAGATGTGGCATTCAAACGACAATACAGAATCATAATGAGACAGGAGACAGAAGAGTTCACACTCTTACTATGTCTCTCCGAAAAGACCGACTGGACAACCCTCCCATCTACTTTCTCAACAACCCTCTACAAGAAGTTCTATCACTCAAGCTTTTGGGTCTCACTATCTGCCATGATCTTTCCTGGGAAAACCACATTTCCAAGCTGGCCTCCAAAGCCAGTCGCCGACTGGGCATCCTCCGTCGTGCGAAGTCCTTCCTTGGCACACCTGAGCTCCTCACCACATACAAGGCTTTCATCCGCAGCTCAATGGAATACTGTTCTCACCTCTGGGCCGGTGCTCCTGCCTCACACCTAGCTCGTCTTCACGCTGTTCAAACCAAAGCTTTCAGAATCATTTGGAATCTCCCGCGATGAAGCTAACTCCGAGGGCCTTTCACTCACTCACCGCAGGCAGGTTGGTGGTCTTTCCGTCTTCTACCGACTCCTCTCCGGCCTTGCTCCCCCCAGCTCTCTCTGTGCTCTGTCCCCCAAATATTCCTTCAGGTCAGCCCCTCGCTTTTTGTTTCACGTGTGTGGAGTAAAAGCACAGTGGGCAAGGACACGGATACATCCTAACATCCAATAGAAGAACGTCCAAAGAAACAGGAATAGGTGACACATCTACTGTACATGGATGATTTAAAGGTCTCTGAACCAAACGACAATTTTTTTTTTGCAGAATAACTGAAATTAGTGAAACGGTACTCTGCCGACATTCAAATGGAATTTGGCCTAGATATGTGTATCAAGTGCACAGTTGCACAAGGTAAATCAATAAAAACAGACAACATAAAATTGACACAAATACAATACAGGAGCTGGACAACAAAGCATCATACAAACACAGAGTACAAGAGGGTAACCAAACATGCCACAAACAAATGTGCAAAAGAATTACCAATCTTGGTGCTTTGTTCCTTTCACATTTCTTTCTATTCATTCTAATTCTTGCTTTTTTGCCTGTGACATGTCGCAGGTCTACAATGGCTTCGGGTTGCTGTTGTTGATGCTCTCATCATCGTTGTTGGTGTTGTCGTTGTTGTTATTGCGTTTCTTGGTGGGGATCGATTTTTAAAATGTGCACTCATTGGTCGGACAGCTGCCGGACCACACCCACATCTGTCGCTTCACTCCACCCACCATAACACCGAGACAAACTGATATGGTCGCCATCGTGGTTTTCTGGTGGGCCTAACCTGCTAACCTGTAGGCCTCTGCTGATTATACACTTGCCAGGATTGTTGTGCCAGATTTCCATTGGCTTTGTTTGGGTCGAGTGTTATTCACGATTATGGACCCCGAAAAACCTAATCATATGACGAATGATAGGAAAGTTTAATCAAGCCCAACAGAACGCATGGTAATCCAGCGTTACGTTATGCAAATTACTAAGAAAAAAAAAGCGTTACATAATTTTTGAATGGCCCCATATTGTGTTCAAGCAATCTGTGACAGTGTGACTGATATAACTGTGGAGAGGGTGACATGGATGAGAGGTGTAAAATTAATGTTTCAATAGCGCATTAAACGCGTGTTTCCCAATTGGGCTGTTACCGGATTTTATCGCAGGTTGTGATCACAGTGTGGTCATTCTTGTCTTTTCGTTTATCTCTTTCACTCTTTATTTCTCTTTATTTATCTTTCTGTCGAGGAGAAGTGAATTCCTGCAGAATTTTTTCTGGAAGGTTCACTTGGCTGCGCCTGGATGGATTTGAAGGTAGAGGGGCAGCAGCTGAAACCTGAATCCTATCCAGGTTCCTCCTGATGACTCCATTTTTGCTCTTTACTTCTTCTGGTTCTTTCTGAATACTCCAATGCAGTATTTGGTTTTCCATTTGATTAAATATTGGCAGGATTGATGGACTTAATCCGTTTATAAATAATTAATCCACACATTAGGAGTATTAGATGGTCGACATGGGCAATGCACAATCCTGATTCTTCACTCTGCCTACTGTAAATGAACTGTGAAAATTTGGGAATGTAAAAATGCCAATTCATGCCAAAAGCGAAAAACAGCCGCATCAAAATGCAAAATGTGTTAAACTGTCAATTTTGCAATCTATTTTACAAGGGCACACGCTAAACATGTTGTTCTTCAGCAGATAAGCATTGCCTTTTAATGATGTGCAAAATATATGTGCAAAAATACAAAAGGTCGTGACCCCTTCCCACAAACTCCATCAACTGTACTCTTTTTATTCCCATTCCCTCTCTTCCTCCCAAACATATTTCCCCCACCCACGTCTCCCCCATCCGGCCAATTGCCTTGCACTCACCTAACTGCGTCTGATACGTCGGTGGATCCTTGTCAACGCTCCTTTGCAGATTTTATGCTCTGCTATAAATAAATGAGTCTGGATAATTATTTTCACCCCCTCTGGCTTCACACACGCCATCTCCTCATCTTCCTGGCATAACGCCTCTTCCTCTCTTCCACCTGCACTCACCACCATTCTGCCCTTCCCTCATCTATGTTGAATAAAGTGGACATGACTACCTAAATAAATGGAAAATCATTTTTATTTTGAACAGGTATTCTGCACCAAAATGGTTGGGTTTAAAAAAACAAAAAAACATTTCAGGCTGCAATGTTGGTATTTTTGGCGTACGCTGCTGATATAACACAACTGTAGTATTCCCTTTTAGGATCATATATTGGTTATGAGTGCAGAGGAGGGCTAAACTGAGAAAAGGAGAGGTGAAGCAATAGGAGAAAGAAAGAAGCATAAGGGATGTGAGAGGAATGGAAGAGAAGGGGAGGAAGGTTGGTAGGAAATGGATGTAAAGGGAAGGAAGACATGTATGCAGGCAGAAGAGGGAGAGGGAACAGTCAAAACCTGTACCATCTTTGTGCAAGTACTAAATAGATGGCTCATTTTCCACCAAAGACCGCTTAATTTTCACCATAAAGATGGCAGCTCAGAGGAAAAATGCCAACTCAAACAATCCTACATTGACCTTTTTTTTGAAACGTTTTTGAAAAATAGCCGAGCGACAACTCAACCTCAAGCCAACCAATTTTGATCCACTGCAGGACAAAGGCCTCCCTCAAGTCATGTTAAGGGGTGTTTGGAATACATGCCCCGCTTGTCAAGAGTGAACAGTCATGGGAATCAAACCCAACCAGACCAGTAGAAAAACACAGTCATTTAACCACTCGGCCAAACAACCACTTTTCTCTTTAACTACACTTCAAATATACAGGACTCGTAATGACCACCAAACGCAAAAAGGCAACCAAGATAACAGAAAGCGAATGAAATGATCAAAGCATGGTTGATGAGAACTCAGTTTGCTATGGTTTTCAGTTCATGACGCAATATCTTTCCAAAAAAATAAAATAATTGGAACGTGTGACAATTTGCAATTAATGATCAAAACGCACGAGCCAATGAGCCAATTGGCATGCAACAACAAATCCTTTCTGAGTTCCACCAAGCTTCCTATCAATCTATATGGTAATGCCACCATGGTCTGGACACATTGCATCAGAAAGAATTACCTTTAATCCAGGTATAATTAATTACCTTTAGGTCCCATATGAATAACACAATGCCAGTGGTAATATATATATATATATATATATATATGAATGAATATTATTTAAGACGTCATCAGCCAAACACATCACCTACAGGGCCTTCAGAAAGTATTCACACCCCTTGACTTTTTCACATTTTGTTGTGTTACAGCCTGAATATAAAATGGATTAAATTGAGATTTTTTTTGTCACTAATCTACAAATAATACCCCATAATGTCAAAGTGGAATTGTACATATTTTAAATTTTTACAAGATAATTAAAAATTAAATACAGAAATATCTCATTTACAAAAGTATTCAATCCCCTGAATCAACACTTCATCAAAGCACCTTTGGCAGTGATTACAGCTTTGAGTCTTCTTGGGTATGTCTGTATCAGCTTTGCACATCTGGATTTGGGGAGTTTCTCCCATTCTTCCTTGCAGATTTGCTCAAGCTCTGTCAAGTTTGGATGGGGAGCGTCAGTGACAGCAACCTTCAAGCCTTTCCACAGATTCTCAATGGGATTCAAGTCTGGGCTTTGGCTGGTAGTACAGCGGGTAAGCTAACCTATTGTGCATTTTTTTGATAAAAGCACCAATTTTGGCACAGAGTCACCAGTCAAATCACCAATTTTCAACACTCTAGGAAGTGTTTTTACCCTTCCCCAGATCTATACCTTCTCACAATTCTATCTCGGAGTTCTACGGACAGTTCTTTGGACTTCATCGTAGAGTTTCTGCTCTGACATACACTGTCAACTGTGGGACCTTACATTAATAATAATAATAATAATAATAATTCATTTATTTTGTATAGCGCTTTTCCAGAAGCCCAAAGGCGCTTTGACAGAGTGGCAAACATAATGCATAACAATACATGAAAACAACAATTGCAAAAAGACAAGAATCAATAGGGAAATATTTAAAGCAAAAGGAGGGAGAAGGAGAAGAGATAGTCAGGGGTTAAATGCTGTGGGTTGAATGTTGAATGCAGTGTTGAACAGGTGGGTCTTTAGTGATGTTTTGAATGTGGTGAGTGAGGAGGAGTCTCTGATGGTGTGAGGTAGTGAGTTCCAGAGGGTGGGAGCAGCGATGGAGAAGGCCCTGTCCCCCCAGGATCTGAATTTGGTCCGGATGGAGGGGGTCAGGAGGTTGGTACCAGCAGAGCGGAGAAAGGTGTGTTTCTTTCCAAGTCACGTCCAATCAATTGAATTGGCCACAGGTGGCCTCCAATCACGTTGTAGAGACATCTCAAGGATGACCAAAGGAAATTGGATGCACCTGCACTCAATTTGGAGTGTCATGGCAAAGTGGTTGAATAATTATTGACTCCAGACATTTCACCTTTTCATTTTGAATTATTTTGTAAAAAAAAAATTCCTCTTTGCATTATGGGGTATTATGTGTAGATCAGCGACAAAGAAAATCTCAATTTAATCCACTTTAAATTCTGGCTGTAACACAACAAAATGTGAAAAAGTCAAGGGGTGTGAATACTTCCTGAAGGCACTGTACATGTGAATACAATATTGGGATTGAAATGCACGCGAACCTTACGATTATCAGGTAAATGACAGCCAGGAAGTGCTTGCTACCACAGAAAGGAAATATGATTCAAACTAAACATTAGGCTGGAGATGGCGTTTCAACCAACATAAAATGAATACAGTCTTCCAAACGTTCACTAACCAACAATAGACCTCCACAAATATGATCGAGCTTTTGATGGTGACATCTCTGTGAACACAACTTAACTCTAGATTTGGATCTAAAAATTCCTACAGGTGTTGTATATTTCACCTGTCGTGTTGGCATGATTGACACTGCAAATTATATGGAGAAGTAATGTCATTCTCTCCAGTAACATTGAATGCCAAAGGCAACGTGGACAGCTTCAACCTCCTTCTGACCTCATTACACACGATACAAAGGCCACACATTCCGACTGCATGTTCTATTTCAATTTGCACATTGTGCAGGAGGAGTTTGCTCTGAGACAATTTACATCTACGAGATACTCTTCAAACCTCACACACTGCTGAAAAAAAGCATATTACAGCATTTGAATTGGTAAAGAGTTGTTTACATATTATGTATGGGGGTGAGTGGGGTGAGGGGGTTGGGGGATGGGGGTAGGAAGGAGACATTATTATTAAATTGAAGAAAGCAAGAGAAGGATCAAGGATAGAGAGGGCAGCAAAGGAAAAAGGTTGGAGAGCAGATTTGGAGGGGAAATCAAAATTACACCTTTTTCATGCAAATTGTTACCTGGAAGGAGGTGGTATGCTTAGCCAGATTGTGCTTATTATGGCTAGGTTTAGAAGGGTAGCATGACTCCTGTATCAGGGAAACTGTCAGAGGTAAGTTGTCTTGTCAAATATGCACCAAGGAGGCAGCGAGCATCCTTTATAGCGCAGATAAGGGCAAGATTGTTGTGCAAATCGCTGTAGCAGGTGAGGCCAGGTCAGGTGAGGACTTGAGCAAAAAGCCACAGAAAAGTGATTCGCTCCGTTAATGGACGTCATCACAGACCGTTTGGCTGGTGGAACATAAGTCATGGCAGCATCATCGGCTGTAAAGCCCTGGAGAGAGAAGAAACACTTTTCTTTAGGGTCGTCACACAGGGTGAGGTGGCCTGGAAGATGGCACCGCACATAGGCAGCCAATGATGGGATCCGCCACCCATTAAGGTGGTCCCAGAGGTGGTGAAGGCTGTGACTGTGCATACATGCGGCAATTGAGCTTTGGTCGTTGGATAGACAACATCTCTCTGCCCTCTCTCTCTGTTTTTGTGGTCAGAACGGAAAGACTGTGCCAGAGACCGGACAGTACACACCCTCCTCGTCAGGATCCTTCCTGTGCCATCCCGACCCACACTTCTTCCTGTGCCATACCAGCCTGCATGACCCTCATCATCCTGCAGGACCACAGAAACAGCTCTTGCTTCAAATCTTTGCCTGTTATTTTCCCCATTCATTGCGAGGGTCCGGTATTTGGCACCATAGTTGGAGTTAGGCTTTAATATATTGTACGTTTGGGTTTTCACGTCTTATCTCTTTCCCATTTGTCTGTCCTCGTGCACCAAATCTGTCCGAATATTATTGCCGCGTGATACCCGTGACGGAATCATTTATACAATAAAACCATTTTCATTGTAAGAAATGTTTTCCCGGTTTTTATGCATTTCGCACGCATTCCACCACCAGATTCAGCTTAATTTGTGCGATTATGGAGAAATCGCAATAGTAAATCTGAATACAGTTTAAATTAATATGAAGTTAGAACGTAGTAAATTAAAATATCATTTTGGCATCTGCGGAGGTCATAGACCTCCTGCTTGAAGTGGTCCATATTAACAGACCCCATCTGACGTGACAATATATATGTGAAGTTAACCTGTCTGTCATATTGTAAGCTCTGTCGGTATCGATATGTCTGTGAGCTCATACCAGTATATCAGTATCAATATACATATATACATGTATATCCATATTTATTGTTTACGCAGGTTCCAAAAGTATGTAATGGTCCATTACGTATTCATATATGACGTACACATCATTGACACAAGGCAATTCATGGCATACATCATGCACACGATCTTTACAAATTATGGCAAATTATTTCGTATGACAGAGAATTTGGTTAATCGAGTAAAAAGGGGTTCAGTTTTATCCTTCACTTACTTTATTTTTGCAGGATGATTTCTAAAAACAATAGTCGATGACGATTAATTGTAGGTAGCAGGCGAGCGTTCGGTTAGCTAGCTCAATAAATATAGCTCAGTAAAAAAAATTTTTTTTTTTTTTTTTTAATGTAGAAGGCTCCAGGCACAGACTATGTCGTCCTCATCGAGGCCAGGCTAGGGAGAGTTGATAAGTCGAATTACTTTTAATTAAATTCTGTCCAGTAAGTATGTGGAACTAGAACCTCCCCAGATGTGAGAGCAGTACTCCATACAAGGACGAATCAATATTTTATATAGTTGAAGCAACTGTTGAGAGGAGAAGAATCTTCGACATCTGAACAGGACTCCCAGTTTCTTCGAGGCACATTTAGCTATTTGTGTAATGTGTGGATTCCAGGATAGATTTGAAGTTAGGGTAATACCTAGTAGGTTTATTGTATCACATGGTGTAATTGTGGAACTTTCAAAGGAGATTGGTGAGATGAGAGGAGTTTTGGAGAGAGATATGGGAAGAAATTGAGTTTTAGAAGCATTCAACTTAACCTGGTTACATTTGCCCCACTGGGAAATCTTGTCCAAACCCGAATTTAAAGAGGTGGTTGTAATGAAATGAGATGCAGATCGATTGAGAGAAGATGGGGCAAATGGGAAAAACATGGAGGAATGTAACGTTGAGTCATCAGCATATGAGTGCATTTGGTTATTTGTAGAAGAAAGGAGGTCATTGATTAAAAAAAGGAAGAGTGTTGGAGACAGAACAGAACCCTGAGGAACACCGCTGTTGATAGGGAAGGAGGGAGATGTTGAGCCATGGACAATTACAGAAACAGAGCGGTCAGAGAGAAAGCTCGATAGGAGAGAGCAGAGTGAAGGAGGAAAGCCGAAAGAGGGAAGCTTGGATATCAGACCCCGATGCCAAACTCTGTCAAAGGCTTTTGAGATATCAAGGCCTACAACAAAGGATTCCCCAAAATCTCTTAGAGAAGAGGCCCAGACATTCGTAATGTAAGAAAGGATATCACCGGTAGATCTTGCCTTGCGAAAGCCATATTGATGGTCAGATAGAAGACTGTGGGATTCAAGATGCTTGAGGAAATGGTTATTGAGAAGACATTCAAAGACTTTGGAAATAGTAGAAGTCAGAGCAATAGGATGGTAGTTGGAAGGGTTTGAACGATCACCCTTCTTTAAAATAGGCTGCACTAAGGCATGTTTCCAGGAAAGAGGAAAAGTTTGGGTTTTTAAACAAAAACGAAACAAACGAGCAAGCACGGGTGCAAGTTCTGAAGCACACTCCTTCAAGACACGAGGAGGAATGCCATCTTGTCCGTATGCCTTGCATGTGTCCAGAGAGAGGAGTACTTTTTTGACTGCATGTGAAGAGATTATAGGGAGGGGCATAGGATTGGTAAGGGGTGAATCAGAGGGAGATGGAATGTTGGAGTCATCCAGAGTGGAATTAGAGGAGAAAAGAGAACCAAAAAGAGTTGCTTTGTCAGTCGGAGAAACAGCTATAGTACCATCAGAACGGAACAGTGAAGGAAAGGTAGAGTGACAGAAGTTGTTGGAAATACTTTTGGCTATTGACCAGAAAGATCCATTAGTGGAAGAAGATGAGAGGTTGTCACATTTCTTTTGAATAAAGGAATGCTTCGCCTCACAAACAACATGTTTGCAATGGTTTCTAGCAGATATGAAGGCTGAATGTGAGTCGGAGGAAGAAGAGTTTTTCCATGTCTGATATGCTGCATCTCGTGCACGAATGGCTGCAGAGCAGGAATTATTGAACCAAGAGTTGGTAGAAGAGGTAAACTTAAAAAGGAAGGGGATATAAGCCTCCATTCCTGCAAAAATAACCTCAGCTATACGTTCAGCAGAGATAGAGGCATCGGCCGAGGAGAGGCAGTAGTCTTTCCAGGGAAAGTCAGAAAAGAAGTTTCGTAAACCAGTCCAGTCAGCGCTATTGAAATGCCAATACTGGCGTTTATTCGGAGCGGTTGCCGAAGGAGTGGTGGTAAGTAAAGTGATGTTTACACGATTGTGGTCAGAAGAACCAATTGGAGGTGAAATTGTGTAGCTGTAACGCAACAGATTAGAGGTAAAGAACAAATCCAAAGTATTGGACGAGTGGTCATGACGATCTGGAATATGGGTAGGGTGGGTGATAATTTGTTCCAAATCATTGAGAATTGAAAATTTAAGAGCTTCAACTCCCCCAACATCCGTGTGGGATGATTTCAACCACTCCCTGTGGTGTACATTGAAGTCTCCTAAATAGAGGAATTCTGCTTGAGGGTGTTCGGATGTCATGGTCTCATGGCAGGAATTAAGATAGTCAAAGAAAGCTGTGAAGTTTGTAGAGTTGGGAGAGCAGTAAGTGAAACAGAGAAAAACAGTGATGGTCGGGAGACAAATCTTAAGCCAGATGACATCAAAGTTTGGAGATTCGAGGTCCACAAGGAGTATGGCAGGTGTGTTGATGTTGGAGTAGACACACACTCCTCCTTTGAAGCGGAATCGTGAGTGAAGGTTGTAGTTTGAAATGTTAAAGGAGTTAAGAAGAACATCGTGTGACAATTGGGTCTCTGAGAGAAGCAATACATTAGGAGAGTAACTTGCAAGATGATATCCAACAGAGGAAAGATTTGAAGAAAGACCACGAATGTTGGTGAAATGAATTGAAAAAGAGTCACGTTCATTCAACAGGCAAGGGTCTTGGGAGGGACCGATACTACTACTGCCTGAGCCCCCCCTCTCGTTGGTAGCAGAGACAGGCAGGTCACCAGAGATTCTTCGCACCCCATAATGCCGGGAACTAGGGGCCATTAACTTTTTAGACTTTTTCATATTTAGTTGGACAATGTGAGGAAATAAGAGGAAAGAGAAGCAAAGAGAGAATGTAAAGGTGAGGAGTGAAAATGAGTAAGAAAAGTGTTTGATGAAAAGTGTATGATGTTTGTTTGCAAGAGAGAGAGATTAAAACTAGCCCGATAGCTATAGTTTGAGTGAGACAGAAAGAAAATTCAGCAATCCTGACATGGAGAGTGTAAGATGGTTCCGGGCACCACTTTAACGCTCCTAAGTCCGAACGGTAGTACTACTCTGAACGGTTGCTGCCTTCAACCTACTACCTAAGGAACCGGTCCAACTGGATGAGTGTTTTTTTTTGGAGACACCATCTCCTTACTGGATGGCCGTTGGCTCCCAGAGGGAGCTCATCCACCCTTTGTGACAAAGCTAGCTTTGTGCCCAATATTGGCACATGCGATGGTGACATGTACAGTGTAGATGTCGGTAATCGGCACAGACCCACCCCAGCGAGCAGCTGTTGTTTATCTCACATGATGACGACAATAGTAGCGCTAATGATCGCCTTTAATGTGTTTGTTTGGGGAGTTTTGCAGGGAGGAAGAGAAAGAAATATATTTAATTCCACTCACACGCTGAGGGATCCTGTGTATATTATAGGTAATGAGTTAACGGGGTAATTTGGGACATTGTACTGAGCCAATAAGCCATTGTACTGAGTTTGGGACATTGTACTCCAATAGGGTAATTAGGCATTTGGTGGTAGAGGGATGGTTTCGGATGTGAAATGAAAACGGGAGAGGGGAAGAAATTTGAAGGGATGATGTGAAGTGGCGACCACACACTTTTCAATGTATTCCCATACCAGGCTTTTTCCCCCATGATGAGAACACTTATTTTATTTCCAACTTAAACGTGGATTAAAAACGATTTTGTTTTAAAGCGAGATCAGACGATGTCTACACGAGTAGTGCTGGGCCGATATCGGTATTTGTAATCAGCACAGGCCGGTATTGCTATCAGCTTATGGGTAATCGGCACAGGCCAATATCGGTATCACTATCGCGGATCGCCATATCAGTAATCGGAATAGGCCGATATCGGTATCACTATCGCGGATCACTGTGTTGGTAATCGGCACAGGCTGATATTGGTTTCACTATTGTGGATTGCCATGTTGGTAATCAGCACAGGCGGATATCGGTATCAGTATTACGGATTGCCATAATGGTAATTGGCACAGGCCGATATCGGTATCACTATCGCGGATCGCCATGTTGGTAATTGGCACAGGCTGATATCGGTATCATTATCGCAGATTGCCGTGTATGGAAAGAGTATCGTGCAGACCTCCTTTCATGTGTACCTCTCAATCCACCAGGTGAGCTACTAAAAAAGACAAAAGCCTTTCTCCTAATTTGAAGACATCAGAACAGAGCCCCCAACGTGGGCCAAAATTGAATGTGCCATCAACAAACTAAAGAATGGCACATGTAGAATTACCCCTTGAGCTTGTAAAAAATGCAATCAGAGATACCATTGCAAGACTCAAAGATCTGTTGTCCAACATCTGGAACACAGACAATATTCCACAGGAGTGAATCCAGGGAATAATCCTACACATCTGGAAGTACAAAAATAGCACAGACTGACTATAGCAACTACAGAAAGAGTAACATTCCTATTTGTTGTGGCAAAGATGTTTGCCTGGATCCAACTGAGCCAAATGCAGTAGACCTTAGTCACAAAATGCAGACCTCATTGGGCAGGCTTTATCCCATAGCACTCAACAATTGAACAGATTTTCAACAATTGAATCACAGAGAAATGCAGAGAATTTGCACTGCTGACATTGCCACATACATTGGCATAAAGAAAACCCTTGACACTCCGAATCATGACTGCATGCATCTAACTTTTGGAGGTATCTGGGATACAATCAAAGATCACAAGGATCATTATAAGCTCTCAACTCTGACACCAAGAGCTGCATCTCGGAGGGGAAACATCAGACCATTTCAGATTTGACAGTGGTGTGTATGTTTGACAGGAAGACATATTGGTCCCGACTCTCCTCCTCCCTGCAATTGACTCCATAAGGGTGCAGACCTCCATAAAGGTGTTTAAAACAGCTGTTCACCACCATCTCTTATCTTCCCCCAACCAAAACCTTGATCTTTTCTACCCCCGCTAATTTCACCCCAAATCCACTTTTTTGAAATACCAACTTCTGTCCTAGAAGTCCTTGGTGTCCTTGTGTTTTATACTTCTCCCACCCCCCCCCCTCCCCCCCACCCCCTTCCCACGCCTCCTCCCCCCAAGCCCTCTCCCTCCCACACATCTCCCTGCCCTCAAATGTTATGTTTGTGTGCTTCCCCTTCTCTCCCCATCTTGTCTTCCGCTCCCTCTTTTTATATATCTTGTTTGTCTGGTTGATTTGTTTGTGAAATAAATGTTAGCTCTTTCACGAGCCTCGATTCAGTATACAAAAAACAAAAAAAACAAAAAAAAAACCTTCAAAGGGGCAGTAGCTGATGTCATGTGAGCCTGGGGGAAAAAAAAGATCAAATTTTCACAGGTTTGGACTATGCTGATGATGTAGTGTTTCTGGCAGAAATAGTAGACGTCATCATCCTTGCCTTGCAACATTATCAAAAGCAGGAAACGAGTTATCTGGCCAAAAAAACTTCAGTCACGAAGATGTCACAATCCTTCAATCACAGTGAATGATGACCATTCGGTGTACACAGTGACAGAATTTCATGTTGGATATAAAGTGTCTTCATCTGGAGACTATACGCCAGAAGTACGGCCATGTGCCGCTTTATCCCAGTTTATTCTCACCTCTTTATCATCAATCTAGAAAGCTCCAGTGAATTAAAAGTTCAAGCTGCATGTATACAGAGCACTGATCACACCCATATTCTGTTATAGATCTGAGACTTGAGCCAGACAGCTAAAATTAATGCCCATATCAATGGTTTTGATAGGAGATCCATTCATTGTATCCTGCAAATCACATGACAGGATTGAGGTGCTAGTCCCTGCCGCTTATGACCAGGGTTGCATTTGTGCTGGGTTCGTGGATAGTTGGTGGCTCGCTGCTGTGGAGAGTCCTTCATGTTTGTAGTGCTGGGAACGTGGTTGGTATGGGCATGCAGAGCACAGACAGGGTGGGCCCTGAACCAGACCGCAGCACATCAATGGGACCTACCCTTCATGTACACGAACATTGCAGTAGAGAGCAGGTTTCTTTATTTCTGTCTAGCCCGCTCGCTTTCGCTGTCTTTCTTTCTTTCTTTATTTTTCTCTCTCTCTTCCTTCTCTCTCTTCTCTTCTCTCTCTTCTCTCTTCGCTTCTCTCTCTTCCCTCTATCTTCCCTCTCTCTTCCCTCCCTCTTCTCTCTTTCCTCTCTCTTCCCTCTCTCTTCCCTCTCTCTCTTCTCTCTCTCTTCTCTCTCTTCTCTCTTCTCTCTCTTCTCTTTTCTCTCTTCTCTCTCTTCTCTCTCTTCTCTCTCTTCTCTCTCTCTGCTGAAATTTGGAACATATTACCTCAAAGTAGAAAGTATTTACTTCTGCAATTTGTAGCCAATTTGGTCCAATAGAAGCAGAGAAACGAATTTTCAGTCCCCATGGTAAAGCTGCATACAGAGATAGGATCCCCTATGTGAAGGGAGGGGCGCTTTGCGCCTCTCTTGATTTACCTGCATGGAATACGAGTGCATTTGCATGTACACATGCAAATTCATAGAGAAGCTAAACAACAGATGGTAGCATGTTAACAGAGGAGCAGAGAGGAGCAAGTGCACAAAGACAACCACTTTTTTTTTTCATAAGTATTGAAATTTTGCAGGTAATCAAACATCAGGTACGCAATAAAGAAGCGAATACGCCAAGAACGACGCCATCCTGCCAGTTCCTAAAGCCACTGTACTTGAAAGACCAATAACCGGAACATTATGAGGCTTATTGTGTAAAATCGGTCACACTTTTGCCACATTACCTGATCCACATAGAGAACCCTCTATAAGATAATTATAGTCTCAGAAAATAACTAGAACCGCACTCAGTAGAGAGCATACCTCCGCCTGGTTGGACATATCACTCAATTGTCGCGTACTAAACGATTTGAGGATGTCAAGGTAAAGGTAGTCAGGAATGGCCAACAGGGAAAAATTGATGATGGCCACAGTGGAATCTTCACCCGTAATGTTGTTTACCCGGAGGTCCTGCAGTGACACCATTCAGGCAACCAAAGGAGGGCACGAAGGAGAATAGTTAATTACTCCGACACATTTAGCTGCGGTGATTGAACAGACCAGACAGAATTTGTTTGAACAGACATTCAGACAATGTTTGAACAGACAGAATGTTTGAACAGACAACAGAACAGACAATTGAACAGACAGAATTTGTTTGTCTGGTTGATTCGTTTGTGAAGTAAATGTCATGGGGGGTTCTGGAATGTCAGCTCTTTCACGAGCCTCGATTCAGTATAGAAAAAAAATAAAATAAAAAAATGGTGAAGAATCACTTTAAAAATTCGACTAGCTGAATCCGGATCTTCACCAAAACTGAATAGATTCTTCCTTGTCACACACACAACCTGTCCAAAAAGTTTTGTCCAAATCCATCCTTAACCTTTTGAGATATCCCGCTTTCTATCGTTTTTGGCCCTATCTCCCAATGGTGAGGATTTCACGTAAAAAAAATTAAATAATTCTCATATCCGAATCCATATTCAGATATTCACCAAAATCAAATCGAATCGTACATGTCAGACACCAAACAGGTCCACCAAGTTTCATCCAAATCCATCCACAACGTTTTGAGATATCCTGCTATGTACCGTTTTTGACCCGATCTCCCAATGGTGAAGAATCACTTACAAAATCCTACTAGCCGGATCCGAATCCGGATCTTCACCAAAATCTAATCATTTCATCCTTGTGATATACGCTACATCTCTGCCAAATTTCATTTTAATCCGCCCACAACTTTTTGAGATATATTGTACACAAACGGACAGACAGGGGTGAAAAGATAACCTCCATCCACCTTTGGTGGCGGAGGTAATCAGATGCAGAGATTATAATTATTTTGTCAAATTAATTATCCTGCTTCAGAGCTTTAAAGATCCCATGCTAGGTGAAACATGGGATCCTTCCTTGGTATAAATTACGATGGCTACAGAACGGTATGCGAGCTATCACGTGAACGTGGCACAATTAACGAGGCATGACGCATTAGCGTGGGTATGCACCGTGGGCATGGGCAGGTTTTACCGATAAAGGAAAAAAAAAAAAATAGATGTAAAGCTAACTTGAATTTACATCACTTTTTACGGAATGCTAAACCACTTAGAGGGAAAAAATTGGAAGTCTCCGCGGATTGTGCATTTTCCCACCAGGATTCAATGGCATCGTTGCTGCGCAATAAAATGATTCACCGCATGAATTGAAGCTCCCTCGCGGGTTACAGGGTGGAGGCTTCCAACGTGTGGAACATGTTGAATCCATTCTGTTTAATATTACCCAAATGTGCGTTACTTCAAAGCAATATATGCCAAAGGATCATTTACTCATGGAGTGTGGGCTAGACACGCAAAAATGTAAAAAACGCCCTTTGTTCATGCTGTACATGCCACCTGGTTGCTGTACATGCCATGCCACCTGGTTGCTGTACATGCCATGCCACGCCACCTGGTTGCTGTACATGCCATGCCACCTGGTTTTAGATAACATCACGACTTTGGTTTACGCTCGCGGTACAACTCGGAAAATAAACAATGCCATCCGTGGAAATCCGACGTTCAGACAACACGACGAGTGCGCAAGCTGGGTGGTGTTTTGTCTATCATCTGCGCCGGCGAAGAACCCGTCCTTCCCAGAATTGGCATTTGATAACCACTTAGTAATACCCTGTCCCACCGGAAGCGGAGCTATGCCATGCATATTTACATCGAGATCATTGGGGTCCTCCCCCTAACCTGAACCCCAAATTTTGTTGTCTTCCATTGTACTCCTCCGAGTACAACCCCCCCGTTTTCAACTAATTTCATCCAGCGCTTCAAGAGCACAAAGTAGTCCAGTAAACACAGACAGTTCTCGCATTATATACTTTATAGTACGATTCCTCCTCCTCTCCCCAGCATTACTCTCTTCCTCCCATTTCTACCCTTTCATCTCCAGCTCTCATTTCTACCCCAACCCTCCTCCGCTCACTACAACTTCCACTGTGCGACCTTGTTACCTCCGCCACCGTAGGTGGATGGAGGTTATGTTTTCACCCCTGTTTGTTTGTCTGTCTGTCTGTTAGTTTGTTAGTGAACAAAATATCTCAAAAGGTTATGGGCGGATTAAAATGAAATTTGGCAGAGATGTAATGTATGTGACAAGGACGAAATTCTTAGATTTTGGTGAAGATCCGGAATTGGATCCGGCTACTGGAATTTTAAAAGTGATGCTTCACCATTGGGAGATCAGGCCAAAAACTATACATAGCAAGATATCTCAAAAAGTTGTGGGCGGATTTGAACGAAACTTGGTGGACCAGTTGGGTGTGTGACAAGGATGAATAGATTCGATTTTGGTTCAGGTCCGAATCCAGATTCGGCCTATCAGTGGGATAGAAACCATAAACCGTTCAGCCTGGCGGAGGTATGCGCTATACCGAGTTCCGCTCTAGTTACCTGGGCCACCAAAGGTGGATGGATGGATGGATGATGTAAGGTGGATGTGTCCCAACACCTTGCCCCCCTCCCCCCTCCCCTCCCCCCCTCCCTGGCCAGCTCTACTGGGTCGCCACTGCACAATGGCGGGCATATAGCGGGAAGGATCATTCATTTGACATCTCAAATACCAAATTTCATAATGATCTAATGAGCCTTTCTTGTTCGGTTGCAGATTTTGTGAAGTGATGTCGTGGTCGGGTGATTCCGAGAAGAAAAGTTGGATATGCCGCATCATGGCTATCGCGTTCCGAGTCGCCAGGGATCAGACGCCGGGAACCATATCCCGATCCTGGGTTGCCAAGTACCTGAACAGGTCTGAGGACTTCGTCAAACGCAATTGGAACCGTGATCCCTTCGATTGCGAGATGGACAGCCGGCCCGAACAGACAGCACAATGTTTGTCTCAGGAAAGCAGGGATATCATCATTGAGTCGCTTGCCAAGGAGAAGAAAAGCATTCGAGGGCTCCAAAAGGAGATTGAATGGGTTCGAGGGAAGAAGAAGAGCTTATCAAGTATCCACAGGTTCCTTCAGTCCATTGGCGCAAAGGCTTTTCACCAAATTCCAGCACCGAAGCTGACGGAAAAGACCGTCGAGGATCGAATGTGGTTTTGTGAGTTTGTGAGCGAGTGGACCTCTGATGATTTTCTTTTCCTGGCCCCTTCTGATGAATTTTTCATTTATGAGGCTCGACGTCCCAACTTCCAGAACGACAGAATTTGGGCTCTTCACAATGATGACATTCCACAAGAACTCAAGATTCGAGAGAAATCGAAGACAGCATGGTGCGTTGGCGTCTTCTTGATGTTCACAGCGAAAAGGCTGATGAAGGTCATCAAAGAGCAAGGACAATCATGGGACGGCAAATACCTCCGAGACGTTGTGCTGACCCGCCATGTTATTCCGTTCTTACGGCACCCAGAAAATGTCCTCAGCATCAAGGAGACCACGGTTCTACACGACCGAGCCCCGTGCATGAGCGCACTGGCGACCCAGAATCTTCTGAAGGCGAACAAGGTCGATTTTTTCGGAAACGATGAGTGGCCGGGAGCATCGCCTGACCTCAATGCCTGTGAACATTTGGGGGCGATACTCAAGGACAGAGTTGAACAACGCCTCCAGAACACCAGGGAAGAGCTTCTCACTGCTTTGACTAACGTCCTCGAAGAAATGGAGTTCGATCGTGACTTGTTTGTGTGTCTCTTGGAATCCTACCCCGTGTGTTTGGAGGCAGTTCGGTCGGCGGGCGGTGGGCACACCAAATATTGAAGCAAACCTTTGAAACTGTGCACATGAGATGTCGAATAATAAAGCTTTTTCCCCCTATTCATGGTTTCTCCCTACCTCTCCTACGTTGGGCTGGGCAGGGGGGGGGGGGGGGGCTAAGGTGTAGGGACACCCTATACATAGGTTATGTTTTCACCCCTGTCTGTTTGTTTGTCTGTGAACAAGATATCTCAAAAACTTATGGACAGATTTGGATGAAATTTGGCAGAGAGGTAGCTTATGTGACAAGGGCGAAATTCTTAAATTTTGGTGAAGATCCGGAATCGGATCCGGCTACTAGAATTTTAAAGTGTTTCTTCACCATTGGGAGGTGGGGCCAAAAACGATACATAGCAGGATGTCTCAAGAAGTTATGGATGGATTTGGACGAAACTTGGTGGAGATATTGGGTGTGAGACAAGGAAGAATCGATTCAATTTTGGTGAATATCTGAATACGGATTCGGATATGAGAATTATTCAATTTTTAAGTGATTCTTCACCATTGGGAGACAGGGCCAAAAACGATACATAGCAGGATATCTCAAAAAGTTATGGACGGATTTGGACGAAACTTGGTGGAGATGTTGGGTGTCTGACAAGGACGAATCGATTCGATTTTGGTGAAGATCTGAATATGGATTCAGATACGACAATTATTTAATTTTTAAGTGATTCTTCACCATTGAGAGATCGGGTGAAAAGCGATAAATAACATTATATAAAAAAAAAGTTATGGATGAGTTATGACTAAACTAGGTGGATGAGTTGGTAGGTCACAAGAACAAGCCGATTAGATTTTGATTCAGGTCCGAATCCAGATCCGGTCTATCAGTGGGATACAAAACGTAAACTGTTCACCAGGTGGAGGTACGTGCTCTACCGAGTGCCATTCTCGTTTAGAATGAGATTCAGTGGCGTGGATATAGCACAAGCATGTTGGGCCGAGTGACCTCCTCCCATGTCTATTTTGAGCTTCGGGTTGCGGTTTTTAGCTTTAGGTTAGGGTTTAGTACGACCCTTGGGGCAAGGGTCATTTTTAGCTGGAATGTAGTCGAGGTAAGGCGTTAGCATCATGTGGTGTTCATCCGTCAGGCAGTCAGGATGTCAGCACTCGGATCTTGTTCTCCGAAACTACAAGCGCAATTTCGATGAAACTTTATCACAGGATTCATCACCCGTGATGCAACAAAGTTTGTTCACAGCATTCCAAAAAAAAAATCAAAAAAAATCAGGGTCTGAGAGATTTACGGAGGGGTCAAAGTGGGTTCAGGTTTGACCCTCCATAATAGGTATTTGCTTTCTTCCCCAAAACTACACACAATTTCGATGAAACCCCACTACAAACTTTGTAGAACTTGAGGACCAAGGCCTCCTGATGCCTTGCAAATCCATAAAAAAAAAAAAAAAGATTGCATGAAATAGGTCAATTTAAAGGTCAAAGGTCATTGCGATTCAGGGACCACTATTTCTGACTTCTCAAAAAGTATTCACCTGATTTAGATGTAACTTAGTAAGGACTAATCTCTGCATGGTGTTTTCACGAGTTTGTTCAAACTATCGGCTAATTTACACATTTTGTGGGTCATTCGCACCTACCAGTGGTTCCCTGGTTCTCCCAGGTAAGTGCAGGGGAATTGCCCCTATTTTTGTTTTGTTAGCACCGAGTTTCAATCTCAAATGTTCCTTTGTTCTTCTTTCTACAAAGCAAGTTTAACAGCACACTTACATTTGAAACGTCTAGTCTGGGTTTAATTCGTGCCCCGACAAAGCGACAATAAGCGGCCAGATTGGTGCTTCGGAGCCCGGGAGTCGTATCGCAAAGTCCGCCGCCCCATGGATACGACGACGTCGGCCCAATGCCCCGTGTGCTGGCAGCAGCTGGTGAAAGTTAAATATCCCACGGTCATCTGCGAAGGGTGGTGCAGTTGTCGCCAACGCCCTGAACAAATTCAAAAAATTCCTGCCACCTTCAATCGGATGGCAGCCTTGGCCAACCGGTTCGTGAAAGACTTGGGCCAAAAACGAGAATACTTTGGGCCGTTAACGGAGTGACGAAGAAGCTTTTTTGCAATAACACAAACGTTTACAGTCTGGATGCTTACATGGCTTACCCCTCTCCGAAGCACCCACCCTCGATCGACTTCCACATTAACAACAACAACAACAACAACAATTGATATCTGCAGATTCTGACATAACGCTTGCTGGGAATGCGAGCTGATCTCGCCCACGGGTGTTTCCATCACGGATCCGGAATAGCAAACATTCTCGAAACAGCTGAAGCTCACGAACGTCCCTACCTCTCCACCCTCAACCCCCCCCCCTCCACCGTCCCACATAGCCGTGCAATCCGTCGTTACCTGCGCATCATTTCCCAAGGTTCTTTATCTGTCTGTCTGTTTGTCTCTCTCTGTCTCTGTTTGTGTCTCTCTGTCTGTCTGTCTGTCTCTCTCTCTGCCTGTCTTTCTCTGCCTGCCTGCGTCTCTGTCTGTCTCTGTCTCTGTCTCTGTGTCTGTCTCTGTCTCTGTCTCTGTCTCTGTGTGTCTGTCTCTATGTCTGTCTCTATGTCTGTCTCTCTATCTGTCTCTCTCTATCTGTCTCTCTCTATCCGTCTCTCTCTATCTGTCTCTCTCTATCTGTCTCTCTCTATCCGTCTCTCTCTATGTCTGTCTCTCTCTCTCTGCCTGTCTGTCTCTGCCTGTCTTTCTCTGCCTGCCTGCGTCTCTGTCTCTGTCTGTCTCTGTGTCTGTCTCTGTCTGTCTGTGTCTGTCTCTGTGTCTGTCTCGATGTCTGTCTCTCTCTATCCGTCTCTCTCTATCTGTCTCTCTCTATCTGTCTCTCTCTATCTGTCTCTCTCTATCTGTCTCTCTCTATGTCTGTCTCTCTCTCTATGTCTGTCTCTCTCTCTATGTGTCTCTCTCTCTATGTGTCTCTCTCTGTATGTCTGCCTCTCTCTCTCTATGTCTGCCTCTCTGTCTCTCTCTATCTGTCTCTCTGTCTGTCTGTCTCTGTCTCTCTCTCTGTCTCTCCTCCAGGTCCTTCAATGCAGGTGTGGTTGATCAACCGGGTTTAAATAATGCACGGTTAAGAGTCATCGACAGGGGAGATGCATGGAAAGAAGGAGTCGCTGCAACAACACCCAATGCAATGGACCCTCGTGGTGATGACCTGCAAAAGGGGTCCGAGTGCGGGTCAAAGCTCAAACTCTCAAAACTGCGAGCCAAACCTGCTTAGGACATCACGTGACTGCGAGACCAATTTTGCTTTACACACACACGACCTTCATGATCGATATTTAAACACGAGGTCCAGCACGACCATCAAATTACCCTCGATGCAGATCACGTGCTCCCTCAGTTGTCCCTGCAGCAAGGGGTCGTTGACGCGCTCGAGCAGGTCGTAGATGGCGTAGATGTTCGGGTGGACGCTCTCGAAGCGCTGAATCTCGGCGCGAATCGCCACCGAGTTCGAGAGCTGCAGCTGCTGCAGGTGAACCTGCTGCGCTTCCATGGCTGCGTCGGAGCGCGCCGGCAGTCCGCGTTACGCGGGTCCACGCACCGTGCACGTCGTAGTGATCGAGATCGTCGCCATCGGCATCTTCACGAGCCGGGCCGGGACGCCGGTGCCACGAGCCGCGTGCGCCACCTCCGCACGCCAACGATCGTCGCCTCAGATCGGGCCGCCGCCACCCCCACGCGGCCGGAAATGACGTCGCGCGTCAGCATCACGCCGGCTGAGGAACCGGGCCGCGGCTGAGCGTGCGTGTACTTTAGTGTCTGGGAAGGCGGCGATCATTGAGTGCCGACTGGGGGATGCTTGTGCCCTTTCCCTTTGTCAAGTCCTTGAAGTGCAGTGCTCGTCTCCATGTAAATTGTTTGTTGGTACCTGAGGCGATTGACGAGCCACAGGTAACCGATCATTGACGAGGAGGTGAGATGTTTGCCAACGCAACAGCACGCAGTATAATGGTTCGTCTTGCTAATTGGAGGGAAAGACATATATATATATATTGTTGTAGTTTTGAGAACCCACACGTGTAAATATGACATCATTCTTGTAAATATGACATTATTAAAGGGTTAAAGGTTGCACCCCATAATTAGGCCACAAGCAACACGTAGGCCACCATAGGACTTCAGTTATTTCATTAGTATGTGTATAGGTAAGGCCGTGTTTCCAATAGTTGAATCTGCGTTGTGTCAATCAAATAAGAAGTAGACCCATTCCGTTCATTTTGTCAGCCTCCCTCTCCAAGCGACGCCATTACGTGCCCACCAGTCTGCCCATGGCCCTCCCAATTTGTTACGTGTCTTTGTTAGCAGCGTTGGCTGCGTTGAGCTGGAGCTCGCTCAAACACAGCTATAAGCCACGAGGTTAGGCCCGAGAAAGGGGGCGAAACACCAGGAAGAATGTGTGGCCACGTCAACTCACCATCAGGGCGTGGTCGGTAAGCGATGCCCAGCCAACCAGGGCTGAGGTAGGATCGCCGGCAGGCGTGGCTTTGGGGTTCGCGGAGTGATCGCTTGGTGAGTTATAAAAGCGAACGCAAAGCCCTTTTACAGAACTCACTCGCTGGCGCTGCTTGGAGGACTGCGCGGAGGACTTGCCAGCGAGCACATTAATCAACAGGACTTACTTACCAGAGCGCGCATGAACTTACTGATCGGGAGAGCGCACCTTTGTAAAGACCTACCGCGTGAGAGAGCTGGCCTTGACTGACTTGCTGGGAGAACGCACGTTGCATTGACGGGGCTGATGCAGTGGCGCTTATGAAAGAAGGACCTTATCAAAGGAGTACATTGGAGAGGGGGCGTTTGGCGCCTTTGTATAGTGCACATATTACGTATGCAGCGTACCAGCTTCCCCCCGTTATATAAATTGTCCGGTCGCGTTCCAACTACGCGCGGAGCTGCCTGCCGGGTTTCGCCCGCTGGACCGGAGCCTGGACTGGAGCCGACCGGAGCCTGGACCCCATCGCCGGACCTTCCATCCACCATCTACAATCCCCGTGTGAGTGTGTACGTTTGTCCTGGGTATTAGGAATAAGACTGTTTAAGACTGCCCTGCGTTCTGCTTCTTCCTCTTCCTATCCTGTACATTCTTTCGTTTCCTCTTCTCCTTCTTGTAAATAATTAATAAACCCATCTTTGTTCTTCCTATTTTCTTGGTTTCCTCTTATCCGATCGCATACGTATTTTCTCTCATTGGGTAAACGTGGCACGATAGGAACCGCTTATAATCGGGTTTAGTCCCATTGTTAATAGCTCGGATCGCGGATTCCTATCCGCTCGGCATTTTCCATCATATCCGTGGTTCGAGCGGGAGTTATTCCCTCGTTTCCGGCCGGTGTTAGTAATTAGGTAGTAGTGAACCCCTAGGCCTAACAAACCCTACCTAACGCCGCACCGGGAAGGACGTTATAACTTCCAGGACTCGGGTCGGCCAGATAAAAGGACAAGGGGATTAACCCCCCCACCCCCTTGATAATGGGAGAGCCGACGTCCGAGATCCGTAACATTTGGTGTCGGGGAGTGGGATTTGCACCCGAACCAAATTTTTCTATTCTGTGAAAAAATTTAGTCAAAATTTCGAGCGGCCGAAATTTTATTGAAAGATCTAAATTAAATCGTGCCATGGATAGCCAAGGCGATCGGATGCCGTTGGGGGTAAATGAGGAGGTAGAAGAGGGGTTAGAATTAACCCAGGACCCCAGGGAAGAACAATTGGGAGAGATGGAGGAGGAAAGGGATGAGGGTGCGGTAGTGGGGGTTGCAGGCGCACAAAATGGCGGCGCCTCGCACATGGCGACGAGGGCCGCGCCCGCTGCGCAAGCGGGAGGGATGGATCTGCAGGACCTCATGGCGCAGCTACAGGCAGTCATACAAATGTAGATGGCAAAGAATAGTAAGCAAATGGAAAATAAAATGGATGCTCAGAGTAATAAAATTGAAGGGATGGGAAACCAAATTGGGGGATTGAGTAAAGAGATGGGAGAAATGAGGGACGACAGTAAGCAATTGGGAAGCCAAATTGGGGGATTGAGGAAAGAGATGGGAGAAATGAGGGCCGATAGTGAGGGAATGGAAAACAAAATGGGAGAGAAATTGGAAAATCCAATTGGGGGATTAGGAAGCAAATTGGGGGGATTAGGAAGCAAATTGGGGGGGATTCGGAAGCAAATTGGGGGGCCAGTTGGAGGACATAAATGGCAAAGCCCGAGAAATTAACGAGGGGTTGGCGAGGGAGAAAGCCAGGTATGAGATAAAACAGATGGGGAAGGACAGAGACCGCAGGTCAAGCGGGAAGGGCACATCGGTATGCGACGGGGTAGCGCGGCTTGAGAAGCGCGGGGAAAGCGAAGTTGAGCAAAGCACAGCCGGGTGGACCGGGATAGAAATCGCGACCCGGGGTATGGGGAAGCCGGCGACCGCCGAAGTAGAAGAGAAAATTTTATTAGCGCCACCGGTCGTTGAGAAAAAAGAAAATAAAATCGAAAAAATAGTGGAAATTGGATTTGAAGAGACGGTGGACTTAGAAGAGCAACAGTGGGAGGAAAGGATGGAATGCGCGCAAAGTTTGGATTCACATCGTGATGTCGTGCTGCATAACCAAATATAAAGTTTGCAGGTGGTGGAGGAGCGAAGAAGAGGAAGCGCCAAGGTGAGTCGGGTGGTGTATGGCGCGAGGAGGTTTGGCGCGAAAGGATTTTTCGCGCGCTTGGGATCCAGACGTCACCCGGGCGCTCGTAGAAGGTCCGTGGTGTGCGGTGTGAAAGCGAATGGCGTATGTGAGCGAACGGCGCCAGAGCGCGAGCGTATTACCGAGTGCGAGAGTGAATGCACAATGGAGTGTAATAGTGAGAGTGAGAGCGACAGTGTGAGATGGATATGGATGGAGAGAGTGTGCGAGGATGCACACCTGAGTTGGTTGTGGAGAGTGTGAGGAGATGCACACCAGAGTGTGTGATTGGGTGGGCGATAGGAGATTGCACACCCATGGGTAGGTGTGCGCTGAGTGGGTGTGCAGCAAAGGAGTGCACACCCATGATTGTTACAGAGGATGTAACGGGGTGTGCGAGTAGTGTGAGGGTGCCGAGATGCGCACGAGAAAAGTGTGTAATGGAGGGTGCGAGCAGCGAGTGGTGCGCACCTGAGTGTGGAGCGAAAGAGAATGCATGAGCGAGTGCAATGACGGAGTGTATGGGATGTACGAGAGGCGCTGGAGCGCCGCGTTGTGTGAGTAAAGAAAGGGTCGCGAGGTGTGGATGTGAAAATGTGATTCGAGCATCGACGCTGACCGGGGCAGCGCTTAGGCCGACGTATAGCCGACGCGAGCTCTCGGGGCGTGGTGCTCTTTGTGTGCTGCGGGGGCCGGCGGGGATCGTTGCCGCGACGCTTCTGCAAGGAGCGCTGTGCACGATTCGGGCCGGGTTCCGCCCTGTATGGTTGGTGCCGCGTCGTTCAGGCGAACGGCACGACTCCGAGGGAGAAAGGCCAGGTCGGACCTTCGCCCACTGGCGGGCGCGGTGTTCCGACCGGGCGAGGTTGGGTCATCGGGCCGGAGACCGCGAGGTTCCGCGCCGGGATGGACCATGGAACCTCGGTCCGAGTATGCCTCCTCCCCAGAATAAAAAATGCCGGACGGACCCAACCTACAGGAGACTGACCATCCGCATGAATTGCTCGGCTTTTCGAAGCCAAGCGGTGGAAATGTATTCGCACCGAGAGGCTCAGAGTAGTGGACAAATATAAATCGTGATGTAGGGGGATGGTAGCTCTACCATCCCTCGCATCCATTTTGGGGCAAAGGAGCTATAGATTTATGGGGTTTTGGCAGTGAAAACTAGCCAGGGAGGGCTTGGATAACGTTAGGGCTCTAGCGATGACCATAGGTGACTTGAGAGTTAAGTAGTGACAATTGTACAAGTAGTGGGGATGTAGAGTAGAGTAGTTTGATGATAATGACGAGGGAGTGCTTAGTATAAGGGATGACGGGGAGCACTAGTATTAGAAGGGAGTAGCTAGTTTAAATGATGCTGTGTGTATGGAGTGCAGTTTATTAAATAAAGAATTGAATGAGTGTTTTGCTGGTGAGCATGTTGAAATGAGGAATTGAGCGTGAGAAGATTTGAGAGCGTGAGGCAATGGTTTGGAGAAGTGATCTATTGTGAGCGTATTGTGGATGAATGTAATGAAGTTGGTTGAATGAATTGCTTGCTTAGTGTGCAAGTAGAGATTTGGTGACTGGTAATAAATGGTGTGGAGTGCTTGTTGGGTGGAGTGAGTATTGTGGAATGAGTGGAGTGGAGTGCATGGTGCGAAGGAGTGAATGGGGGAAGGATGGACCCCTTCACGAGTACCCAGGGAGGGTAATTTAAAAGTAGGTAGAGGGAGTAGGTAAATTGTGGTTGGATATTGACATCTGTGGTGCGGAAAGTAGCAGAGTACTGCTTGGATGGGTGCATTTGTGTGTGGAATGGCTGGGCGTGTGGCCTGTTAGTGCGTATGGTTGGTTGAGCACTCCGCCACTGGTAGTCTGTCAGCCAGGTGAGGCCGCAGGTAGGCTCTGGGAGCCAGGTTAGAGTTCAGCGGGGCCCGAGGATCCTAAGGAGAGGACCCGGGTAGCCCAGTGCCATGGAGGGCAGGAGTGGGGTGAGAGAGCCAGGAGGGCCTTCCCCAAGGTAGGTTAGAGTGAAGGAGCTAGGCAAGCTCGGGTGGCGACGTGCAGTGGTGGAGATGCGCAGGTAAGTAGGACCTGCTAGGAGAGCCAGATGACCCAGCCCCGAAATTGTGCGATGGCACAGAATTGAAAAACCGGGGGAGTGAGACCCCAAATTGGGAGGCACCACAGGGATGGTCAATGGGAAATGTTTTTTAGAACCGCATAGTGTAAAGTGGCCAATGGATTGGCAGGGCAAGACCCTGGGTAGTTTAACTGCGTTAATGTCATTTAGCAGTATAGCAAGGAGAAAATCTCTTCGCACCATCCGCATCCACTCACCGAGGGTGATAGAACTCCACACCAGATTTTGGCAAATGTTTGGAATGAAAGACGCATCTTGACGTGGGTGAGACATTGTGTGTATTCCATCCCTTCCTTCTTTGGAGGGATTGGGGACGAATTCGGAATTAGGAGAGATATGGGGGACGTGACAGTAGAGACGAATTAGTAAATTTGTAAATTGTGTAAATACGGGGAAGGGCAAGGGTAGTGTAGGCTGACATGGGGGGTGACGGACGAGTAGGGACGAGCTTTCTCGGCTCGCTCTCCCGCGCCCCTCATCTTGCATTACCTTGTATTGATGTGTACCCTTGCGCCCTTGCCCCCGCTAATCTGCTTTGTCTTCCTTCCCCACTCATGGACCATGGTCTTTTGTCCGAGGGGAGTGTGCAGGTGCCCTGGATTGTGCTGTCTGCACCCTTGCTGCCTCCTGCCTGCACTGATGCACCATATGGACCACACGTTCTGTGGCCTGGCACTTATGGACCACACGTTCTGTGGCCTGGCACCTCTGCTGGGACCGACCATTGTTGCCAGTGGTACCTGGCTTGCGGACCACTGTTTTAAGTGGCATCAATGCCCAACAGTTGGACCACCTGAGTTGGCCCTGCTGGCCATGAATAAAAAAGCAGACGCGGTTTGTGCCCTTTTTATTAAAAACATCAAGCAAGAAGATCCAGCAAGATACATCGGCCCAGCAGGGAAGCGCAAGAAGAAGACATCATTCATAACTTTGAAATGTTTTTTTTCTGTGCATTTTGGCGCTGGTGCTTTTTGGTGCATTTTTCTTTATTATGGGTGCATTTTGGTACATATGGGTATGGTGTATCGGTGCAGTGCATGGCAATGGCATTGCCTCTTTTCAAAACATCTTCTCTTTTTCCCACAAAAGACAGGTCCTGGGTTATAGGTTTGTAAATAATTAGTAGTCTTGTAAATAATGCTCCCCACCGGCTAAAATGTTTAGCTAGAAGACCATTCCGTAATTCGGTTAATTGTGGGCGTGAGTCAGTTCGGTAGGACGCAACGCAGCAGGGGGGGACATATCTAGTGTTAAAACTGTCACACTCAGGGCAGTAGGTTAAAAGTAGAGGGTAACCACACCTAAGTGTCACACGAATTTAAAAGATAGTCCTGATTGTTTTGGCTCGACAAGCCTGGAAAAGGGGGGGGGGGGGGTGGGGGTGCAGTGTTGCGGTTTTGAGAACCCACACGTGTAAATATGACATCATTCTTGTAAATATGACATTATTAAAGGGTTAAAGGTTGAACCCCATAATTAGGCCACAAGCAACACGTAGGCCACCATAGGACTTCAGTTATTTCATTAGTATGTGTATAGGTAAGGCCTGTTTCCAATAGTTGAATCTGCGTTGTGTCAATCAAATAAGAAGTAGGCCCATTCCGTTCATTTTGTCAGCCTTCCTCTCCAAGCGACGCCATTACGCGCCCACCAGTCTGCCCATGGCCCTCCCAATTTGTTACGTGTCTTTGTTAGCAGCATTCGCTGCCTTGAGCTGGAGCTCGCTCAAACGCCGCCATAAGCCACGAGGTTAGGCCCGAGAAAGGGTGCGGAACGCCAGGAAGAAGGTGTGGCCACGTCAACTCACCATCAGGGCGTGGCCGGTAAGCGATGCCCAGCCAACCAGGGCTGAGGTAGGATCGCCGACAGGCGTGGCTTTGGGGTTCGCGGAGTGATCGCTTGGTGAGTTATAAAAGCGAACGCAAAGCCCTTTTACAGGACTCACTCGCTGGCGCTGCTTGGAGGACTGCGTGGAGGACTTGCCAGCGAGCACATTAATCAACAGGACTTACTTACCAGAGCGCGCATGAACTTACTGATCGGGAGAGCGCACCTTTGTAAAGACCTACCGCGTGAGAGAGCTGGCCTTGACTGACTTGCTGGGCGAACGCGCGTTGCATTGACGGGGCTGATGCAGTGGCGCTTATGAAAGAAGGACCTTATCAAAGGAGTACATTGGAGAGGGGGAGTTTGGCGCCTTTGTATAGTGCACATATTACATACGCAGCGTACCAGCTTCCCCCCTTTATATAAATTGTCCGGTCGCGTTCCAACTATGCGCGGAGCTGCCTGCCGGGTTTCGCCCGCTGGACCGGAGCCTGGACTGGAGCCGACCGGAGCCTGGACCCCATCGCCGGACCTTCCATCCACCATCTACAATCCCCGTGTGAGTGTGTACGTTTGGCCTGGGTATTAGGAATACGACTGTTTAAGACTGCCCTGCGTTCTGCTTCTTCCTCTTCCTATCCTGTACATTCTTTCGTTTCCTCTTCTCCTTCTTGTAAATAATTAATAAACCCATCTTTGTTCTTCCTATTTTCTTGGTTTCCTCTTATCCGATCGCATCCGTCTTTTCTCCCATTGGGTAAATGTGGCACGATAGGAACCGCTTATAATCGGGTTTAGTCCCATTGTTAATAGCTCGGATCGCGGATTGCTATCCGCTTGGCATTTTCCATCATATCCGTGGTTCGAGCGGGAGTTATTCCCTCGTTTCCGGCCGGCGTTAGTAATTAGGTAGTAGTGAACCCCGAGGCCTAACAAACCCTACCTAATGCCGCGCCGGAAGGACGTTATAACTTCCAGGACTCGGGTCGGCCAGATGAAAGGACAAGGGGATTAACCCCCCCTTGATAAGGGGAGAGCCAATGTCCGAGATCCGTATCAATATATATATATATATATATATATATATATATATATATATATATATATATATATATATATATATATATATATATTGTTGTGGATTTGAGAATTGTGTTTTTTTGTGTGTAAATATCACCCTCCGTGTTGTGTGTAAAGGTCAAAGGTCGTCCCTTAGTTAGTCCATATACAATCACGTAGCAAATCATAGATTTCCCTTTTCAGTAGTTATCTCCTTATTATGTGTATTAGTTTAAGGCTCTGTCTTCCATTAATTGACACTGCTCCAGCAAGGCTCGGACGCGTCTCGCACGGTGAGGCCTGGCGTTGTCATCCATGAAGATGGGTCTGCTGGCGAGGGTGTGGTCATCGAAGTGCGGGATTACGGTGGTATTCAGGATTTCCTCGGCATATCGCTCTCCGTTGAGGTTACCTCGCACAGTTATCAGGTCCAAGGTGCTGTGACAACCATCCCCTGGCCTGCGTACAGTCCTGACCTGAACCCCCTCGAGCACGTTTGGGACATGTTGGGACGACAAATTGCGAAGATGGTCCCTCCAATAGCCAATCTGGATGAATTGGAACGTGCATTACATCGGGAATGGAACAACCTGCCACAGCAACGCATACGACGGCTTACAGGGTCTATGAGACGTAGGGTTGAGTCAGTGATCCGATCACGTGGGTCCTACACACGTTATTGACGCAAAGATCGCTAGAGGTCTTCTCAGAACAATGACTGTACGTTAGAAAACATAAACGTCATCCACACTGTCCGTGATGGACCTATAGCTCCATACTTAAATTGAGGTGCAAATATGCCTAAAATTCCCAAAAAATTTCACCTTAAATTATTCAGAATAAAATATTGAAAACGGCATGATTGTTATGTTTTTATGTGACCATAATATCACTTCTCCAAAAAATATAGCAATATCATGGGTATATTACACTGTTTTGACGACAACAAACTTGTAATGTGCGAGGTTGTAAAGAAACGGGGGGGGGGGGGTGCTTAACTTAATTCTTTGTGTATACTAGCGGGGTCACCCGTGGGAATCCCACGGGCATGGATGTGTGTGACATTTCGACATATTGAGTTATATGCTGCACATTCATTTTTACAAAATGGTTACTGGCAAGTCATCAGATCCAGAAATGGTGTGAATTTAGTTATTTCACATAATATGTGACCCCTCACTCCTCTCCACCTGACACTCTCCTGTCTCCACCTGACACTCTCCTGTCTCCACCTGACACTCTCCTCTCTCCACCTAGCACTCCTCTCCTCTCCAAACCCTCACATCCCTCTCCTTTCCAATCCCTCACCTCTCCAATCCCTCACACTCCTCTCCTCTCCAATCCTTCACACGCCTCTCCAATCGCGCCTCACACTCCTCTCCAATCGTGCCTCACACTCCTCTCCAATCGCGCCTCACACTCCTCTCCAATCGCGCCTCACACTCCTCTCCAATCGTGCCTCACACTCCTCTCCAATCGTGCCTCACACTCCCCTCCAATCACTCCTCTCCAATCGTGCCTCACACTCCTCTCCAATCACGCCTCACACTCCTCTCCAATCGTGCCTCACACTCCTCTCCAATCGCGCCTCACACTCCTCTCCAATCGCGCCTCACTCGCCTCTCCAATCGGCTTTCCCCGTCTCGTTTCTCTCCTTTTTCTCCCGTCTCGTTCTTTTTCTTGCTCCAAATCGGCCCGTCGGAATCGGAAATCGGCCCGTCTCGCCCGTCGGCCCGTCGGAATCGGAAATCGGCCCGTCTTGCTTTTGTGCTTGTGCGTAAATAAATTGTGTTCATGACACCATTTCTGGTGTTGGGCTAGCGGCTAGGGTGCCGGCTTAGGATCCTGGGTTCGAATCTCGGTCGATCGCCGAATTAATGCCAGGGGGGTTGACTCAGCCTGTCATCCTTCCGAGGTCGGCTAATTGAGTACCAGTTCACTGGTAATTCCCTGTTTGTCGTTGAAGGCGGCAAAAAGGGTTGGCGTCAGGAAGGGCATCCGGCCGTAAAACATTGCTTCAAAAAGGGGACAAAAAAACAACAACTACCACGGTCCCCGAAAAGGCCAACCCCCGCTTTGCGGGGAAAAATGGCCTCTAAACGGTGGTTTTTACACCATTTCTGGATCTGATGACTTGCCAGTAACCATTTTGTAAAAATGAATGTGCAGCATCTAACTCAATATGTCGAAATGTCACACACATCCATGCCCGTGGGATTCCCACGGGTGACCCCGCAAGTTTGCATTGACGTTCGTCGATGGACTCGTTCGCCCGTCTCATTCGTTTTCTTGCTGCATCCTGTTCAAGTCTGCGTTCTTCATCGATCGTCTCATTCATTTTGGAAATAGAAGTTTCCATGCAGCGCATGAATTGTCACGATCCTCAAGAGGAATTTGTCTCGTAATCATCAAATGATAAATGGCAAGTAAATTATATTGTGGAAAATTAAAGATTTCAAATAAACCTATTTAAAGTGTATTCGCACATAACTAATTTAAAAAAACGAAGAAATATCTCTCGGTAATTTCCTGAAACATATTTTACTTCCGGCTAATAATGTTGAATTAAATAAAAACGAAGAAATATATGTCGGCATCATTGTTGACGTTTTTGTGACGACTGTCATCAAACGAAAAAGTAATATATCTTAACGGAAAAGCAAAAGCGAATTTTTAATATATATCGACACGTTGCCGTCGGTGTCATGTTGGGCGGTGTATGATACACCATGACGCGATTTTTAAAAATATATCTCTGCATTTTCCCGCGTGTGTGGAATGTTCTCAATTATTGCTGACACCGAGTCCAAAACCATCGATAAAAATGAAATCATATGGTGAGTTAGATTGGAGATAAAGGCGTGAGAGAGACTCAATGGCCTTGAAGTTGAAGTTACAGGCGTTTGAGAATTCATTTCGTTCTATAAACGGCAACTTTCATTGGATTTCCTTCCCGTTTTTTTTCAACCGAGTCGAAAACTATGTTAGCGACTGTGAAAAATGAAATGATATATCGAATTTTTAATATGTATCGACACGTTGCCGTCGGTGTCATGTTAGGCGGTGTATGATACACCATGACGCGATTTTAAAAAATATATCTGCATTTTCCCGCGTGTGTGGAATGTTCTCAATTATTGCTGACACCGACTCTAAAACCATCGATAAAAATGAAATCATATGGTGAGTTAGATTGGAGATAAAGGCGTGAGAGAGACTCAATGGACTTGAAGTTACAGGCATTTGAGAATTCATTTCGTTCTATAAACGGCAACTTTCATCGGATTTTCTTCTCGTTTTTTTTCAACCGAGTCTAAAACTATGTTAGCGACTGTGAAAAATGAAATGATATATCGAATTTAAAATAGATATCGACACATTGCCGTCGGTGTCATGTTGGGCGGTGTATGATACACCATGACGCGATTTTAAAAAATATATCTCTGCATTTTCCCGCGTGTGTGGAATGTTTGTGGAAAATTAAAGATTTCAAATAAACCTATTTAAAGTGTATGCGCACATAACTAATAAAAAAAACGAAGAAATATCTCTCGGTAATTTCCTGAAACATATTTTACTTCCGGCTAATATGTTGAATGAAATAAAAACGAAGAAATATATGTCGGCATCATTGTTGACGTTTTTGTGACGACTATCATCAAACGAAATAGTAATATATCATAACGGAAAAGCAAAAGCGAATTTTTAATATATATCGACACATTGCCGGCGGTGTCATGTTGGGCGGTGTATGATACACCATGACGCGATTTTAAAAAATATATCTCTGCATTTTCCCGCGTGTGTGGATTGTTCTCAATTATTGCTGACACCGAGTCTAAAAGTAAAACCATCGATAAAAATGAAATCATATGGTGAGTTAGATTGGAGATAAAGGCGTGAGAGAGACTCAATGGCCTTGAAGTTACAGGCCTTTGAGAATTCATTTCGTTCTATAAACGGCAACTTTCATCGGATTTTCTTCCCGTTTTTTTTCAACCGAGTCTAAAACTATGTTAGCGACTGTGAAAAATGAAATGATTTATCGAATTTGATTTGAAATAAAACTGGGGGAGAGCAAGACACCACGGGCCTACAAAACAGGACTCAAAGCTATGCGAGTTAATAAAATGGTGGATATTTGTTTATAGCCACTCCCAGAATGGGTGGAGCTATGGGTGGAGCTACTCTGCAAACCGAGTAAGCCACACCCCGGACAGACACCCAACAGATAGACAGACAGACAGAATCATCTACGGCTATTATAATATAGATATAAGATATATATATATATATATATATATATATATATATATATATATATATATATATATATATATATATATATATATATATATGTCGAGATCGAAGACCTCAAGGGAAGGAAGAAGAAGAAGAATCAGAGGAAGAAGAGCAACAATGTTTAATAAAATCGATTATATACACACGTGTGGAGCGAGGCTCAAGAATGCACCGCCTAACACGCAGCGGGCAATTCCTCAAGACACTCGCTGAAAAATAAGTGGAAAGGCATTTCATTTATAGCAAAATATTAGACAAGAATCTGCGCTAAAAACATAGCAATACAAGGCCATAAGGACAACATCTCCCATTGTCCCGTCCTACAGAAGGTCAAATTTAGACAACAAGATGTAAGCATAATGATAGGCTACGCTTTTTTGGCTATCTATCTAAACATATCAGACCCGAGCACAGGCCGAAGTAAATATTCTTATACACTAGGCTAAATGGTAGATGAAGATTGGATACGTCCTTGGTTTAGGAGACATACTAAACACTACGAAGATATATAATTAATTATTCCCTTTGTGAAGGAGGCGTTTGGATGACATCTTTTTTCCTGTACGTGGGTCGCGAACATTTTATCTACTGTTTGGCACATAATTCAAGGACTTGTTTATTAGGCTAAGGATCCACCCTGCACGTCGAGCCTCGAAACCACATTTTGTCCACTCACCTCTGCCTGCAGTTGAGTTTAAATCAGTTTTTAGAAGCACGATATATATTTTCAGATGTTATGATCAATTGAGTCATTTAGTTTAAACCTTAATGGCTGACAGTTCCTTCCTTTGTCTTTACAAGACAATTCCTTGGAAAGACACCAAATTCATCAATTAGTTACATGCCAGGCACGACATAGCGTCACGTATGCTCAAAGAGAGATACCGGCCCTAACTGGTCGTCTAACATTCAACGCATAAATTGTTAGCCATAATTCGCGACGACGACGCCTGGGTAAGAGATTGCTGCCGCCCGCCAGATTCCGAATCCACCCTCGCTGCGGCATAGGTGCGACCCAGTTGCCAGCCAGATTAAGGGGCCCTCTTTATGCAAGTGAGGTCCTCGCGAATCAGGGCAAACAATCGACGTTAAATGCCATCAAGCCCTGTGAATGTGATTTGCTGGGTGGTGTAAGTGGTGGTGAGGGTGGTTCTCCCGGATACATGTTTGCTATCCGCTCCTCACTGCTGGTATAATAGCAATAACTTTTAAAAGAACCTACACTTTCTAAATCACAGGTTAAATCATCCCAACTAAAATCATAATCATTATCAGAATCCCAAGCATCAAATAGGTTCATCGATCACCCCATATACTCCTTCCTTTTCTGCCAACAACATATCCAAAACCACTTGATTCTGCATCACCATCGTTTGCATATGCATTAATTCGTTTTCCAATTGTAGTTCTGCGATTCAGGTTTCGTTTCCAATTCGTTCCATTACTAATGCGAGACTATCTATTTGCCAATCATTCATAATACATAAGAGGCGTTAGCCAGTACACGCAATGGGTTTTCCAACACAAATATTACAGTCATCACAAACATCGATGCAGGCATCAGCCAGTAGCCCGTTCCCACATGGGATTAACACAAATATCACAAAAATCAATACAAAATTCTGAAGCGCTGGTCACATCTGCCTTGTTGAAGGACCCATTCAGATCGACGGCCTCTGTGGTCAAGATCATGGTTTTCCAACGGCGGTTTCTTCATCGTCCATCCTGAAAAATACTTTCTTACACACACCATGATCAATTCCTAGCCCCCCGTCCCACTAATTGGCATTTAGTTACCTTATCTCTCAGATGGTTGGCTTATTCATAGCCGCATTTCCTGTGTCGTGTCTGGAAATTCAAATGCCATATTTACTTTCACCAATTTCCGAAAATTCCTTCCTTTTAATCATCTTCCCTACATCTAATAATACATGATTTACCAAATTTACCTTGGGAAAAATGGATCCCAGATAACAAGTCCCTCCCCACTGTTCGGGTAGGTATGGATATGCTTTATTTCCGCAAATAAACATTACTCCATGGGGTGGGATAAGGGCCGAGGCCATGCATTTACTGATCTCAACGCGGGTGGCGCTTGGTGTTCCCCAAGATATGGTTAGCTTGGTTACGTTATGCTGGGCTTGGTCATCTATGGTTATTACAAGGGGGCCTCCCTTTTTCTCTCCATCTGGTGTCGGATGGCAGGGTATGGGTACATTCCGAGGTTCCCATCTGAACGTGTCCCTTTCCTATAAGACACACCCGTCCCTTTTGCTCTGTCACCCAGACTGGATCAGGTGGTTTGTCTAACAAAGCCTGCTTAATGGGTGGGGTATATCGAAACTCCCGGGAACACACTGCCTGCGATTTTGGGCCTATCAGTTCCAAGGTTGTGGTCAGACATGGGGTACGCTAGGGTCCTGAGCACATATCTCGTAGGGACAGGGGTAGCACTACCATTTCTATCCCTGTCGTACTGGTGTGAGGAAAATGCATACACATCCAACAACGTGATCGGTTCTGTACCTTCGCCATTGCACGGGTCACTGTCCAATACGTATTTTCCTTTGGCTTTTTCTTGCTTTCGATCCGTGGGTGCGGAATTAATATGTGTGAAATGCATGGTGGCCTATAATCGTAGGGGGAGGTCATGAATTCACATTGTAGTAATAGAGTAGTGCCGCTGTTCAGTAATACATGCGTGGTTAAATTGTTCGAGTCCTTTCCCCATTTGTAACCCGGCCTGGCCATGTTTACTATTGGTGCGCCGCCTTGTCGTGGCGCTTGCTTCAAACGACTGAGGGCAGCAAAACCTGTCTTCCTTCCATGTGAGTCTGTGTACAACACCCTCCACATTATCCGTGTCCATACGTCTTCCTTTACATGGCAGCAGGGTATATTTATCCTCTGACCCCAGATAACTCTCTGCCGGTAGACCTTAACAGTTTGGTCGCCATATACATATGTCTCCGTGTTCGCCCATGCCCTCGTGTCCCCAGTGCTGGCAAAGCTGTAAATTAAACTAAGTGTGATTGCCACCCCTAACAGGCGGTGGTGCAGCATCCTCGATCTGTGGTGGTGCGTTTGAGGTGTCTGTGTTTGTGGGTATGGCCAACTTACAATGTGTGGCATGTACTCAGGACGACTTGCCCTCACCAAAACACCGCTGTTGGTGTGATCAGAAGAACTTGGTGGTGTGGATGGTGGTGTGGATAGGCTTGCTTGTTGGCTCCGGTAGGGCCTCCCGAACGCGTTCATGTATGCTGCGTGCCACATGGGATAGACCTATGCAAAACTTTAAAAAACATGTCATCCATGATAGGTAATTCAAGTGCTGCCATATCCGTTGTTGGCTGATGCCGTTGACATATAGCGCACGAGCGACAGACCATGGTAACCACAGTCGAAAGGCCTGGTGCTGCCCAGGTGGAAGTGACCTGCCTCATCACCCCCCTATGGCACACATGGCCATTTGGATGCGCCATGCGTGCCAACCATGGCAATAAAGCTCGCGGTGCCACGGGTTTGTCATTAATCGTCCACATTTGTCCTTCTGCGGGGCGTTGAGCTCCCAATTTAATCCAATTTTTGCTGTTCTACGTTTGAGGCCGCGGCTTGTAATTGTATTACATCGAACTCTGTAGGTGCGGATGTCGGAACGTCTGTCTTGAGGTGCCAAATTAATTATGAACCCTTCATTGTTGTCCAACACATGGACCGTTCGGTATTCAACATTGTATCGACGCCTTACTGGCGTTTTCCGCAGTCGGTCCATCATCCATGTACGACAGTACCCTGCCATTCCCAAAAATCGCAACGAACACACTAACTCTTCACTGTTATCCTTCACTTCATTTCAAAATTTCACTGTTATCCTATCAATACCTGGACAATTTTTTCCTTTCCTTCCTAGATACGCGAATTTCACATCAGTATAAACCCACTGGAAAAATTATCTGAAAAATAACTAGCCTCCCAAAACCATTTCCCTGCAAGAGCGGGGTTAGCCTTGCGGTCCACATGACAATCTTTTTTAATTGGTGTGATTCCCATATACCCACTCCTGGTGGAGTTCTGTTCACCTGGTCTGCAGAGCCGTGATCCAATCTTCACCAGCCCCCAATCACCTTCTTATCACAAAACAACAGTCCATAACTAACCACTTTTCTTTATTTCCTGTCTTCTCCATCAACTTTTATAATCTTTTCCCCTCCCTTTCTTAGCAAACCTTGCAAAGTCACTTGTCATTGACAAATTATCCATCTAATTCGACTTTCCTTAAACATCTTCGCACTTTCCATGACCTTCTTCACACTTACTTTAAACCTTTTCTTCAGACACAACCCACATGAGTTATGAAAACAATTTCCCCTTCCAGGCACGTGTCTAGCCACTCACAAAGTGTCCATAAGACAACGTCATCATATTCCACAGAACTCCACCACTCTATTTAAATCCTAAACATGCCCAATGGGCAATCCACGAAAAAATCAAAGCATTTTCAGTCCCCTTTTTCCCATATACTAGTCAATGTAAGTCAGCCAAACATAAACAAAGAGGTTCCAGCGAGTTGTGACCTCCATAACTCTAAACAACTCCGCTGGCACCTTTTAAAACAAACTTTCCCAGTCACTTACTAAAATAAAGTGCAGCTCTTGTCCGTAGATATACGTTAACCAAGGTTACATGAGACTTGACAACAATAGAATTTGGCTACCTACAGAAAAAGTACCTGCACAACACATTTACAAACCAATTCGTCCCCTCGTATTAGGGAACGTCACAAATGTTCCACCACAATTTACAGCAGGTGACCACCCACCTGCCTTCTGTCGAAGTCCAGTTCAATTTCCATTCACAGACAGACAGACAGACGAACCCCCAACGTACTAACAGGATGGTCTCACAGAGGCCATTCCATTCAAATCTGTGGGCTGCCACGATTTTTCCCGCCAGGACACACTATCATAGTCACCATAGTCACACGACACGTCAGCAGACACAGTGAAAGACATTCAACACCATAACAAACGCCGCAGAAACTGCTCCTCCTTGATCCATATCTGCAGACGCAGTCAGACACACCCAGTTGGACAGACAGACTGGCTTCACATTACAACTGCAAACATCCGAAATGACAACAGCTAACACCAAATATTTATTGTCCCCCTTTCAGGGAAGTCAAATCAACCACCATTAAAGCACAAAACAGAAAACGACCATATACTCAGAGTATACACGAAAATCAAGCAGACAGACCGACAATCGAACCTGTCTTTCGACACTGCCGAACGACAAGTTCGCAGACACTGAGGGAGTGACATTCGACCCCCAGTAGATACCGCGGACACCGCTTTGGTCCGCACCAGCAACTCCATCACGCCTGCAACTCCCTCAAAATCAGTGTTCAGAGACATGACTCCATAGACAGCCAGAAAGCCAGACAAATACGGACACACACACACAGAGATTAATATATTTTTACAGATTAATATACAGAGATTAATAGATTAATATAAACAATTAATATATTGTCCACATTCATCTTGGTCAACCCAACCCATTCTGGCTCTCCCCAAGAGCTCTGTGTCCGGACAGACAGACAGATAAACGGACCGGGTGAAACCATAACCATCCATCCTTCCGATTGGGCTCACGTCCGCATCACATGTCATTCTTGCCTTCATTCAACGCATTCTGTCATCCCACGTCGGCCAAATACAAGCCCCGGCCATGCCGTTGAATAAACACCCTGTCGGTTGACAGCCTATTATTTTTGACCTTCACTCCCATTCTCCCTTGCTACATCTGGAGAGCCGTTAATGTGGGGATGTAATTGAACACTTGTTTTAAAGCCCTGTCTACACATGCTCTCCATAACATTCTCATTATTCCCTGTCAATTTTACTCATCCGGATTGCCCAACGCCCGCAGGCAATTTGGGGAATCCCTTGTCAGTCAATGACACACATCAATGACACACACACAATAAACACAAATACACGCTGCAATGACAGATCATTCATTCCCTTATACACAATACAGTATAAATTCATGCACACTCATGCACACTTCAATCCTACTTACCTGTGAACTCTAACACATCCAGTGCGTAGCTTAACTTAAAATACTCATTATTCTACCTTTCTTGGGCTAGTCCCTCCTGGTAGTCCTAAGATCGGGTCGCCCCCCGATTCCTAACCTTAAACGCAGTTCTCACGCCGGAGTAACTTAATACCTATTATCTATCACCCACATATGGGTCTACCTGCTTCTCACGCAGGAAGCTTACCTGAGGGATACCCCTCCTTATCCCGGGCGCCCTGTATAATCGATTCATTACCCACTGCTGCTCTGATTTATACTAAATTTGGTTCGGAATGCAAGCCATGTGGAACAGCCGACAGAGGTCCACACGTGTCCAAAGCAAGGCGGGAGGCTTCAATTTCGAGGTGCAAAAATGCGTACCCACCAAATTAGATGCCGGCAGGCCTCCCTCCCGACCTGGAACGTGAGGATCCACCTCGTCTGCACACTTGGATGTATCCCACTTCTGACACCAAAATTGTCGAGATCGAAGACCTCAAGGGAAGGAAGAAGAAGAAGAATCAGAGGAAGAAGAGCAACAATGTTTAATAAAATCGATTATATACACACGTGTGGAGCGAGGCTCAAGAATGCACCGCCTAACACGCAGCGGGCAATTCCTCAAGACACTCGCTGAAAAATAAGTGGAAAGGCATTTCATTTATAGCAAAATATTAGACAAGAATCTGCGCTAAAAACATAGCAATACAAGGCCATAAGGACAACATCTCCCATTGTCCCGTCCTACAGAAGGTCAAATTTAGACAACAAGATGTAAGCATAATGATAGGCTACGCTTTTTTGGCTATCTATCTAAACATATCAGACCCGAGCACAGGCCGAAGTAAATATTCTTATACACTAGGCTAAATGGTAGATGAAGATTGGATACGTCCTTGGTTTAGGAGACATTATATATTATAGTATATATATATATATATATATATATATATATATATATATATATATATATATATATATATATATATATATATATATATATATATATATACATATATATATATATATATTATATATATATATATATATATATATATATATATAATATATATATATAGTATATATAATATATATATACATATATATATATATATATATATATATATATATATATATTATATATATAGATATATATATATATATATATATATATTATATATATATATATATATATATATATATATATATTTATATATATATATATATATTATATATATATATATATATATATATATATATATATATATATATATATATATATATATATATATATATATATATATATATATATATATATATATATATATATATATATATATATATATATATATATATATATATATATATATATATATATATATATATATATATATATATATATATATATATATATATATATATATACACATATATATTGTTGTGGTTTTGTGTTTTTGCAATAAAAGGTTAATTTCCCCTCAAAGTTAGTCACACTACAACATGTAGCCTCGTTTAAGATCAGTTATTTCTTAGTAAGTGTAAGCGTAGACATTTCCTATGTGTAGTTTTGCGTTGAGTAGAATAATGAGAGTTAGGTCTCCTTCCAATGCTTTATGCCGCCTCGATGCTTTGGTTTTTGGCGCAAATTACCACGAGGCCGGCCTGACAAGTCGACCCAGGCCAAAGGAAGGCGGGGCAGGAAAAGTGGGAGTGACCGGTAAGCACGAGCCGCCAATCAGGGCTCGAGGGGAGTGGCTTGCCACTGCGTCAAAAGGCGTGGTTTGGAACATTCGATGCGGGCTAAGGGCGTGGCAATATAACCCTTTGCGCGAAGCCCCCACCTCAGTTATGAGGCAAGCCCATGCGAGAAGGACATGTGCTGAGTGATGAGCTTGAGTTATCGGTTCGAAGCGCTGTGTTGAATTACAAGTTATGAGCCGGGGTCCTCTGTTGAACAGTTCTGAGGAGAGGTGCGCTGAACCAAGTTGGGAATTCTGAGAGTGCGCGGTGTTGAATTGGGCTACAAGTTAAATGCGCGGTTGAGCTTGAGGCAGATCCTCTGTTGAGCTACGAGGGTGAAAGCGCGCCGTTATATAAATCGTGCTGTGAAGAACCGCCGAGCCGGGCGAGAGACGCGCATATTCGCCTGCCTGCCTTTGTTTGATATACGCGCCGCGAGGATCCCTCCCGCCTGCCTGCCTGCCTTCGTCGAGGGACGTGCTGTGACCGCAGAGGGCCACGCCGGGTGAGCTGCTCCTGAACAACAAAGCCTGCGTGTTCAGCGCATGAACCATCCTTCCTTCATTCCCCCTGCGAGTGTGAACGGGCCCATTGTCTGGGAATTAAGCTAAGACTGCTTAAGTGCCTGCTCTGTGTCTCTTCAACTTGTATAGCTGTAAATAAACCTGTGTTCTTCCTTCTATTTGATCGTTCCCGTCATTTCCATCTGTTGACTAAGCGTGGTACGAATTATATCGCTCTAATCGGGTTCCAATACTAAGGTAACTGCACGGACCACGTGGTACGCCATCCGCTCAGACGTACTCAAATTACGCGTGGTTCGTGCGAGACTTGATCCCCGCTTTTGCGGCGGCGTAGGTGCTTAGGTACGTGCGAGAATTGCCCCGAATCCCTGTCCTGCGTCCGACCAGAAGTGGCGACTCGAGTCTCGCGGTTTTGAAGACCCAAAGAGAACAAGGGGCTTAATCTCCCCTTGGTAAGGGAACGAGGGTCGCACGGGAAACCGTAACATTTGGTGTCCGGGAGTGGGATTGGACCTGGAGTGCGCTTGACTCACTCGAAATTTCGAGCGAACGCAATTTAGTATAAAATCCAAATTTTATTCGTACCATGGCTGGCCAAGGCAGTCGAATGCCGGTGGGAGTAATAGAAGATGAAGTAGAGGTAGAATTGATAACTCAGGACCTGCAGGGACAGTTGGTAATGGAGGAAGCTGAAGAGGGGGCGGCAGCAGGGGTAGAAAATGGCGGCAGCTGGGCCCGCTGTGCAGACCGGGCTCGACATTGGGTCATACCTGGCCCAAATTATGAAGGACATTAAAGAAATGAGGGACGAAGCAAGTTGTAACGGGGACAAATCCACCAAAGAAATGAAAGAAATGAATGCAAAAATGGACGCCCAAAAGAATGACATGAATAAAATAAATGAAAGAATGGACACCCGAGGGGAAACATTAAAAAAGATGAGGGAGGAATCCAGGTGTAGCATGAAAAAGGCGGGGGAGGACATTGGGCGCATGTTGAGCGGGAAGGTCGCGGTGGCGCGTGACGCGGTGTGAGGAACGCGTGGGGAGCGAGCTTGGGCAGGGCACAGCCAAGTTTACCGGGGATATGGAAGTCGCGACGCGAGAGGAAAGTGTAGAAAAGCCGACAATTGTCGAATTGGGGACGAAAATGTCGGGGGCGCCGGGGAGCGTCGAGGAAAAAGAAACAATTGGGGGAGGAGAGACAGAAGAGACAGAGAACAAATCACGGAAGAAGGTAATGGAGTGCACACAAAGTTCGTATTCACACCGTGATGCTGTGCTTGCTAACCCCAATAAAGGTTTACAGGTGCAGGCGGAAAAGCCGGGGAAGGAGGACCGCGAGGTAAGTGGAAATTATGGCGCGAATGTGTTTAGCGCGAACGGGTTTTTGGCGCTTGGGAAAGAGACGAGACCCAGGTGGTCGCGGAAGGTCCATTGTGCGGTGTACGAGGGCGACTGGTGCGCGGTGTGAGAGAGAGTGTGCGCCGAAGCATGAGCGAGAAGAGTGGGCGCCTGGTTGTGCGGTAAAGGAGTGCGTGGAGGAAAAGTGTGCACCAGAAGGCACACCGAACTGTGTGCGAGGAAAGTGTGCCCCGGAGTGTGCCGGAGAAGAGTGTGTTACGGAGTGTGTAACAGAAAAGTGTGCGATAATTGGGTGTGTAACAGGAGAGTGCATACCTGGGGGTGTTACGGAGTGTGTGACAGAAAAGTGTGCGATAATGGGGTGTGTGAAAGGTGCGAGTGCACCTGGGTGGTGTGCACCAGAGAGTATGGAGTACGAGGGAGAATGCACACCGGACTGTGCGCGGGAAGAGTGTGTAATGAAGTGTGTGAACGGCGTGAGTGCGCCTAGGTGTGTGGGTACGAGTACGGAGTGTGAGGGAGAATGCACACCAGAAAATGTGGAAGGAGAGTGTGCGGTAACGGAGTGTATGGGAGGCGCAGGGACGCCTGGGTGTGCGAGTGCAGAGTGGATCGCGAGTGGTGAGAATGCGGCTCAAGCATTGACACCGACCGAGGTAGCGTTTAGCAGGACGGATAGCGAACGTGAGCCCCCGGTGAGTTGTTTGCAGCAGGGACCGGCGGGGATCGATGCCGCTTCAGTTTCACAAGGACCGACGTGCACGATTCGTGCCGGCCCCCGCACTGTATGGTTGGTGCCGTGCCGTGGCAGCAAAGGCAATCGGCGAGGTTCAAGGGGAGGTAGGAGATTTTGGAGCCGCGCACCCTGGCGGGTGCAGTGCTCCGACCGTGGACGGTTGGGTCATCGTGCGTGGGACTGCGAGGCCCCGCACAGGGATGGAGCCCTGCATCTCGGCCCATCCATACCTCACCCTTTGGATCAAAAATGCCGGACAGACACCCCATACAGGAGACCAACCACCCGCATGGATCGCTCGGCCTCGAAAGGCCGAGCCATGACAATGTACATCCACATGGAGAGGCTCAAGTGTAGCGGACGGATGAGAGTAGTGTACCCTACGTGGAGGAATGGTAGTGTTACCATTCCTCACATGGCCAGGGCCCATGAGCATTAGTTTAGGGGGATGGCGGTGACAGGCACATGGGGGTGCCAGCAGTGGTTACCTCCATGGGGCACCGAAGCTAGCCGAGGGAGGGCTAGGATAATGTTAGGGAACTAGAAGGCCTTCGGGACAAGATTTAAATAGTGACATCTGACCTGTAGTGGGGACGTAGGTAGTTTAGGTGGATGTTAATGACGAAGGGAGTGCATAGTGTAACGGGACGACGGGGAAGCACAAGAGTAGGGGAAGTAGTTAGATAGATGATGCTGTGTGAGTGAGAAATTGTGTGTTGAGACAAATGGAGTTGGGTTGAGGTGTGCGAGAAATTTGGTGTGAGAGACAAAAGGTGTGTGAAGTAATTGGTGTGCGAATACGTGGTGTGGAATGCTTGGTGTGGGAATAAAAGGTGTGGAATGCATGGTGCGAAGGAGTGAATGGGGGGAGGTGGAACCCATTCACGGACGCCCGGGGTGGGTAGTGTAAAGCCAGGTAGAGGGCGTAGGCAAAATTTGTATGGATATTGACACCTGTGGTGCGGGCAGTAGCAAGTAGTGCTTTGTAGGGTGCGTGAGTATGTGGAATGGCTGGGCGTGTGGTTTAATTGGTGCGTATGGTTATTGGGGCACTCCGCCACTGGTAGTTTGTCGGCCAGGTGAGGCCGCAGGTAGGCTCTGGGAGCCAGTTAGGGTAGTTGTGAGTTGTTGAGTGGGGCCCGAGGATCCCAGGAGAGGACCCGGGTTGCCCAATGCCAAGGTGGGCATCAGGGGGTAAAGAGCCAGGAGGGGCCTTCCCCAGTTAGGTAGTCGCAGGAGCAGGTAAGCTCGGGTTGCGACTTCAGTGGCGGAGGTGCGCAGGTAGGTAGACCTGCTAGTGGAGCCACACGACCCAGCCCCAAAATTGTGCAAGGGCACAGAGTGAAAATTCGTTGGGAGTGAGACCCAAATTCAGAGGGCACCAGGTGGGCAATGGGAATTCGGGTTCTTAGAACCACATCGTTTAAAGAGGCCGATTGCCAGGGTACGACCCCGGGTAGGTTAAAAGTAAATGTCAGTTGTGTAGTTAGGATGAGAAATCCCTTCGCACCATCCACAGTCAATCACCAAGGAGGACGAACTCCACACCAGGGCTTTGTAGACTGATTGAGTGGTGAGACGCATCGTGACGTGATGTGACAATGTGTTTGTTCCATTCCTTCCTTCTTGGGAGGGATTTGGAGACGAATGCGGAAATAGAGGGGGATATGGGAGACAAGACGTAGAGACGAATTGTAAATACAAGGAGGGCCAGGGTAATGTAAGCCGACGGTGGGGGGTGCGGACGGTTAGGGACGAGCCTGCTATGCTCACTCGTCCGCGCCCCTCACATTGCATTACCTTGTGTTTCTGTGTGCCGTTGCGCCCTTTCCGCTTTGCTGGTCGTGCTTTGTCTCTCCCCCCACCCCAGGACCATTTTGAAGGGCGAACTGTGCAGCACCATCGACCTGTGCAGCATCCCTGCTGCACCTTCCTACATGGGTGCAGCATCCCTGCTGCACTTTGCTACATCTGTGCAGCCGAAATGCGCAGCACTTTGCTGCCATATCCTTCTGCTGCACCCTTGTTACATCTGTGCAGTCGAACGGCGCAGCATTTGCTGCCATATCCTTTTGTTGTAACTTTGCTGCACCTGTGCAGGACTTTGCTGCCACAAACACTTTGCTGCACCTTACACACTCATGGACCACAAGCTTTGTGGCCTTGCACCTCTGCTGTGCAGCACTTTGCTGCAAAATCACCTTGCATCTTCGTACCACTTGTTTTGAGTGGCATTAATGTCATGCAGTCAGACCACATGAGGTTAGCCCTGCCTGGCAAATAAATGAAATATAAACATTTTTTGTGCATTTTTTTATTATGGTGTGCTGGGGATGAGAAGATGTGTAAGTTTAGATAGCCCTGAAGATCAAAAATGGTCTGTATGCTGGTCCGGGGGCTAACCGGTTTGATAGGCACACAGAAGAAGCAAGAAGCAAGCAGCAAGTGTTATGATTTAATTGATGAGTGTGTTGTGTTTTTGCTGTGCTTTCTCTCCCCTCCAATCTTCTCTTCCAAAAATTACAGGTCCTGGGTCATAAAATTGTAAATAAGAAATTAAGTTTCTGTGCTTGTAAATATAAAAATTCTGCCCACTGGCTATGTGTTTAGTTTGACAAATTCCGCAATTCGGTTAGTTGTGGGCGTGATTCTGTTAGACAGCTACTCAACGCAATAGGAGGGACATATTTAGTGTTTTAAAAATGTCGCATACACGGGTTAGAGTAAATGTTAGGGGGAACCACACCTATATGTCACATGTAAAAGTATAGTTAATTTTACATGTCATTCTCAAAAGCGGTCGTTTCATTTGTTGGTTTCGACTCGGGGACGGGTCTGACGAGGGAGAGGGGTAGTGTTGCGGTTTTGTGTTTTTGCAATAAAAGATTAATTTCCCCTCATAGTTAGTCACACTACAACATGTAGCCTCGTTTAAGATCAGTTATTTCTTCGTAAGTGTAAGCGTAGACCTTTCCGATGTGTAGTTTTGCGTTGAGTAGAATAACGAGAGTTAGGTCTCCTTCCAATGCTTTATGCCGCCTCGATGCTTTGGTTTTTGGTGCAAATTACCACGAGGCCGGCCTGACAAGTCGATCCAGGCCAAAGGAAGGCAGGGCAGGAAAAGTGGGAGTGACCGGTAAGCACGAGCCGCCAATCAGGGCTCGAGGGGAGTGTCTTACCACTGCGTCAAAAGGCGTGGTTTGGAACATTCGATGCGGGCTAAGCACGTGGCAATATAACCCTTTGCGCGAAGCCCCCACCTCAGTGATGAGGCAAACCCATGCAAGAAGGACATGTGCTGAGTGACGAGCTTGAGTTATCGGTTCGGAGCGCTGTGTTGAATTACAAGTTATGAGCCGGGGTCCTCTGTTGAACAGATCTGAGGAGAGGTGCGCTGAACCAGGTTGGGAGTTCTGAGAGTGCACGGTGTTGAATTGGGCTACAAGTTAAATGCGTGGTTGAGCTTGAGGCAGATCCTCTGTTGAGCTACGAGGGTGAAAGCGCGCCGTTATATAAATCGCGCTGTGAAGAACCGCCGAGCCGGGTGAGAGACGCGCATATTCGCCTGCCTGCCTTTGTTCGAGATACGCGCCGCGAGGATCCCTCCCGCCTGCCTGCCTGCCTTCGTCGAGGGACGTGCTGTGACCACAGAGGGCCACGCCGGGCGAGCTGCTCCTGAACAACAAAGCCGGTGCGTTCAGCACATGAACCATCCTTCCTTCATTCCCCCTGTGAGTGTGAACGGGCCCATTGTCTGGGAATTTCGCTAAGACTGCTTAAGTGCCTGCTCTGTGTCTCTTCGACTTGTATAGCTGTAAATAAACCTGTTCTTCCTTCGATTTGATTGTTCCCGTCATTTCCATCTGTTGACTAAGCGTGGTACGAATTATATCACTCTAATCGGGTTCCAATAATAAGGTAACTGCACGGACCACGTGGTACGCCATCCGCTCGGACGTACTCAAATTACACGTGGTTCGTGCGAGACTTGATCCCCGCTTCCGCGGCGGCGTAGGTACTTAGGTACGTGCGAGAATTGTCCCGAAACCCTGTCCTGCTTTCGACCGGAAGTGGCGACTCGAGTCTCACGGTTTCGAAGACCCAAAGAGAACAAGGGGCTTAATCTCCCCTTGGTAAGGGAACGTGGGTTGCACGGGAAACCGTAACAATACAGTCACGTGAAAAAGTAAGTACACCCCATGTAAAGTTTTGACCTTTTCTACATATTTCAACATACAGCTATTTGATCTTCATTTCAACAATATTGATAGATAAAGGTGATATAATATAACAAATATCATGAAACATTTACATTTTGTAGTCCATTGAATAATTTAAATAAACATAAATGCAAATTTCGCATGTGGAAAAACTAAGTACACCCCTACATTTATCACTCCTTCAAATACCTAAAATTAGAATCAGGTGCACCAGCTCAGGTGCAAATGATTAGAACATCGTTAGAGAGGAACTTGGAGGAACCTGTCTTATTTAAACCTCAGACATTTAGTTTGATTTGCTCTTTGTTGTTGAAGTGTGCGGCGTCACCATGCCTAGATCAAAAGAGTTATTTGAGGCCTTCAGAAAAAAGGTTATAGATGCCTATGAGTCTGGGAAGGGATTAAAAAAGATCTCCAAACAATTTGAAATCAATCATTCGACTGTCCGGAAGATCATCTACAAGTTGAGAAGATTCCAAACAACTGCCAACTTGTTCAGGCCAGGCTGCCCCAAAAAGTTCAGCCCGAGAGCAGACCACAAGATGCTGAAAAAAATCTCGAACAACCCCAGAATGTCATCACGGGACCTACAGGTAGTTCTTGCCCCTGTTGATGTCAAAGGGCACGAGTCTACCATTAGAAAGAGGCTGCACAAATTTGATCTACATGGGAGGTGTGCCAGGAGGAAACCTTTGCTGTCCAGAAAGAACATCAGGGCAAGACTAAAGTTTGCCAATGAACACCTAGGCAAAGAGCAGCACTTCTGGAACAATGTGCTCTGGACAGATGAGTCAAAGGTAGACCTATTTGGCCACAGTACCAGAAGACATGTTTGGCAAAAACCAAAGACATAATTTGACCACAAGAACCTGATACCAACTGTAAAGCATGGAGGTGGAAATATTATGGTTTGGGGCAGCTGTGCTGCATCAGGGCCTGGGCAGCGCACCATCATAGAATCCACTATGAATTCTTCATTATACCAGAGGGTGCTTGAGGATAATGTGAGGCCATCTGTCGGAAAGTTGAAGCTCAACCGAAGGTGGACCTTGCTTTACCCTATCTTGAGCTTTACCCACCAGAACACTTTGTACTAACATAGTCCATGACCCCACAGGCCATTTTAACATTTGAGCCACCTTCTCAAAGTGTAGAAAGAACTTGGCTACCTCCTTTTCATTAAAGGATGGAACCAGCCTCACATGCCGACCAACATCCCAAGAGTTCTGACTGGTTGTCGAACTAGCCGGCATGGATACTACTTCTCTCCGTTCCCCCAGTAATTCAAGCTCCTTGAGTTTAAGTTCCCTCTGATACTCCATGTCCCGTTCCTTTAAATCCCTTTCGGCTCTCCTTTCCTGTGCTCTTTCCTCTGCTCTTCTCTCCTCGAGTTCTCGTTCCTGTTCTGCTCTTTCCTTTTCTGCTTTCCATTCTAACTCTTTTAACCTTTCCTGGCTCTGCAGTTGCATCTCCATTTTCCGGAGTTCCATATTTCCTTTTTCCTCTGGTAACCAATCCAAGGCTACCTCTTCCCATGTTCCTTGTCCCACTAAAGACTCTACCACCAATGTCTGCATCTCTGCTTTCTTCATACTAACTCGGACCTCCAAGTTAAAATATTTGGCCAATATCATGAGTTCCGATCTTTTTAACGCCTGGAACTGTGCCTCGTTAGGGGACGTCGCAAACTTTTCTACTTCAAACACCATTGTGACTATTAGTTAGCACCTGTTAACCTTCACACAAAAATTTCAAATTTTTAGAAATACAAATTTGGGAATGTTAGAAAATTCAAAATTTGGGAATTTGGGGAATGTTAGGGAATTCTATCCCAGACGAGCCCCCAATTTCTGTTATGTGCTCCTCCCCAAACCCCGGCCACGGTGTACCTCCGAGCCCCGAAAGGAGTCACGGCAGAAAGATGTGCTATTATGTGTGCCAATGACCAGTGGTGAAACCACACCAATCAATTGTTACAAAAACCAAGTATTGTATTGAAACCACACAAAAATAACACGTAACGCACGTACAAGAAAACCTCACTTGCACAGCAAACGCCATATAATTTATATGATGGTACCACCAATTTCCTGAATCAATAACTCACGGTATTCCCACGTGAGCAATCGGTAACATCCCCCAAAGTCACTGTGTCACGATACCAGGCCAAAGTCGATCCACTTGGCTCTCGCGATCACAAGAAAAGGTCGTACTGAGACCTGAACCCAGAACGGCTAACAGTCGGCGCTGCAGACGAGCCGCTTGGTGAGGTGTCGGGCCGACGTCGATCCAGTAAAAGTTCACCCAAAAGGCGACTGGGAATTCACACCTTTGGTTCACCAGACAATGACGCTGACATGAACGATCAGCGGCCCCCAAGCGGAGAACCGCGAAGAACCGCGAGTTCTCAAGCGAAATCCACGACACACACGAGAACCAGGCGAAGGGCTGGTGCGAGGTGAAATGGCTGGTGCGAGGTGAAATGGCTGGTGCGAGGTGAAATGGCTGGTGCAAAGTGAAATGGCGGACAGGCCGGTAATGGAGGCGTACCTGCTCTTCAGCGATGATTCACTTTCGGAACCCAAAGCAAAACCCGTCACACAGGTTTATTTGCCACAGCAATAACGACACTCTCACAGGAATCCCTTTCCTCGGGAAACCAATATTCGCTCGTGACCAATGTCCACCAGCATCCGCTCGACACCTCGAAGCAGATCGGCCTTCCTTTCCCAATCTCACTTGATCCGCTGCTGCCTCTTCCTCTTCTTCCGGTTTCTCCCTCACCCATCTCGTTTTCCTTCTGAGACATTATTTTTACCTTTGAAGACAGTTATCTCCATTTCACACTCAAACTGTAACAATAATCGTACATGAAACTAAAAATGCTTCAAGTGGATGACAACCACAAAGACGGGAGTGACGAATCCGTAACAGTAACGTCCAAGTACTAAAAACGGAAGGGGTTTGTAAGTGACAAAAAGTCAATTTGTGTTCTGCCGTGTTCAAGTGTATAATTTAATTTAAATAAAATAAAGATTGTAAAGGTCGTATAAATTAATTAATTTTCTGACCTTACCATCATTTACTCAGTGTCTATTACATCACCCTATCAAGCGCATTACATTAGTTCTTCGTGCCTGATTAGTGGTTGGGAATCACGTTACACACGTTACATATGATGTTGAAAAGCTACTGAGTTGGTTTGGAGCGTTCTAATAAGACATTATGACATCAGATCTTGGAGCGTTGGCATTGAAGACCAGCAACTTGGTCCAACAGCTCACGTTGGCATTGATGAGTGGCCAGAATGTAGCGCATAATGATGATCTACTGGGTTTCTCAAATTCCCAGGTGCGCGAGCGAGTGAAAAGTGTCAAAGAGTGCAGCAGGTACGAAAGGGCATGACAGTGTCATCGATGTGGCACACACCAGGGTAGTGTTTGTCCCTGGGCGTGGTACCTCGCAAAATGTAGGTGAGCCGACTGCTGTAGACTGTAGTAGGCGGTAGAGCTCCATGCCCTCTCATTGCGCTGCTGTAAGTGTATTGAAATTGATGGTCGTGGTGTTGGTAGAAGACAACACCAACACCTCGATGCATGAGCGAGTTGGCGATTCCTTTGATGTGTCGCATATCGGTGGTGAATTGCCAGGTATAATTGAGTTGGCGAAGTGTGCGAGGAGAGTGAGTGTCCTATTGAGTGAATAGAGCGAAGGTTAAAGGTTTGTGGTCAGTCAAGACGGTGAATTGTCCGGCCTCTAAGAAGTGACGGAAGTGCTTGATGGCGAGGTATACAGCGAGTAATTCCCGATCGAAGGAGCTGTACTTGCACTCTGTTGGATTCAACGTGTGAGAGAAGAAGGCCAGTGGACACCAATCGGCATCGATGAACTGGTGAAGTGCCGCACCCACCACGACCTCAAACGCGTCCAACAACAGACTTGTTGGCAGCTCTTTAACTTTTTCTTTATAAATTATCACTGGAGGAATTCCCTATAGATGTTGCTGTTTTTTCCAAGTTTCGGATCATTCCACCTCTTTGTTGTTATTTTGAATCTTCAAAAATTCCTTTACAGAAATATTCCAGTGAATCTTTTTTCAGAGGGTCTTGATACATTTTGCTTTTGTTTTCCTCTTTAATACATCTGGTTTTGCTTTCTCCCTTTGAATTTGTCGTAGTTTTTAAAGCTTCCTTGCTATCTCTTCTATTTCAAATTAGTTTTCAGCATCCATAAATTCAGGTCTTTGTCTTTGATTTAAAATTTATTTTTTGGATTCCCTTCTTTAGCTTTGGGCTTTGGGTTCCTCATTAATTGGTGTATTTGTTCAGTTTCCTTTCTCAGTAGTTTCTCCCTCTCTCCATCTCCGTCTCCATCGTGTCTCTCTCTCTCTCTCTCTCTCTCTCTCTCTCTCTTTCTCGTCTCTCTCGTCTCTCTCGTCTCTCTCGTCTCTGTTTCTACGATGGTTTTGGTTTTTTGTTCCTGGGTCTTGGTCTATAGTTGTTGCAGCGTTGTTTTCCTGGTACTTTTTCTTGAATGTGCAGTGCAGGTGCAAGGCATATATTATTAATTTCCTTCAAAGAGGATGATTTTAGTTTAATTTTACCAAGTGACCAGTGGGCACTTCTGTCTTGCAGATAACAGATCAGGATGTCACATAACAAAGGGAACAGCAGGAGACGGGAGAAATGCAAATAGCAGGGCGGAGGGAGAAGGGAAATGGAGATGTACAAACAAAAGACGCAGGTAACGATGAGTAGGTTGAGAATGCAAGGGGACAACAAGATAAATACATAAGCAAAAATATTTGGAGGGGTGGGGTGGTTTAACGGGTGCAGAAAAGATCGTGGCTTTGGATGACCTCAGACGGTGGTGAACAGCTGTCTTGAAGACCCAGAGGGAATAATTGGATCGAAGAGAGTGTGGAAGGCGATTCCACCGGCGGGAAAAAAGAGGAATAAATGAGTGGAGGTGAGCAGTCGTTCTGGATTTAGGCAGTTCCACTAGGTGGGTTGTTGGACAGTGTCGGTCCTGCAGATACTTGAGGGGACAAAGCATAGAGAGGGCAGAGCGTGCAAGACCAGAAATGAGGCGGAAGAAGACAGAGTCACAAGCAACCTGTCGGCGATGGCGAAGTGATAGGCCCATAGACTCAGCTTCATCGCTATAGATTGCAAGGATCTTGAAGGCCTTGGTTTTCATGGCATCCACCTCAGCAAAAGGTGAGGCGAGGGACAGCAGTACTCCATCAGGTTTTGTCTGTCTAAGGAGAACGAATAGGCTGCTGCCTGCCTGTCTGAAGGATGAGGGATGTTATGGCAGAAAGTGGCATCATCTGCAAAAATATGAATGATTTTACAGAGTGAGTGAGATCATTGAATATTAAGAATAATATGGGGCCTACAACACTGCTTTGGGGTTCTCCAGCCTTGACGGGGAGAGGTTATATGAAAAGGTTTCATTAAGAGATCAACGTTTGCTACGAGAGTGGATGAAGTCAGTGATCCAAAAGTGGAATTGGCCTTGGATTCCATAGGCGGAGAGTTTGGAGTATTATACACAATATCAAGTTCAGCAGTTTTCTGTTCACAAACCTCCAATAACATCTATCACTGGAGTGAAAGTAAGGCAAACAAACAAAAAAAAGTAAGGCAAACATAGGAGCCAGTAGGCCCATATCATCAGCATAGCAAATGTTATTGACAGACATCCCTGACACTTTACAACCAACCTTTGCACTATTCAAACTTTTTGATGGAGGATATCTCATGTACAGATGGAGGATATTGGTCATTCACAGGTGGATGATATGGTCTATTGCAGGAAATTGATCTGTAGTAGCACCATCATCCTGTGGGTCACATAAGAGATCATTTGCTTTATATGCCAACATGTTTCGCTGACGATCAGCTTTGGCCTGTTCTTTGATGAGATTATTGGAATGATTTCATCTGCCATTTTGGAAACTTTCTTGTCATATATTTTCTTTCAGATGGAAAGGCCAATCGGAAAAGGGACAGCACTCCTCAAGACAAGAATTTGAGAGTCGGGCTGTTAGCTGTGGCTTGTCAGTAGCATAGAAGGTACAGATGGTCTCCACTTTGCTTTGCACCTATGCTTTCCATCCCTCCTTGTGAAGACCTGCACAATTCAGTGGGTCTATCACAGATAGGGCTTGTACTTCTGCTGGAAGCACAAGTGACTCTTGGATTTATTGGTGGAGGGCTTTGAATGGTTTGACAACTTCAGTCTCATAATCCAAGAAAAAATGTGGCTGGTTCGAGTGGTGTTTGCCATTTAACATTTCACTTAGAGATTATGTCATATACACCACATGACCAAAAGTATGTGGACACCCGAACATTACACATCTCATTCCAAAATCATGGGCATTAATATGGAGTTGGTTCCCCCCTTTGCTGCTATAACAGCTTCCACTCTTCTGGGAAGGCCTTACACTAGATGTTAGAACATTGCTGCGGGGATTTGCTTCCATTCAGCTACAAGAGCATTAGTGAAGTCGGGCACTGATGTTGGGCGATAAGGCCTGGCTCGCAGTCGGCGTTCCAATTCATTCCAAAGGTGTTTGATGACGTTGAGGTCAGGGCTCTTTGCAGGCCAGTCAAGTTCTTCCACACCGATCTCAACAAACCATTTCTGTATGGACCTCGCTTTGTGCATGGGGACATTGTCATGCTGAAACAGGAAAGGGCCTTCCCCAAACTGTTGCCACAAAGTTGGAAGCGCACAATTGTCTAGAATGTCATTGTATGCTGTAGCGTTAAGATTTCCCTTCACTGGAACTTAGGGGCCTAGCCTGAACCCTGAAAAACAGCCCCAGACAATTATTCCTCCTCCACCAAACTTTAGAGTTGGCACGATGGATTCAGGCAGGTAGCGTTCTCCTGGCATCCGTCAAACCCAGTTTCGTCCATCGGACTGCCAGATGTAGAAGCGTGATTCATCACTCCAGAGAACGCGTTTCTACTGCTCGAGAGTCCAATTGCGGCGAGCTTTACACCACTCCAGCCGATGCTTGGCATTGCGCATGCTGATCTTAGGCTTGTGTGCGGCTGCTCGGCCAGGGAAACCCATTTAATGAAGCTCCCGATGAATAGTTGTTGTGCTGACGTTGCTTCCAGAGGCATTTTTGAACTTGGTAGTAGTGCGGGAGCCCAGAAACATTTGTTTCACATCTCGAGTACAAAAGGTTTGAGGCCTGGAATATATGCATCTATGATAGGAGACCCCAAAAAGGCAATTCTTAAGTTCTGCAATTCTGCACAGCAACCAGGGGGCGCCACCAAAGACCCCTAAATGTGACTCTTAATTCACAATTTGAGTACATCTTTCAAACTTGTCTTAAAATGTTCTCTATAGGAGTGGAAATCAGAATTCCCAATTCTTAAGTTTTCAATTTGTGTATTAGGTCGCTTAAGAACGACCTAATTAATGCTAATTAACGCTATTTAGCATTTTTAATTCACAATTTGAGTACATCCATGAAACATATGGCAATGTATTCCTTAGGTCATCCTAAATCAAGATCAGTCATTCTTAAGTATCCATTTCATGTATTAACCCACTTAAGAACGCAAAATGTACTCATTGACCCCGTCCCTGGCAAGGTGAGTGTTAATTCACAATTTGAGTACATCTTTCAAATTGGTCCCAAACTGTTCAGTAGATCATCGTGAATCAAGAACAGCAATTCTTATGTGTCCATTTCATGCATCAACCCACTTAAGAATGCAGTCAGTATTGTAACGGAATTTGGGTTGTCACTGGCTGCTATCCCCCCTCCACTCCCTGGCTGGCCCTCCCTTATATGCAAGGGAGGGGCTGGAGTGCTGACCTGAGGGCAGGCCCCAAGTAGACACCCACACCAGTGCTGAGCATGCACACACCTGTCTGGCTGGCCGGATCGAGGGTGTTCAGTTTTGGTTAAGGAAGGAGTTTTGGCCTCCCAGCCAATGGGGAGGCTTCTTCCCTAACTTGAGCCAATTACACCCTAAACAGGAAGTGCCTCTCTACAGAAATGACTGTCCTGCAGTGAATAACTGGGACCAATATACAACATTGTTTGGGGAATAATAACCAGTGACTTAAAGGGAAATATTAACACATTATCAATCCAGGTTTGTGACACTATCTTGAGGGACGAACTTTCTGGGACACCCTGTAGAGGGAGTTGTCGGTTTATCATAGGACCTAATCATGGGGAATCTCCTGCTCTTTCCCTCCATAGATTCTCTGAATCGGCTGCAGAATGTCTGATGTTGCCTGCAATGCCTAGATCACTGCTTAGGTAAGTCAACAAATAGGGTTAGGGTTTGGGGTTAGGTGGCAAAACCCCGGCAGAGGTTGTAGAAGGTGACGACTCCTTGGATGGACATAAATGTGGGGCATTGCTATGGTGAACATCACTGGCGGCTTTAACAGGTGGCGTTTGGGATGAGATGGCGGTAAAGTTCTTGTAACAAGAAACATGGTAACCCTAACCATAACCCTAACCCAACCCTAACCCTAACCCTAACCCAACCCTAACCCTAACCCAACAAACAATACTATGCTGTAGGCCTAATAAGCATTCGGGGCCGATACAGAATTATGTAGCCCTAGGCCTAGGTGGCGCGCAGGAAATGTCCAGGCAGATGAGGGTATCCAAAGTTCTGTATGCATACCGATTTCAGGTTCGAACCACAGCTGAGTAGAAAATAATGACTTATTGCCTCAAAATTTGAAATAACTTCTTTTGGATTTCACTGACCAAAACTGACTGACTCGCCATGCTCACTGACCACCCGCTGTGATTTTATTTTTCAGACAATGATTTGAAACATGCAACCATGGAATCGGCCACCAATACTACGCCTACTGTCCAGCCTACTGTCCAGCCTACTGTCCAGCCTACTGTTTCATCATTGGAACGCAGATGTATTCTTCACATCCAACGCAGTGCAGACAAGAAAGCTCGTCCAGACGTTCTACCTTTCAAGGATACGCAATGGGAAGCAGTAGAAACAGCAGCAGCTAATAGACGGCAAAAGCAACATTTCCAGGACTCTGTCTATTGTGGTGTAGTTCAGAGATTGCCTACGTCTCCTGCTGAAATGGATGGTTACCATGTTTCTTGTTACAAGAACTTTACCGCCATCTCATCCCAAACGCCGCCTGTTAAAGCCGCCAGTGATGTTCACCGTAGCAATGCCCCACATTTACGTCCATCCAAGGAGTCGGCACCTTCTACATCATCTGCCGGGATTTTGCCACCTGTTTGTCTATTCTGTGAGAAAAAGATAAAACGACTCAAAGGTGGAAGCGTCGAACTGTTGGGAAGATGTGAAACCATTGAAGCCGGTGTATCGATCCAAAATGCAGCAAAGACATTAAATGACAGTAAGGTTATTCCAAAAGTAGTTGATACGGATTTAATTGCCAAGGAGGCCCACTACCATCATTCATGTAAAAGTGCGTATTTGTTGTCAGCCAATCGAGTTTCCCAAAAGGACACACGTGAAACAAAAACGCCTTCTGAGACCAGTGTGTTGGACATTTTTGCATACATTGGGCAATCTGTAATAATAGACAACAGACCTGAACTTCTTAATTCTGTATATGAACGTTATCTTGATATTTGTTCGGCATCCGCAGAAACGCCCAGGGGAAGCGCCTTCAGCCTCTCTAGGACATTGATGAGTCACTTCAAAGCGCGCATAAAGATACAGAGTTCACTTGGGAAAAGGCTTGGAAACATCTTATATAATGCAGAAACCGCAGATGATGCAATTCGTGTTGTATATGATTACACATCTACTGATGAGAGAACAATCGCCAAAGCAGCATTGCTTTTGCGCAACCAGTTGCTCAAGGTTGAAAAGGTCGACCTTCCTGAATGTCCGACATTGGAGGATTTAAGAAACGGGGACTCGTCACCCCCAAAACTTGTAGTAGATTTTTTCAATATTTTGTACGGAGGGCTAAAACCAGAGCGATATACAGAGTCAGTAAAGCGCCGCGCAAATTCGTCTAGTCAGGATGCCTTGTTCATTGTACAACGGGGTCGCGCAAAACCTGCAAAACATGTAGCTCTTGGTATGAGTGTTAAGTCGGTCACTGGCAGTAAAAAAATGGTTCAAGTCCTGAACAGGTTTGGTCACTGTTTAAGCTACAACACATTGGAAGAAGTTGAAACTGCCACAGCTGAATCCATTCAAGAACAGAAGCTTGCTTGTCCAAAAGGAACAGTCGTAGGTAAACCAGTCGGATTAGCCTTCGACAATTTCGATGAGATGACTCAAACCATGTCTGGAGCCAATTCGCTGCACGATACCATGGGTATTCTGTACCAAAATGTGCCAGCACCTGATGAAGAACGTGAAGCATCTGCTGTCATGGCAGTTTCAACCTCAACTAGTGCTCGGCAAGTAAAGACAGGCAAAAGGAAGAGAACCCTTGAGAGTACAGATACTGCACTCCAGCCATATAGGAAGATACCAAAGATGACGAAGTTCAGTTACAAAAACACTGCAGTCTACAGCCTTCCAGATGTTAGCAACAAGGCTCGCCACCTGGACCTCGTGTGGATGATGAGCCATGCCATTGGCAATGATGTATTGCCTATTATGTGGGTTGGGTTTAATGCAAGCATTTGCAGTGACCACCTTCCAAAACAAGAGGTTCTATATATGCCAAACTTACGCCAGCCTATCACCAGCCTAGAGGTCGTGCAGGAGACTCTCCTCATCACGCAGAGGTGTGCTAATGAGACGGGACAGAAATACGGAATAGTCAGTTATGATCTGGGCGCAGCCAAGCCGGCACTTCAAATACAAGTGACTGAGAAACCGAAATTTGATAACATTTTCATAATGTTAGGCCCATTCCACATCGAAATGGCTTTCTTCAAGGCTATTGGGAAACTCCTGTCCAACTCTGGAGGACCAGAAATGCTGACTGAATCTGAGGTACTTGCAACCGGATCCTTAAACGGATTTTTGACGGGGAAACATTTCAACAGGTGCAAGAGATTGCACCCCATACTAGCCCTTGCTCTTGAGATGCTACACAATTTTTATAAAATTAACATTAAAAATTGTTTTTTGTTCCGAGATTTGAGATTTAATTGTTGATGGGCGGTAGAACCAGGACGCCAATTTACTACATGACTTACTATGATCTGATTTTGAAGCATAATTCATGCATACTAAGTACATTTTTGTGTAGTTTATAAAAAAATAAAACATTGTGTTTGTATACAATCTATGTTTCTCCTTTTTGTCAGTGTGCATTCTTAAGTGGGTTAATACATGAAATGGATACTTAAGAATGACTGATCTTGATTTAGGATGACCTAAGGAATACATTGCCATATGTTTCATGGATGTACTCAAATTGTGAATTAAAAATGCTAATTAGCGTTAATTAGCATTAATTAGGTCGTTCTTAAGCGACCTAATACACAAATTGAAAACTTAAGAATTGGGAATTCTGATTTCCACTCCTATAGAGAACATTTTAAGACAAGTTTGAAAGATGTACTCAAATTGTGAATTAAGAGTCACATTTAGGGGTCTTTGGTGGCGCCCCCTGGTTGCTGTGCAGAATTGCAGAACTTAAGAATTGCCTTTTTGGGGTCTCCTATCATAGATGCATATATTCCAGGCCTCAAACCTTTTGTACTCGAGATGTGAAACAAATGTTTCTGGGCTCCCGCACTATAGTGAGTGTTGCAACCAAGACAGACGATTTTTATGCGCTATGTCCTTCAGCACTCGGCGGTCCCGTTCTGTGAGCTTGTGTGGCCTACCGTTTCGCGGCTGAGCTGTTGGTGTTCCTAGACGTTTCCACTTCACAATAACAGCACTTACAGTTGACCGGGGCAGCTCTAGCAGGGCAGAAATTTGATGAACTGACTTGTTGGAAAGGTGGCATCCTGTCACGTTGAAAGTCACTGAGCTCTTCAGTATGGCCCATTCTACTGCCAATGTTTGTCTATGGAGATTGCATGGCTGTGTGCTTGATTATATATACCTGTCAGCAATGGGTGTGGCTGAAACAGCCAAATGTGCGAATTATAAGGGGTGTCCGCATACTTTTCGTCATGTAGTGCGTGTGTGTATATATACAGTCACGTGAAAAAGTAAGTACACCCCGTGTAAAGTTTTGACTTTTTCAACATATTTCAACATACAGCTATTTGATCTTCATTTCAACAATATTGAAAGATAAAGGTGATATAATATAACAAATATCATGAAACATTTACATTTTGTAGTCCATTGTATAATTTAAATAAACATAAATGCAAATTTCGCATGTGGAAAAAGTAAGTACACCCTTGGCTCTAATAGGTGGTATTGCCCCCTTTGGCAGAAACAACCTCAAGTAGGCGTTTCTTATAACTGTCTACCAATCTCTGACATTGACAGGGAGAATTTTTTGCCCACTCCTCCATGCAGAATTCTTTCAGCTGTGCGATGTTTGAGGGGTTTCTTGCATGCACAGCTCATTTAAAATCCCCCCACAACATCTCGGTGGGATTTAGATCCGGGCTTTGACGTGGCCATTCCAGAACCCTTAATTTCTTTCTTTTCAGCCATTCCTTGGTGGATTTACTGGTATGTTTATGGTCATTGTCATGTTGCAAGGTCCACCTTCGGTTGAGCTTCGACTCTCCGACAGATGGCCTCACATTATCCTCAAGCACCCTCTGGTACAATGAAGAATTCATAGTGGATTCTATGATGGTGAGCTGCCCAGGCCCTGATGCAGCAAAGCTACCCCAAACCATAATATTTCCACCACCATGCTTTACAGTTGGTATCAGGTTCTTGTGGTCAAATGCTGTCTTTGGTTTTCGCCAAACATGTCTTCTGGTACTGTGGCCAAATAGCTCTACCTTTGACTCATCTGTCCAGAGCACATTGCTCCAGAAGTGCTTGTCTTTGCCTCGGTGTTCATTGGCAAACTTTAGTCTTGCCCTGATGTTCTTTCTGGACAGCAAAGGTTTCCTCCTGGCACACCTCCCTTGTAGATCAAATTTGTGCAGCCTCTTTCTAATGGTAGACTCGTGCACTTTGACATCAACAGTGGCAAGAGCTACCTGTAGGTCCCGTGATGACATTCTGGGGTTCTTAGAGACTTCTTTCAGCATCTTGCGGTCTGCTCTCGAGCTGAACTTGCTGGGGCGGCCTGGCCTGAACAAGTTTGCATTTGTTTGGAATCTTCTCCACTTGTAGATGATCTTCCGGACAGTCGAATGATTGATTTCAAATTGTTTGGAGATCTTTTGAAATCCCTTCAAAGACTCGTAGGCATCTATAACCTTCTTTCTGAAGGCCTCGGAGAGCTCTTTTGATCTAGGCTTGGTGACGCCGCACACTTCAACAATAAAGAGCAAACCCAACTAAATGTCTGAGGTTTAAATAAGACAGGTTCCTCAAGATCCTCTCTAACGATGTTCCAATCATTTGCACCTGAGCTGGTGCACCTGATTCTAATTTTAGGTATTTGAAGTAGTGATAAATGTAGGGGTGTACTTACTTTTTCCACATGCGAAATTTGCATTTATGTTTATTTAAATTATACAATGGACTACAAAATGTAAATGTTTCATGATATTTGTTATATTATATCACCTTTATCTATCAATATTGTTGAAATGAAGATCAAATAGCTGTATGTTGAAATATGTTGAAAAAGTCAAAACATTACATGGGGTGTACTTACTTTTTCACGTGACTGCATATATATATATATATATATATATATATATATATATATATATATATATATATATATATATATATACATATATATATACATATATATATATATATATATATATATATATATATATGTATGTATGTATGTATGTATAGATGTATGTATGTATAGATATATGTATGTATGTATAGATATATATATGTATGTATAGATATATATATGTGTCGGATTGGGACTTAGGACTTGGGACTCAGAAGACTCAGAAGAAAGGAGCAACGGATATATTTATTGGAACTCGAGTACTCAAGCTTGAGGACAGCAAAGTTGCATTGAAACTCACAAGGAATGACCAACAGTACAACAAGATGCTCTGAAATAATTCAATTAACATTGCTTTATACTAGGGCATGCCCGTACTATATATATATCTAAAATTATATCCCCCCCCCTATTTACATGAAATGGTTTGGTCCAAAGCGAACGGCTTGCGAGTGGTGACAATCCCCCCCCTCTATTTACATGCAATGGTTCGGTCCAAAGCGAACGGCTTCCGGAGTTTGGTAAAGAAATCGCCATCGCGTACACAAACGCGCAGGAAAGCGAATGAATCGCAAATTCGTTTTTATTAGTTGTAAAACATAATGCCCAATTATTCAATTATCGCCAACGTATTTTGGCTTTTTGCAATTTAATCGCAAGGAAAAGTAGAAAGAGAAGAGGGAAAAAAAGAAAAGCCTTGCCTTGCTGCAAACAGCTGCTGCAAACAACAACAACATGGAAGGCTGCACTGTCCGGAAGTTGGCATATCGCAGTTACGATTATTTTAGTGTTAATGGCCAATTATTCAATTAGCGCCAACGTATTTTGGCTGTTTGCAATTTAATCGCAAGGAAAAGTAGAAAGAGAAGAGGGAAAAAAAGAAAAGCCTTGCATTAACGCATTAACGCTTGCATTGCATTAACGGTTCGGCACACGTGATAGCTCGCTGCTCTCTGATTGGTTGAAGCGTTTTTTGGACATAGCTCGGTAGGTACTTGTCCGATTAATTACAAACCTTGAAAAGGCACATCCTCGGGTCCCCAGCAATATACCTGGCAAGTTTCAAGTATATCGGACCCGTGGTTGTCGAGAAACAGCGGTCACAGACAAACACACAGACACACAGACACACAGACACACAGACACACAGACACACAGACACACAGAGATTGCTGGAATTATAGATAGATAAAGAAAGTCAGGGGTGGAGTTAGCTCACAAGACACAGAGACAGAATGGGCTCATTGGGCCTCCCACCATAGTCCCATCCTGTTGTTCAGTTAATTAAAGGAAGTTCATCCAAGGCCAGTCATGGGTTAGCTCTGATAAGGAGATGGTCAGCATTATGTGGCAACATGTTTACAACTTTCTGTATAGCAGCTGGCTTGGGAAAGTACAAAGGGGAGTGGACACTCATAAAACTGTCAACTTGCAAGATAATGGCAGAGTCAGGAGAAAGGCAAAGAGAGATAAGAGTTGCCTCCAAGGCCTGAAAAGGGGAACTAGAGATTGTGCCCACGCAGGCCAGAGCACACAGGCAGAGAACTCCTTATTAGGATATTACACATCCTCAATGCAGTAGAAAGAACTCAGTATCATAAAAGAGTACAGTAGCAAGTCAAAACAAAACATATAATTGGTTATACTTGGTAATTGGTAAAGCAGCAAGGATATACAAAGGGGGAGGGGCATTACAGCTCCCTACATACCGCCCTTTTGGATCTAAGATACAAAGTTATCTACGAGCCAATCAAAGGCCTTTATTTCAAACAAAAACAGAAAAATCATTCAACATATCACGCGAAGGCAGCCCCGTAAGAATGTCCCGTACCAAAGCACCACACAAACTCAGTAGGATGATTCGCGTCTGTATGTGAGTATGCAATGTAAGGCCGTAAAAGCAGAGTGATCAAATGGCACACAAAATCCACCAAAAGAGGTGGGAGAGAGAGAGAGTGTAACTAAACGTAACGTACCACACGAATGCAGCCCAGTGAGCATGTCCCGTACCCAGTACCGCACAACGAACCCAGCAGGCTGATCCGCGGGTGTGTGGGTGCAAGTGGGTGTAAGTGGATGTATGATGTATGTAAGTCGGGTGTAGATGGGTGTATGAGGTGAGACCGTAGAGACATGAAGATCGAATAGCGCGCCAAATCCACAACGAAGACCTCTGGTTCCACCGGGGTCCACACCCAGGAAGATCTCCGACCCACCCTTGGTCTACAGAGGTGCAGCCGGACTCCTCCCCAACTGGAGCTCGCCCAGGCTTCCCCAAGTGAAATCCTTGTAGATCTTCAGCGCTCAATCGATATTCATGTTCATGAGGTCTCTTACGTGCTGGTGATCTGGGGAAGACACAACATCGTCAGTATCAGGTGGCTCAAACCTATGGCCATGAAATAAAGCATAACGATCCAAAGGTGGGAGAGAAACTTCCTTTGGGTCAAAGTCGAGATCGTCCGAGGCGATGCTGCTTGCTTCGCTGTTATTCAAGGGCGAATCTCCAAAACAATCAGACTCGGAACTCAGAGTATTTTCACGATCGAGTTCCTCTCCATCCGGGCTTGGGTTCACAGCTGGGTCCAAATCCCGAACTGGGTCAGTGGCGTTTGACTCACTGTGGGCTTGTGAGACATAAAGGTGAGCTCGTGAAACATGGAGAGGCAGAGCCTGCATTGAAACATAAACATCAGCCGGGGACCCTCGCAAGTGGCCCACATCATCATTGGTAACATCATCAGTAACATTATTCTCAGGTGGCGTAGGCCTGCGGAAGTGGACGGCCCATAGTCATAGCCACGGCATGGCATATCGTGAAGAAACGAGAGGAATCCTTCAGGAAATCGTCGATTTCTTCTTCCGACGTGTCGGGGCCCAGTTTAAACGGCCTTCTGGTAGCCTGAAATGCTTCGAGGTCCGCATAAGTGTACTCGACATCATTATCGGTAATATCAACAATGGAAGAACAATCTTCGGAAGCGGAGATCTCATTGTCGCGGCCCAGGGACTCGTTCAGGTCGTCGTCCCAGGATCCGCGATTGGCAGTTGAGTTGACAGCTGGTGTGTCATCCGGACCCGCGATCCGCTGGTCGATCATCACCATGGCCTTTTCCGGTGTCGTCTTCAGTGTCCATCCTGTGGTAAACTTTCTCGCACACGCAAGGACTAAAGCCTTGATTAGTACACAACAAACCACTAGTCCAAGGACTATTGCCAAGGCGGTCAATATCCACTTTACTATCGTCCCTGTCCATCCTTTAAACCAGTCGGTAAGCCACTGGTGGGAGGCTTCCCGATCCATGCGATCCTTTGTCAATATGTGAGCACTTTCTCTTAACCTTATAATAGCAGCACTGACCCCTTGTGAAGGGTCAGGAATAAAAGTACAACATTTACCCTTAATTATCCCACATACCCCTCCTCGTTCTGCCAGTAGCATATCTAACGCAACCCTATTTTGCATAACCATTGTACGCAGGTGGACAACCGTGTCCAACATTTCGTCGTGTGCTGTAGCGGTGTCGTTGGCCACCCTTTCTAAGATTAACGCAATTTTGTCAATGCGGTAACTGTCCATGACCGTCCCAGCCCATGGGAAGAAGAAGCTAACGGCTTTCTCCCAATCAGCGCCGTGTAAAGTAGTGGTGTCGTCGTCGTGCCAATAGGTGCTTCGTTGTGTCCTTATGAGTGCGGTGGTATTATGCAAGTGCTGTCGCATTTCCATCTCTGGGAAAACTGATCCTAAATAGCAAATTCCTCCCCAATTATCAGGTAAATACGGGTAAGCTTTATTCCCGCATACAAACATGGTCCCGTGCGGAGCCACCAAATGGGTGGTCATGCAAGTGAGAAGGCCTGGGATAGTGTTTGTCCCGTTTTCCCCTTTCCATGCCAACTGGAGGTGTGTGAGGTTATGCAAGGGCGAGCTTGTAACGTTCACTAGCAGCGTGTGTTTCCCTTTTCTCGGGTCCGCGGGAAGGGTATCTCTACACACGGATTTGCCTACCATTACTTGGCCCTTTCCTTCTAAGCAGAGGGCCCCCCATGCCGGCTTGACCCAAACCGGCGCCGGACGTTCCTCAAAGTGTCGGGACAGAATGGGAGGGGAGTACTGGAAAACTCGTTTACACGCGGTTTCATCAGAACCTTGGCTTGTCAGAGTTGTACTAATGCATTTGGTATCTAATGGCTTCGAGCACAAATCATTGAGTGATAGGGGTAACACTACCATTGGTATGCCTGCTGTGCTGGTGCGGGGAAGGTGCATACACATCCAACACTGTGTCCTATTCTGTACTGTGGCCATATGCCGTGCGACCTTCCAGTATGTGTTCTCCTCTGGCTTCCTTCTTACTTCCTGGGCAGGAGGGGGTTTAATAACGTAGGCGGCACAACTAGGCCGGAATTGGTGTTGGGTCTCTCCCCTCTTTTTGTTCCTTCTAATCAGCGTGCGCGGGGGCCATATTCCACATTCAAGTATTATCGTGGTGTGTGGGCCGACGAGGGCATGCGACAGTAGGAGAGTAGTATTGTCGATGCCCGTGCCCCATTGATATCCTGCGGCGGCGTGACTATTCACGGTCCCAGTAAACCTTCCATTTTCCACCTGTCTAACTTTAGTTAAGACTATGCGTGGGGTTGTCATGCGTGCCTGTGGTGTCCCATTATGTACCACCATGGCTTCCATCCATCTTACAGATAACCACTTGAAATGTGTCTCCAACTCACAGCAATGTACTACTATCCCCTGTCCCCGGGGAGCCGTTATGTATTTGACGGAGTAAAGTTTAAATAACGTGTAGTTGTCGTGCCCTGGGTATTTGGGGAGATCCTCTCTCAGTGGGTTAAACTGCAGAAGCCTATCCTTGGCGGGGTTTGTTAGGCAGCTGCCCAGAATTCCCATCATCATGACCGTCATCGCCGCCCTTAGGAGACTGTGGTGCCCTAGACGGTGCATTGTCTTCAGCGGTGTGAGGTGTGGTGTCTGCAGCAATGTGAGGTGCGGTGTCTTGTGTGGCTTGTGGTGCGGGGATGGACAACTTACAATGGGTGGCGTGGATCCACGAAGGTTTACCCTCGCAGAAGACTGCCGTCGGTGTGACCAGTAGCACCTGGAATGGTCCCTTCCACCGTGGCTCCAAAGCAGCCTTGCGGGTGAAGTGCTTCACGAGCACCCAGTCGCCGGCCTGAAAGTTGTGGATGGCGTGGCCTATTGGTTCAGGCAGCGCCTCTCGTACTCGAGCATGGATGCTGCGTGCCACATTCGACAAGCCTATGCAAAATCTCAAAAGCATGTCATCCATTACTGGCAAAGCAAGGGTGGACATGTCTGTTGGTGCTGAAACGGGCAAGCTCATAGGTCGTCCCATTAATATTTCGTGGGGGGAAAGGCCCGTAGTGCGACCCGGGGTGGAACGAATGCTCATCAATGCAAGCGGAAGAGCCTCTGGCCACCTCAAGCCTGTGTCTGCGCAAAGTTTCGCTAGTTTATTCTTTAAAGTCTTGTTCGTTCGTTCCACAAGTCCTGAGGACTGTGGGTGGTAGACGCAATGGAAGGATTGTTTAACGCCCAACGCCTTCAGGATGCCCTTAACCACCTGCGCCGTGAAATGGCCTCCTTGATCTGACGAAATTATCTGGGGAATGCCAAATCTGCACATAAAATCCCACACGAGGCGCTTCACTACTGTCGGAGCATCGGATTTGACGCATGGGTATGCTTCGACCCATTTGGTGAACGTATCTACGATTACCAACACATAGCGAAACGACATGCTTGGTTCCAATTCTGTAAAATCGAACTCAATAGTTGCGAACGGCCCACTAGGCGGGGGTCGTCCCCCATCATGTGCATGTCTCGGTGGCGCCCCTCTATTGTGTTGCTGGCAGACCACACACGATCGGCACACTTCGGATACAATCCGTGACAGTCCTGGCGCTGCCCAAGTGTAGTCTATCTGTCCCATCACCCCCCTCTGGCACACATGACCATTCTGATGAGCCATGCGTGCCAGCCAGGGCAGTAAAGCCTGGGGTGCTATAGGTTTTTCATCAAGGGTCCACATTTCCCCTGGCCCAGGGCGTATCGCTCCTCGTTTGAGCCAGACCTCGTGTTCGGCCGTCGGTGCAGCATTTTGCAAATTTATGATATCGTCCTTAGTTGGTGTGGCGGGTGGTCCCGCAGTCGGTATGTCAGCAATCTGTGCGGCTGTCTTCTGTGCTCGTGTCACCATCGGCATGTTGCGTTCTATCTGTTGGTTGGCGGCCTTTCCTGCCGCCTCGTCCGCCCTTGCGTTGCCCCGGGCAACGTCAGTGTCCGCCCTTTGGTGGCCACGACACTTAATTACCGCGATAGCGCGGGGAAGTAAAATGCTTCGGAGGAGCCCTTCTACCAACGCGCCATTCTTTATCACTGAACCGGCAGATGTGAGAAAACCTCTCATCTTCCAGATGGCTCCTTTATCGTGGACTACGCCGTGAGCGTAGGCCGAATCTGTGTAAATGTTGACGGCAAGGCCTTCCGCCAAGCTGCACGCTCTGGTCAAGGCGCACAGCTCCGCCTGCTGTGCGGAAAATGTAGGTGGAAGACGCCCGCTCTCTACCGTTTCGCTATCCGAGCACACGGCGTACCCGGACAACAGGGACCCGTCCCATGCGCGCCTAGCTGATCCATCGACATAATATGTACAGTCGGGATATTCTAAGGGATTGTCCTTTAAATCCGATCGCACCGTGGAGACTAGCTGCACAACGTCGGTGCACACATGAGGTTCGCCCTCCTCAGGAGTGGGCATCAGTGAGGCTGGGTTGAGCGTCGTGCAACGTTCGATCGTGATGTTGGCTGCAGTGATCAGTGCGGATTCGTATTGCATTAATCTAGTGTTAGACAAATGCTGTGTGCTTCGCTGTAACAGCAGCGAAGTGACGCAATGTGGTACCCGTAGCGTTACTGGGTGTCCCATAACAATGTCCGCTGTTCTTTCTACTGCGTACCTGGCCGCTGCCACGGCTTGCAAGCACACCGGAAACCCTTGTTCGACCGGGTCTAACTTTTTACTAAATTAGGCCACCGGCCGCTCCTTATCCCCATGGGTCTGTGTCAAAACTGACTGGGCGAAACCTCCCACGGCGTGAGTGTAAAGGGTAAATGGTTTCGCATAATCCGGGAGTCCTAATGACGGTGCCGTAACCAGCGCCTGTTTCAGCCCGTCAAAACATCGCCTCAATTCATCCGTCCATATCAATAGGTCCGGGGCATTTGATTTGGTCGCCTCGTACAGTGGTTTAGCCAGCAGCGCAAAATCAAGTATCCAAGTGCGGCAGTATCCCGTCATACCTAGGAAGCGCAGCATTTGCCGTTGCGAGCGAGGGCGAGGCAGCTCCGTGATAGCGGTCACTCGTCCAGCATCCAATTCTCGTTTTCCGTGCGAAATGGCGTGTCCCAAGTAAGTTACAACCTGCCGCACAAACTGAAGTTTTGGTCTGCCTACTTTGTGGCCTTTGGCCGCCAAGGCCTTTAATAGGGCCAAAGAATCCATTTCGCACGCCTCCTTTGAAGGGGAGCAAATCAACAAATCGTCAACGTATTGCAGCAACACTGACCCTCCCTTCAATTCCACATCCGCCAGGTCGCGGTGCAGCGCCCGGGAAAACAGAGTGGGGCTATCTGAAAACCCCTGAGGTAGTACTGTCCAAGTATACTGGCGCCCCCTATGGGTGAAAGCGAACAAGTATTGTGACTCAGGCGCGATGGGCACAGAGAAAAACGCAGAACAAAGGTCGATGACCGTGAAGTATGTTGCGTCCGGCGGAATTGACATCATGAGGGTTTCTCCGTTTGGAACTAGTGGGTGTATGCCCTGTATCACCTTGTTCACCTCCCTTAAATCCTGTACAAATCTCCATTTGTCCTTTGACGGCTTTTTAACTGGCAAAATTGGTGTATTACATGGGCTGTTAGTTTCTACGATAATCTTCTGTTCCACTAGGGATTGAATCACTGGTGCTATGCCTACGTCGGCCTCAGGTCGTAGCTTATACTGTTTTACGTTTGGCAAGCGCATCCCCGGCTGCACTGCTATCACTAGAGGTTTGGCGTCTCGCATCCGTCCAACCTCACCGTCGCTTTTGGGCCATAAATTGTCTGGCACCTCCGCTAGGAGGTAATCCGACTCACCCGGGTCCGTCAGCACTGCCCTCATGGCATAGGTGCCTTTGGGGGGCAACTCTGCCTCTTCGAACTTTCCGTCCCTCCGTTCTGCCTTAATGTCAATTGAGAACCCTTCACCGTTTTCGAGCTGTTTCAAAGTCCAGCGGCCCCTCTTACACCGATAACCATGTAAGGGAACTTCTCGTAACCTCCCTACCATCCAACCTACACTTTCCGGCGGCCACCCTTTGGCAGTAGTGAGGGTAACATGGGCGACCGCTCCTTCGGGGTATTTGGTCAGCGCATGCTGACTCGGGGTTAGGACTACCTCAATTCCTATTCCCTCACGCCCGATCCATACCCGTGACAAGTGTAGAGGCATCCATTCGCCCAGCTTTTCCTTAACCCTTTCCCGGTAGTTCTCGTCCTCACCCGTTGCATCATAGTACGCAGTGCAATGGGGTGGATTATCCTTTAAGTCCTTTATCGAAATTTGGTGCTGTTGCATCCAATCTCGCAGCACTGAACTGTCCAAACACACATTATCTATGATATATGTCCAAGCAGACAAAGCCCCTGGATCCAAGCGCCACCAATACGCGGTGGGGCCGGGACGAGCCAGTGCCGTCATCAACAAGTCGCGTTTAGACTCCGCGACGTCTACGAAAACTCCCTCCTCGGTACATGAGATTTGACAGCCCAAACGGCACAATAAATCCCGTCCCAGCAAATTCGTCGGGGCGGTAGTGGTCATCAAGAAAGCATGTTTAGCCTCCAGCGGGCCGCATGTTACTCGCACTTCCTCCGAAATAGGAAGCGCTTGGGGTAAACCCGAAACACCCAGTATTTGAACGTTCCTGGCCGTAGGGCGCAAAGAGGGCAATTGCCCCTTGTTAATTGTGCTGCGAGTCGCGCCCGTATCTACGAGAAATTCTAATTGTCTTCCCTCCACGTCCAACATCATGGTTGGTTCCTCTGCCGGTGTCATGGTCAAGAGAGGACACTCCTTGGGCGACTCGCCAGCGTCCCGTCAATAGGCCCCTCTATTGTATTGGGGCTGAAACCCCTTACGAGCCTTTGGGCAATCACGTATCCAGTGTCCCATCTGCTTGCAATAATGGCACGGTTCCTGCGGAACCGGTGGTGCGGAGGGCATAGGTCGTCCCTCTACAGCTCTCCTTCCGCCCTGCCTGCGTTCTGGCGGCCCCCAAAGTGACTGGTTCACTGGTTGCCACTGCGGCGGACCCCGAGGAGGGGCCCAGTTCCCCCTTGGTCCGTTCTGCATCCCACTATTGGGGGGTGGTCCGGGGTTTTGGAGAAGGGGTCTTGGTGGATACCAATTTTGGGGAGGGGGCCCTTGCACATTCCAAGTTTGAGGGGGTTGAGGAGGAAGGGGAAGAGGGGGTGGTATTGTCCATTGTTGTTTTACCTCGTTCATATTAATTAGTCCAAAATCTTCCTCAGTACAACCGTCGCAGTTTTCATTTTCGCTGTGGATCCACTCTCCGTTGGGGAATTGGCCCTTATAGAAAAAAGGATAACAACTCCTCCTATGTTCCTCTGGACCTCGAACAGGTCCCCACTTCTGGCACTGTTCGTGTATGTAGTTCTGACTCTGATCCCCTTTTTTATTTTGGTTAAATTGAGCCCGTTTCTCCTGGACAAACATTTGCAATATTTCCTCCTTAATATCCTTCTTCTCCTCCAGGGAGGAGCCCGGGCATTGTTCCAGTTTGTCGCATAATTCGTTGGTTGTCATTCCCTTCCAGCCGAAGAGGACGGTCTGTACCTGTTTCTTTAACACCGGCCGAAGCCCCTCGATTAGATATTGATTTACCAATGGTTGGGGTAGCCCTCCCAGCTGCATCGGACCCAGTCCTCCCCAGCGCGCCATGGCCTTTTCCAACCTTTCTCGGTACTCTCCAATTGGTTCTCCTGCCTTTTGTTTTATGGCCCCAATTTTTCCCCAATCCGGACCTCCTGCTGGCAACAGCGCATGCTCGATGGCACCCAGCAGCCGGAGCTTCAGTGCGTCCCATTGTGGTACTGTTATCTGGGCCGCTCCTGCTGCCCTTGGATCGACGTGCGGCCAGTGTGCTCTTAATCTAGCCCTTTCCCATACTTTGGGTGGGAGCACGGATACTCCCATATGAGTTATGTCTCGATAGTCGCACTCGCCGGCTAAAAACCAATTCGACATGGTCGGCACTATCTGCCGTGGATCTTCAATAAGCAAATGTTGAATCCTTTCCCTCATTACAGTTAAAGAGGATTCTTTCCATGGTACTCTTTCTCGAACCCCCTGTCCTTGGGCGTCAACTCCGATAACTTGTACAGGGCACAATGTTTTCCTTTCCTCTATTTCCTGACATTCCGATGGGGTAGTTTGTGAGGTCCTTTTCCCCTTACAACCTACCAGTGAGGGGTATAACCCATCCGGTCCTATCGGTGGCGGGAACCCTGCGATGTCGGTCCCGTCATCTATTCCGTTAGCCCCGAGTTGTGCAAACGGCCTTCCCTGGCTCGGGTGGTTCTGGGGTATCTGGGGCGCGATGGTAGCGGGGTTATAGGGAGGTGGTAGCGGGGGCGCAGAAAGGATAGGTGGTGCCTGAAACCCCGGGACAGGGTTTAGGTCTGGGGCTGGGGAGGGTAGATTGGTTGCTACCTCCCCTCTCGCGGGGTCTGGTTTTTCAACGAGCGGCATCAGTCGCGCGTTGGCCTGCCTCTCTATTTCCTTAAGCGCTTCATCCTGCTCTTTATTCGCCTGTTTCCTCAGACCCTTGAGTTTTGTTACCTCACCAGCCAAGCTGGCCTGTTTCGACTTTGCGTGTCGCTTCATCGCTTCTTCCTTCCACCAGCCAAAGACTTTCCAATAGTCAGGCGGAAAGTGTTTCGTGGCCTGTTCGAACTTTTCTAATGTCTCATACAACACGTCCAATTTTTCCAGCGCAAAAGACCCTCCTTCGGGCCACGGTTCTCCTAAATCCTTCGTCAATGCAACCCATGACTTCCCTGGTCTCACAGCAGCATAGCCATACCTCTTAAACATAAAAAATGCTGGGGTATGTCTAAGCGGTTCACCTGCCTTTACTGTCTTATTACCTATACTGTTACCCATCCTAAGAAACCTTAGCTTACCGACGTAGCCTTGTACTCGTGAGGATCTCCCGCCTCGCGGCACAGCTACACTACCTAACTCTGAGAGGCTCGCAGCCTTGTACCCGTGAGGTTCGCCCGCCTCGCGTGGTACGGCCGCGCTACCTACTCTCCTGAGAGGCTCGTCCGCCTACACAGCCGTCTATCCTACCCTTACTGCACTTTCCTGGCGTCCTACGCCCGTGTAATAGTTCTGATCTTACTTAAAACTAAAATCCCGACGTCTCCCGGGTAGGCCTCGGATCGGGACGCCGCCCTTATCCTTACCCTCACAACCCAGAGATCTATTACCCCTTAACCTCAGGCGCCCAACGTGGGGCACTTCTCCTTACGTAACGTTACCCTAACGAGTCCATAAACAATCAGTTGCTCCAGGACCCAAGCGGTCCGTAATTAAATTTAGGTTCGTGGAACAGGTATGAGCAGGGAACGGAACGTACGGCGACCGAGCAAGAGAGAGTGGGTTACAATTTGGACTGACCCCCGGGCTAAAAAGGAAAAAACAAAAGAAAACCACAGCTCACCTGACCCGGATCAATTGCCAGCTGGTCTCTCACCACTCCCTTGCCTGGGACCGCGTCCCGGACTGCCCAGACTGATCCCACCGCTGCCACCAGTTGTCGGATTGGGACTTAGGACTTGGGACTCAGAAGACTCAGAAGAAAGGAGCAACGGATATATTTATTGGAACTCGAGTACTCAAGCTTGAGGACAGCAAAGTTGCATTGAAACTCACAAGGAATGACCAACAGTACAACAAGATGCTCTGAAATAATTCAATTAACATTGCTTTATATAAAGAAAGTCAGGGGTGGAGTTAGCTCACAAGACACAGAGACAGAATGGGCTCATTGGGCCTCCCACCATAGTCCCATCCTGTTGTTCAGTTAATTAAAGGAAGTTCATCCAAGGCCAGTCATGGGTTAGCTCTGATAAGGAGATGGTCAGCATTATGTGGCAACATGTTTACAACTTTCTGTATAGCAGCTGGCTTGGGAAAGTACAAAGGGGAGTGGACACTCATAAAACTGTCAACTTGTAAGATAATGGCAGAGTCAGGAGAAAGGCAAAGAGAGATAAGAGTTGCCTCCAAGGCCTGAAAAGGGGAACTAGAGATTGTGCCCACGCAGGCCAGAGCACACAGGCAGAGAACTCCTTATTAGGATATTACACATCCTCAATGCAGTAGAAAGAACTCAGTATCATAAAAGAGTACAGTAGCAAGTCAAAACAAAACATATAATTGGTTATACTTGGTAATTGGTAAAGCAGCAAGGATATACAAAGGGGGAGGGGCATTACAGCTCCCTACATATGTATATATATATATATATGTATATATATGTATATATATATATATGTATATATATATATATATATATGTATACATATATATATATATTGTTACGGACCGCGGATAAGATGTTGATTTGCCGAGCGGATGGCGCCGCGGCCCTAACAGTTACCCCGACTAACCCGATTCCTGGACGTTGGCCGAATCGGGCCACAGATATTCAATAGGGAAAAGACAAAGGCGACACGGATGTGAAGAAGAAGAAGAAGAAGAAGAAGAAGACAAAAAGGTTTGAAATGCTACTAAATTTATTCCTACTATTTACACAATCAAAGAAACCAAGGAGAAGGAAGGATAATAAAACAATTTACAAAAGAAATCAGAGACACAGTGAAAATACTAGCTTATCTAACAGGCTTAACTTATTCCCTGGACAGAACAAACAAAGACGGACTCATACGGGGAATTGCAGAGTGGATTGGCTGGAAGGAGGTGGGTGGCTGGAGGGGGAGGAAGGCACGGAGCTGGCTGGAGCTTGATCCCGCACGGGACGTCGGGCTGGACCTCGACGGCCGCCGATGCCACCGATCCTGTCGTGTGCGCGGGATCACGGGTCGGAGCTGCTTGGTGGAGCCGACGCGCTGGTGGGGGGTCTGACGTGACGGGTTCTCTCCTCTCTCTTTCTTAGTCCAACCCAGTCCAACAACTTCCTCTCTTGCTTAGTCCAACAACAACTTCCAGGCTTTTCGGTGTTCTGATCTCCTCCCTCCTCGACTCTCTCTGGGGGCCTCTGCCTCGGGTTATATAAGCCCCACCCTTGACCCTTTTGCGAACCTCCCCCAAACGTTCTCTCTCCGCCCTCTAAAGCCAACCCCTCGTTCTGGCTTGGTCGGCAAGGGCTGGTTCACTCCTCCCCTCTATGACGAGGTGGAGACACGCCCTTCTTCCCCGACCTTGCCTCGTGGCCAATGGTGGTTTTGGGGGCGACTCGAGCTAGCCCCAGCCAAAGGGCAGCAATGGCGAATGAAGAAAACCGCCCAAAATGCAGTTGGCAATTGCAGCAAAGTGGACGGCAGATGAAATGCAGCAAAGTGGACGGCAGATGAAATGCAGCAAAGTGGATGGCAGATGAAATGCAGCAAAGTGGACGGCAGATGAAATGCAGCAAAGTGGCTAAACCTGGCACTTGGAAGATGCCATGTCGGAGGGATCTACTTTATTTAATGCAGTGCAATGGAGTGTCAAATTAATGGAAGACAAATCCTTAGCCTAATACACATAATAAGGATATAACTACTGAACAGGGATATATGGTGTCCTTCGTGTATGCTTTATGGAATTAACTACGGGAACGCCCTTTGACCTTTATACAACAACAAATGCAGGAAGGAGGGTGACATTTTACAATTCACTACACAACAATAAAAAAAAACAACATTCTCATATCCACAACAATATATATATATACAGTATATATATATATATATATATATATATATATATATATATATATATATATATATATATATATATATATATATATATATATATATATATAATATACATATATATATATATATACGTATATATATATATACATATATATATATATATATACATATATATATATATATACATACTGAAACGCAAAAGAAACTTACCACCTTTGAAACCTTTAAATATCAACAATAACACTGCGTGTAGTAAATGTGTGAACTTATTTGTGGACAATAGTGTCCTCGCTGTCAGACAAAACGGTCACGGATGGTCACTTGAACCTTCAATGGTCACTTCATAGCACAGCTGTTGAACAGCCATTTTGACTGTCAGTGATTAGCCAAGGGGTACGGGATGATTTTAATGAGCTGCACGTGATGTCTTGATATTGGCTTTAAAAAGGCCAGTGCAAAATGGGCATTTCAATCAACATGCCACGATTGTCAAGGGATCAACGGCAGCGTGCCCTGGGCATGCTGCAAGGCGGACTGAGCTACCGTAAGGTGGCACGTCGCCTTGGCTGTTCACACCAGACGATATCGGCCCTGGTGGACAGAGACACCCTCCACAATTCTGCAGATGACAGACCTCGATCAGGGAGGCCAAGAGTCACCACTGCAAGGCAGGACAGGCAGATGGTCCGGTCACCTGCGGGATCGATTCCGTCCAGCATCCCGCACTGCGGCAGAAACTCCGGGGCGTGCAAACCCACGGATCTCCAATGATACTGCACGAAGACGACTGCATGACTATTGCAGTCATGCAAGAAACTTACCACTTGTTTGAAATGTAATAAAATTGAAACAGTTCAAAATAAAACAAACCAACAATTGCTAATTGAAACATTGGCATTTTATTGATGACATGTCAAGTTTTTGACCAAGATACACCATCTCATCAGTTTGTTCTACAGTACAGAACAGCACAGGGTGCAATGTCAGTCCCCTTTCAATTGCGTGTGTGGCCACCATTGTTTTGGATACAGGCAGTGCATCGTCGGCGTATACTGCCTACCAGTCTTTGGATGGATTGCTGCTGGATTCTGTCCCACTCAGTCCTCAATGTCTGAAGCAGCTCTGCCTGTGTCCTGGCCCTGCCAACTATGCATCTCCCAAGCTCATCCCACAGGTGCTCTATGGGATTCAGGTCAGGGGAGAGCGCAGGCCACTGCATGGTGTTGATGTTCTCGCCTTGGAGAAATGCATTGGTAAAGCGAGCAGCATGGGGACGAGCGTTGTCATGCTGAAAGGTTCTCAGTTCTGGGTGGTCTAGCAGGAATGGCAGCAGATGAGGTCGCAGGATGTTATCCACATACCGCTGGGCGTTAAGATTCCCATCCACAACCACCAGTGGCGTCCTGTACCGGCCTGATATGGCGGCCCACACCATCACACTTGGGCCACCCCACCTGTTGGCTTGACGCACGCAACAATCGGCATATCGCTCGCCAGTTCTTCTCCAGACACGCTCACGCCCATCAGGACTGTCCACACAGAACCTTGACTCATCGCTGAAAGCGACCTCGTTCCACTGTGCTATGGTCCACCGCTGATGCTGCTGGCACCATCTCTGTCGGTTGTGGCGATGGGCAGCCGTTATCACGGGGTCTCTGTATGGTCTTCTGGCAGTCAGACCATAGTCATGCAGTCGTCTTCGTGCAGTATCATTGGAGATCCGTGGGTTTGCATGCCCCGGAGTTTCTGCCGCAGTGTGGGATGCTGGACGGAATCGATCCCACAGGTGACTTCGGACCATCTGCCTGTCCTGCCTTGCAGTGGTGACTCTTGGCCGCCCTGATCGAGGTCTGTCATCTGCAGTGTTGTGGAGGGTGTCTCTGTCCACCAGGGTGTATATCGTCTGGTGTGAACAGCCAAGGCGACGTGCCACCTCACGGTAGCTCAGTCCGCCTTGCAGCATGCCCAGGGCACGCTGCCGTTGATCCCTTGACAATCGTGGCATGTTGATTGAAATGCCCATTTTGCACTGGCCTTTTTAAAGCCAATATCAAGACATCACGTGCAGCTCATTAAAATCATCCCGTACCCCTTGGCTAATCACTGACAGTCAAAATGGCTGTTCAACAGCTGTGCTATGAAGTGACCATTGAAGGTTCAAGTGACCATCCGTGACCGTTTTGTCTGACAGTGAGGACACTATTGTCCACAAATAAGTTCACACATTTACTACACGCAGTGTTATTGTTGATATTTAAAGGCTTCAAAGGTGGTAAGTTTCTTTTGCGTTTCAGTATATATATACAGACTTGGCATTTAATATGGAATATTTTTTTTGTGGGGGTGAACTTACTTTTCAAGATGTCTTAGAACCAAAAGTTCATTGGAATTATGTTGAAATTATTCTAGATTTTGTTAATGTGACCTTTAAAAGAAACAAAAAACACATTTGACATTTTGAAACAAATAAATTGATCCTTGAAAGTGATGTAAACTGATATCGAACTCAATTCATGGACAGTACTGTGTTAAACTTCTGTACGTTTTCCAGAAGTATCTCTTTATTTTGCACATTAGCCAAAAATTTTTTTAACAAAAACAAAAGTTATATTACGACTGGGATTACGGACAGTAAAATTACAGTTCAGTCCTTCGTGTAACCACCACGAGCATTCAGGAGAGCACGTACACGTTGAGGCATGCTATTCACGAGATTTGCCAAGTTTTGGACAGGAATCGCTTGTCATGCAGTGACAATAGCTTGCTGCAATTCACGCACAGAGGTCGGCTGCTGGTCCAAGTGGTCGATTTGATGCGTTAATTCTGGCCACAAGTTCTCTATCAGATTCATATCCGGGTACATGGCAGGCCACTCCATATGCTCTACACCACGGTCAGCAAGAAAGTGTTGGATCATGCGAGCACGATGAGGCCATGCATTGTCATCTTGGAAGACAAAGTTTCCTCGAAAGGCTGCACGAGCAAATGGAAGCAATGTTTCTTCCAGAATGGCCATGTACTTCAACTGGTTCAGGTTTCCATTCAGAACAACCAGGTCACTTTTGCCCCCTGCATGAAAAGCAGCCCAAACGGTCACCCCACCACCTCCAGCTTGGACTCTTGGCACTTTACAATCTTTGTTGTAGGCTTCATGCATTTGTCTGCGCACTCGGACGCAGCCATCTTGACGATATACCAGAAATCTAGACTCGTCACTGAAGATCACGTGATTCCAGTGTCCTGCATGCCATTGACGGTGCTCTCTGGCCCACTGCAATCGGCACTGGCGGTGTTGTCTGGTCAGGCATGGCTTTCTCAGGGGATGCCTGGCACGATAGCCTGCTTGAACCAGTTGTTGGTTGACTAGCCTTCTGGATACAGGCACATTTGTCAGTTGCTGCCACTCAGCCCTAAGCTGATTAGCTGACTTGGTACGGCCATTGCGGACTAACCGGTGCAGCTGGCGATCATCCCTCCTTGTGGTTCTGCGGGGACGTCCTGGCCTCGGTATTGGAGTAGGGACACCCCTCTGAGCATTTCGTTTCAGGATCTTTGACACCTGCCCTTGAGTAATGCCATACTGCAAAGCAATAGCACGCTGTTTCATGCCGTAATTTCGTAAAGCCACCACTCCATGACAAACAGCATTGTCGAGTTGACGGACCATCTCCAGAGGAAGCGGCAATAACTTTTGGAGACGTGCAGCAGTTGTTTTCCACTAATACAGAACGCAACAACCCTTGTCTACCCGACTGTGAAGCCAATCATCAAATGCACCTGTCCGTACATTTTGCCACGCCACCTGTGATATAATCCTGTTGTTGACTTCTTGCTGTGACAGACAATCAGTGACATGGTTCTTTTAACAAATAAATCACCAAAGTGTAAAAGATACTCACCAGATTGATATACTGAGTTAAGAAAGTAAACCCAAGTATTATTATTATTAAGTCAAGGAAAAAAAAATATTCCATATTAAATGCCAAGTCTGTATATATATATATATATATATATATATATATATATAAATAAATAAATATATATATATATATATATATATATATATATATATATATATATATATATATATATATATATATATACTGTATATATATATACTGTATATATATTGTTATAGATCGCGGTTTGGATGTTATAGACCGAGCGGTGGTGTAAAACCGCGACCTAACAAAACTCACCCGATTCACCCAGAACTTTGGCCGTATCGCACCCTAGCTGCTCAATGAGGGAAAAGACAAAAGCGACGCAATGTAAGAGGAAAAGGAATTAAAACGAGAAGACGTACAGACGAGTAATGGGGTTTATTATTTACACACACAAGCAAAAAGGAGCAATCAAGTTTATTTACAACACATAAGACGCAGGTGACACAGTGCAAATACTAGCTTATCTACAGGCTTAACTTATCCCAGGACAGAACAAACAAAAGACTGACTCACGCGGGGAATTGCAGGAATCGCAGGATGTGGATGGCTGGAGGGAGAGGGAGGTCCAAGGGGGGGTCATGCAGCACGATCGGCGCGTTTAGCAGCCGCCGTTCCTTTTCGGCCCTGCTCCAAACCGCCGCCCAGGCCCCAAGCGGCTGCCGGGTGTCGCTGCTGCTGCCGCCTCCATTTGCCTTGCCAGGCCTTGTCCCACTCGTCTGGTCCAAACCCTCCACTCTTTCTTGGTCCCTCACTCTGACCACCGACTCCTCACCGCAACCAACTCTGTGCAACCAACCCTGCGCAGCCAACTCTGCGCAACCAACTCTGTGCAACCAACCAACTGTCCAACCACCTCTCCTTTTACTTCCGTGCGCGCCTTTTTATAGCGCCTCCAGCGATCACGCCCCCGGCGCTTTGGACACGCCCATCGGGGCGCTCACCTCGGCCCTGGCTGGTCGCACGACCCTCGGGCTCCGCCCCGGACGACGACGGGCGGGCGCGCCCCTCCCCTCCTCTGACGAGGTGGAGACACGCCTTTCTTCCCTGACTCGAGCCTCGTGGTCAATGGCGGTTATTGGAGGGGAGGGAAAGGGAGATTTTTGGGGATGGGAAGGAAAGGGGGTCTATTCTCTTTCACTGGTGCAATGGAGTATTTCAATTAATGGAAGACACAGCCTTACGCTAATACACATAATAAGGATATAACTGTCAAAAGAAAGGATATATCGTGTCCTGCATGTATGTTTTATGGACTAACTACGGAAACGCCCTTTGACCTTTATACAACCACAAACGGAGGGAGGAGGGGTGATATTTTACAACAACCTTTTACAACAACATTTTACCACAACAACAAAATAAAAAAACATTCTCATATCCACAACAATATATATATATATATATATATATATATATATTGTTGCGAATATGGAATTTGACCTCCATATCCGCTTGTAAATATTCCCCTATCTTCTCCGATACTCCCCAACTCTCCCCTTACCCCATTCCCTAGTCCCATTGTCTGTAAACAACACCCATTAGAGCCGATCTTCCCCTTCATTCCCCCATTAAATGTCGTGCCCAGGTCCCCCGCACCACACGTAGACAATTATAGGACATCTTGCTAGTTATTCTTAATCTATGTCAGTTAAGGACTTGTTTCCATTAATTATGACTCTTCGTTGCACCAGAATGTGATGATATGGCACCAGTAGGAGTTTAGGACCTTCCCATACCTCCCCGCATCTCTTCCCATCATCTCAAGCTCCAACAACAACCACAACAACAGCGGCTTTGCGTCCTCACTCCGGCTCGGTTGGCCGCCATTGAACATGTGCTCGACGGGGTTACCCAGAAGGGGGCTCCCTGTCGGCCCCTCGTCAAGGGCGGAGCCGGTAACCCCCGCACCCAATGAGAAGCCATGGGCCGATGCCATATGGGGCGGAGCTAACGAGCGAGGGCGTGACTCCCCGCCGGATATACGCGGCCCCGCGCCGGACGTGACGTCAGATGCGCCCCGAGCTTGGAAGGACAAGACGCCACCCTCCCGAGCGCTGAGCGACCTCCCCGGCATCTCCACCAAAGTCGCGACCCACGAGCGCTGAGCGACCTCCCCGCATCTGCTGGACACCACCGTACGTGATTCTGTCCCTGAGCCAGGTGCACCTGAGCCATCGACTGCCGCTTTCCTTGCCATCAAATCCCGTGTGAGTCAGTTTTTGTCCCGTTTATCTGTGGTCTGTCTAGGGTTAATATAAGGTTGTGTCTAAGTGCCCACCTTCCTATGTTTCCCTCTTGTCCCTGTAATCTAACCTTTTCCGCCTTAATATAACCTCCTCCGGAGGTCTTGAGAACTGAACCCCTGGTGTCGTATTGTGTGATTATAATCCAGCCGGGTGTCTTCTTTTCCTTATTGAGCCAGCATAGCGCGGCTTCGTCGACGTTCGAGTACAATCGGGTAACTTGTACGGATACGGCGGCCATCCCGCTCGGCCCACCATACCATCAAAGTCGTATCTGTAACAATTGGTGTCAGGAGTGGGATTGGACCCGGAGCGCGTTTACGCGCTCGAAATTATAACAGCGAAATTTGATTGTGTTTTACAAAAAAAAATAAAATAATAAAAACCCGAATTTTGAAAGTCGCGCTATGGCGGATCAAGACGGCTGGGGTCCGGTAGGGGAGAGTGAGGTAGGGTCGATCCAGGACCAAAATGAGGGACGTGAGGAGAGCGAAACAGCGAGGGTAGCAGGCGCGCAAAATGGCGCCTCGCTGGTCACCGCGCCGGCGACCGTGACAGCGCCCCTGGTGGATCCGAACCTTTTCCTCCTGCAAATGGGGGCCCTTATGGACAGGCTAGAAGCCAAAATGGGACAAATGGGGAACCGGATGGATGCTCAGGGTGAGCGATTGGAGGGCCAAATGGGGGTAATGGGAAACCAAATGGGGGTAATGAGGGACGAAGCGAGGGCTCAGAGTGAGCAAATGGGGGTAATGAGGGACGAAGCGAGGGGTACCAGTGAGGGATTAGACAATAATTTTAAGGGATTAGACAATAATTTTAAGGGATTAGACATGAAATTTGGGAAATTAGACGATAGATTAGGGGAAATACAGGAGGGGTTAACGGGGGTAGAAAACAGAATGGCCGCTCAAGAGAATCAAATGGAAGGGATGCAAAAAGGGTTAGAGGGGTTAGAAAACACCATGGAAGGCAAATTGAGGGACATGAGGGACCAAGCGGAAAGGGAAGTTAAACAAATGGAGCAGCAGATAGAGGGGGTCAGAATGGGGGTAGAAACCAAACTGGATGCTCACAGGGAGGAAATGGAGCAGATGAGGGTGGCATCTGGGCAGGAGATGCAAGTGATGGGAGAGGAGATCAGAAGAGGAGTGAGTGAGGAGGTCGGAGGAGTGCGCGAGGAGGTGAGGCACTGTGAGGAGCACATGGAAAAGGAGGTGAGAAAGGGGACTGTAAAGTTACAAGGGGGCATAGAGGACCTGACGCAGGAGGTGGAGCAGCTGACGGTGGGACAAACGGAGTTAGTGGAGCAGGTTCAAAGGAACACTGCGGTATTAGGAGGTTTAAAAGCGACACAAAACGACATAAAAAACGACTTGATAGCGACAAAGAGGGAATGTCAGATGGTACGTGAGGGACTGACAACGAGGTTGGACGAGGTGATAGAGGTAATGGAGACGAAGGACCGGCAGGTGAGGACGCACCTGGAAACGGTCAAGGTAGCCTTAGAGGATGAGCTTGAGGAGACGTACCGGGGAATAAAAGAGGTGAAGCACAAATTAGAAGAAGTGGAAGAAGGGATGAGCGAAATTAAGAAGCGACGGAGAGGGGATAAGAAAGAGATAAAAGAGGAGATAAAAGAATTGGTCCAAAGTCTGTGTTTGGATCGTGATGATGTGCTCATTAACCGGATGAGGGATTCGCAGGTGATGGAGGAGAAGCGAAGAGGAAGAGGACCCGGTGTAAGTGGTGACCAATATGGTCGTGCGTATGATGCGCCAGGGGATTTAAGAAGCTTGGGGGTCGAGATAGACCCGGGTGTTCGTGAGAGGCCGTTGGTGAAGTGTGCGACAGGTCTGGTGTGCGAAAGAGGAGGTGTGCAAGAAAGTCCGACTCTGGGGTGTGTGAGGAAAAAGTGCGTGCCAAGGAGTGAGTGTGCTGGCGAGAGTGAGTCGGTCGTAGCGCGTGTGCGAGGGAGCACATGGAAGCGTGGTGTGGTGAGTGTTACAGAGGGCGTGACGGGAGAGTGTGCGCGAGAAAGGTGTGTGACGGACAGGTGCATGAAGAAAGAGTGCGCTGTCAGAAGTAAGGAAGAGTGTCCACCTGTGGTGAGTGTTACAGAGGGTGTAACGGGAGAGTGTGCGCGAGGAAGGTGTGTGACGGACAGGGGCATGAGGAAAGAGTGCGCTGTCAGAAGTAAGGAAGAGTGTCCACCTGTGGTGAGTGTTACAGAGGGTGTAACGGGAGAGTGTGCGCGAGGAAGGTGTGTGACGGACAGGTGCATGAGGACAGAGTGCGCTGTCAGAAGTAAGGAAGAGTGTCCACCTGTGGTGAGTGTTACAGAGGGTGTAACGGGAGAGTGTGCGCGAGAAAGGTGTGTGACGGACAGGTGCATGGAGAAAGAGTGTGCTGTCAAGAGTAAGGGTGAGTGCGTTGTCACGAGTGGAGGTGAGAGTAGTGAGAGTGACAAGGAGCGTGAGTTGGTTGTGACAGGTGAGCGAGGATGTACACCTGGGATGGAAGGATGCACACCTGGAATGGTGGAGCGTGAGTGGGAATGCACGCTGGAGTTGGTGGTGAGGCACGTGATTGGGTGTGCGAATGAGGGCACACCTGTGATTGTCACAGAGGAGGTGACCGCGGAGGGGGCGCGAAGCGGTGTATTGGTGAGGTGTGCGAGCAACGAATGTGTGCCAAAGTGTTCGGTGGTCAGGTGTGTGACCAAGGCTGTGAGTGGAATGAGTGTACCTGGGTGTGTAAGGAAAGGTACGAGGAGCATGGGCACGGCTGGATGTGTGAGCAAGGAACGGGCTGCGGGGTGTAAGCAAGCAGGTGAAGCATCGACGTTAGACGGGGTAGAGTTTAGAACGACTTATAGCCGAATCGGGCCCTCGGTGCGTGCCGGGCCTCGCTTTGAACGGCCGCGTCCAGGCTCCACTAGGCGGAGCTGGCAGCCCGATAGAAAGGGTCGTCATGGCGACCACTTTTTGGTGAGACGTGCCGGCAGGTCGAGAGCGGGACATTGGATGGCTCCGTGCCGAGATGGTGCGTGGGATCTCGGCACGGGTAAGCCCCCATCCCTGCACCGAGTGCCGGACGCATCCAGCCGCTGGCACAGAACAACCCGCATTCATGGCTTGGCTTTACAAAGCCGAGCTTTAGAAGTGAATTGGCGCACCGAGAGGCAGTAGTGAGTAGACTGGGTGATGAGGTTAGTGTTTTGGACCCAAAATTAGAGAAAAACAAAATTTGATGATTGGCAAGGGATTGGCAGTGATTGGCAGATGATGGGCAGTGATTGGCAAATTTTTAATTTGTTGAAATTTGATGTGCAAAATTGGTAGTGAGAGACCCCCGATGTGGTGGGATGGCAAATCCACCATCCTTTCCATGTGGGGCAAAGGAGCAATAGCTTATGGGGTGTATGGCAGTGAAAACTAGCCCGGGTGGGTTAGGATATTGTGTGTAGGGATCTAGAGAAGATGACCTTAGGTAACGTTAAGGTTAGTTAGTGACTGATACCTGTAGTGGGGACGCAGGTAGATTAGTATGGATGATAATGACGTGGGAGCGCAATAGTTTAAAGGGACGACTGGGAAGCGCAAGTTTCAGAAGGGAGTAGTTAGCTGAGATGATGCCGTGTGAGTGAGAATTGAACAGGTGTGATTGCACAGGTGTGCAACTGGACAGGTGTGATTGCACAGGTGTGCAACTGGACAGGTGTGTGGAGCAGTGTATGAGTAGTGAGTGAGTGGATCAGCGCGAATGCGCTTGGGGAGAGAAGGGTGCAGGTGGCACCAGGTGTGAGAGCACAGGTGTGCAAGTACAGGTGTGTGGAGAGAGTTGGAGTGAGTGGTACGGAGTGGTGTGCATGGTGCGAAGGTGTGGATGGGGGAAGAGTGGACCCCTTTCACGAGCACCCGGGGCGGGTAGTGTAAGTGTTAGGTAGAGGGTGCAGGTAAATTGTGGTTGGATATTGGCATTTGTGGTGCGGTTGCAGAATGATGTTTGGATGGGTGCATTAGTGTCGTGGAAATGGCTGGGCGTGTAGCCTGTTAGTGTGTGTAGTTGGTTGAGCACTCCACCACTGTGAGGATGTCGGCCAAGTGAGGCCGCAGGTGGGCTCTGGGAGCCGGTAGTTGTGAGTGGGTGCCTGAGGATCCCGGGTGTGGATCGGGCAGCCCAGTGCCAGAGAGGGCACGGAGTGGGGAGAGAGCCAGAGGGCCTTCCCCTGGTAGTTAGGTTAGGGCAAGGAGCAGGTAAGCTCGGAGGCAACTGCAGTGGTGGAGGTGTGCAGGTGGGTAGACCCACTGGGAGAGGTACACGCCGCAGCCCAGAAATTGTGCGAGGGCACCGGGAGATGAATCGGGGGAGTGAGACCCCAAATTGAAGAGCACCACAGTTTGGCCAATGGGAATTGGTTTTTAGAACCCATAGTGTAAGAGGGCCAATGGTTTGGCCGGAGAGAGACCCCGGGTAGTGTAAAGTTGTTAAAGTCATTTAGGAGATAGTTAGGATTGATGAACCTGTCGCACCATACGCAGCCACTTGCCTGTGGTGATGATGATGACTCCACACCTGTGTTTTCTTTGTTTTGTTGCAGGAGATGAATCGCTGTGTGGATTTGTGAGACGCATCACGACGTGGATGAGACATTGGGGTGATTCCATCTCTCCCTCCCTAGGAGGGACTGATGATGAATTGGTGATGGCAAATTTTGATGTTCAGTTGGAGATGGCAAATTTTGATGAGAGTTGAAAATGGCAAATTTGATTGGTTAGGAGGGAGAGAAGACGAATTTGGTATATGGGAGGAACGGGGAAGACAGTAGGGATGTTTGTTGATTTGTAAAGTAGATGTTTATGAGTAGTGTTGTGTTGTGTGGATGCAGTAAGGGGTAAGGGAGGGGCCATGTAGGTTACCTGGTGGGGGGGGCGTACGGTAGGAACGTACCTGTCTCACCTGGTTCCCATGTGCCCCCAGTGTGCATCACCTTGCATTGCGTGCACTTTTGCGCCCTTACCACCTTGCTCACTTGTCTTGTTTTTGTCTCCCACCTCCGAGGATCTGGCTTTGGGGTAGAGAGAGAGGAGAGAGAGGTGCTGGCGACGCAGTTGTGGGCCTGCACTTTCGCTGCTTGCTGCCGGGATCGATACACCATATGGACCGCAATGTTTGTGGCCACCCACGATGGACCGCAGTTCGTTTGCGGCCAAGCACCACCCGGGGATGGACCTATGGGTCAACGTGGCACCTATGCCATACAGGTGAACCACTTATAATTAACACCACCAAGTGCACCACAAGAAGAGCAAGAGACACCTGCAGGGTTAGGGGTTGTCGCATTTATTTTTAATCATTGAACAATGGTGACTGCACCGATTGGTGGTGGGGTGGTGCTGTTGATGCTCGGAAAGGGTGCTCTGCACGTTATTAAAGGCCGTCGGCCACAGAGCACTCGTGGGTTGGTGTATCGATGTTGGCAAGCGCGCTCTCTCTATGCATAACATCTGCATGTGTTCCTCCAAAGACAGGTCCTGGATCGTAGTGTAAATATCAGCGTAGTCTTGTAAATAATGCTCCCTACCGGCTGTATGTTTAGTTTGAGAATTCTTTCCGGATTCGGTTATCCTGTGGGTGTGTTTCTGTGAGGAGAAGGGTGCAACGTCGCAGGGGGACATATTTACTCATTTGTGAATATCTGTAAAACTGTCGCACTCAGGGTAGAGTTAATAGTAGAGGGAACTACATTGCGTGCCACACTAAAGTAGGTAAAAATTTATCGGGTCGGGACGCCCCGAGGGTAGAGAAGGGTGCAATGTTGCGAATATGGAATTTGACCTCCATATCCGCTTGTAAATATTCCCCTATCTTCTCCGATACTCCCCAACTCTCCCCTTACCCCATTCCCTAGTCCCATTGTCTGTAAACAACACCCATTAGAGCCGATCTTCCCCTTCATTCCCCCATTAAATGTCGTGCCCAGGTCCCCCGCACCACACGTAGACAATTATAGGACATCTTGCTAGTTATTCTTAATCTATGTCAGTTAAGGACTTGTTTCCATTAATTATGACTCTTCGTTGCACCAGAATGTGATGATATGGCACCAGTAGGAGTTTAGGACCTTCCCATACCTCCCCGCATCTCTTCCCATCATCTCAAGCTCCAACAACAACCACAACAACAGCGGCTTTGCGTCCTCACTCCGGCTCGGTTGGCCGCCATTGAACATGTGCTCGACGGGGTTACCCAGAAGGGGGCTCCCTGTCGGCCCCTCGTCAAGGGCGGAGCCGGTAACCCCCGCACCCAATGAGAAGCCATGGGCCGATGCCATATGGGGCGGAGCTAACGAGCGAGGGCGTGACTCCCCGCCGGATATACGCGGCCCCGCGCCGGACGTGACGTCAGATGCGCCCCGAGCTTGGAAGGACAAGACGCCACCCTCCCGAGCGCTGAGCGACCTCCCCGGCATCTCCACCAAAGTCGCGACCCACGAGCGCTGAGCGACCTCCCCGCATCTGCTGGACACCACCGTACGTGATTCTGTCCCTGAGCCAGGTGCACCTGAGCCATCGACTGCCGCTTTCCTTGCCATCAAATCCCGTGTGAGTCAGTTTTTGTCCCGTTTATCTGTGGTCTGTCTAGGGTTAATATAAGGTTGTGTCTAAGTGCCCACCTTCCTATGTTTCCCTCTTGTCCCTGTAATCTAACCTTTTCCGCCTTAATATAACCTCCTCCGGAGGTCTTGAGAACTGAACCCCTGGTGTCGTATTGTGTGATTATAATCCAGCCGGGTGTCTTCTTTTCCTTATTGAGCCAGCATAGCGCGGCTTCGTCGACGTTCGAGTACAATCGGGTAACTTGTACGGATACGGCGGCCATCCCGCTCGGCCCACCATACCATCAAAGTCGTATCTGTAACAATATATATATATATATATATATATATATATATATATATATATATATATATATATATATATATATTATAAAAGGGTTTCGGTCTCGGAGTGCGTGCGTACATGAGTCCGTACATCAACAATTGTCCTATAGGGCATTTATATGCCGTATGCTTGCCATCAATTCTGATCGCCATCTTTTTATGAATCAGATGCTAGGCATTCTGCAAACAGTATGATATAGTTGAGTAACGTGAGGATAGGTGGGCCGGTTTCAATTTACATTAAAACAAAAACTCTGCATGCTTCATCTTCTTCTTCACTTATAATAATGGTGAGTCTCATTCAATCCCGTTTCTCATATCAATTACATTCAGAACAAGAAAGAGCAATCAGAAATTGCAAACCCTCGCCAGGATGTATTTTTGGTGGTTTTTAAGGCTTTTGTGTTAAAGCAAATATGGCGGCCGAACCACGTGACCGATGACGACATCATTTTTTTTTTTTCTCCACTAATTTATTCCGAGATTATACTCAAAAAATTTCATCTTCATAGGATGAAGTTTTGTACTTGTCGAATTATGACGTCATAATGGAGGCATCTATGACATCATTATCATATTTTATTCCCCATTGAGAGTTCTTTACAATGAGCCATATCTCTATTTTTTTCTATTCAGTGCTTTCTGAGATATAGAGGTGCAAAGCTTTTAGGTTTTTCCAAGATGGCGGCCGAACCACGTGACCTAAGACGTCATCATTATCATTAGAAAATTCTACAGGTGGAGTTGCACCTATGGTGAAAATTTCTTGTCAATCGGACCAACGGTTGCAGAGAAAATCATATTTATTCTGTGCAGACAGACACACAGACAAACAGACAGACAAACGGATTCAAATGCAATACCCTCTCCTCAGGCGAGGGTAACTAGAACGGTACTCGGTAGAGCGCATACCTCTGCCAGGCTCACCAGTTTATGTTTTGTATCCCAATGATAGGCTGGATCTGTATTCGGACCTGAACCAAAAGCTAATCAGCTTGTTCTTGTCACTTAGCCAACGCAACCACCAAGTTTTGTAATAATTCGTCCACAACGTTTTGTGATATGGTATATTTCGTTTTTAGCCCTATCACTCAATGGTGAAGAATCACTTGAAAATTAAATAATTCTCAAATCCGAATCCATATTCAGATCACCAAAATCGAATTCATCAATCCTCGTCACACACCCAACCTCTCCACCAAGTTTAATCCAAATCCTTCCTCAACTTTTTGAGATATCCTATGTATCATGTTTGGCCCTACAGTCATGGCCAAAAATATAGCCACCCTTGCAATTTTTTCAAAGAATGCACCATTTCTTCCAGAAAATTGTTGAAATTAAAAATATTTTGGTATCTACATTTGTATTTCTTTGCTTTGCAGTGGAACAAAACAAAAAAAGCTGAAAAAATTACTAAATCTTAGCTTATTCCACAAATAAATCCTAAAATGGCCCGGACAATATTATTGGCACCTTTTAGAAGTTGTTAGAAATAATCAGATTTCAAGCAGGTGATTCTCCTTTACTTTGGAATTGAACTCACCTGTGGTGAGTTGCGGGTGCCTGCAATATAAAAATCACTCATTCAACCAGTTTGAATGGAGAAAAGGAGTCATTCTACTGTTTTGTGTCACTGCGTGTATTGCAATGAGCATGGAGAAAAGAAAAAAAACAACAGAGAATTGTCTGAGGAGGTCAGACACAAGATTGTAGCCAAGCATGGACAATCTCAAGGCTACAAGTCCATCTCCAGAGATCTTGATGTTCCTGTGTCTACCGTATGCAATGTTATCAGGAAGTTTAAGGCCCATGGCACTGTAGCTAACCTCCCTGGACGTAGTCACAAGAGAAAACTTGATCGAAGATTGCAGCAAAGGATTGTTTGAATGGTGGAGAAAGCACCTCGATCAACTGCCAAACAGATTCAAGCTGACCTTCAGACACAAGGTACAACACTTTCAGCTCGCACCATCTGTCACCAACTCAATGAAAGGGGGTTTATGCTAGGAGACCCAGAAAGCCCAACTGGAGTTTGTCAAAACACACCCGAACAATCTAAAATCCTTCTGGGAGAATGTCCTGTGGACAGATGAGACCAAATTAGAGCTTTTTGGTAAAGCACATCATCTCTATGTTTCTGGGAGATCTGGGAGAACTGGAGCAGTTTGCACAAGAAGAGTGGGCCAAACTGCCAGTAGAGAGGTGTAGGAAGCTCATTCATGGCTATAGGAAGCGCTTGACTCCAGTTATTTTGTCCAAAGGCTGTGCTACCAAATATTAATTCCAGGGTGTCAATAATTTTTTCGATGCCATTCAAACATGGAGGAGATTCAGTGATGTTTTGGGGTTGCTTGGCTGCGTCTGGCACTGGGTGCCTTGAATTTGTGCATGGCATCATGAAATCGGGAGATTACCAAGGCACCTACCTCGGCTTCACGCTGTTGAAACCAAAGTTTTCAGAATCATTGGAATCTCCCGCGATGAAGCTAACTCCGAGTGCCTTTCACTCACTCACCGTAGGCAGGTTGGTGGTCTTTCTGTCTTCTACCGACTCCTCTCCGGCCTAGCTCCCCCTGCTCTCTCTGTGCTCTGTCCCCCAACTATTCCTACAGGTCGCACAACATCTGCCAGCACCCCTCTTATGGTTAAACTGCCAAAATCAAGGACACTCTGCTCACCTTCACTCTTTCATTCCTCTTTTCTCCTGCCTCTGGAACAAACTCCCTCACTCTCTTCAATCCCACTCCTCCCTCCAGGTCTTTAAAACTGCTGTCCACCACCATCTCTTATCTTCCCCCATCCAAAACCTTGATCTTTTCTACCCCCGTTAATTCACCCCAGATCCACTTTTTTGAAATAGCGACTTCTTTCCTGGAAGTCCTAGCAGTGTCGACGTGTGTTTTGTTCTGTTTTTTACCTCTCACCCCCCCCTCCCCCCTTCCCATGCCTCCTCTCCCCCAAGCCCTCACCCTCCCACAGATCTCCCAATGTCCCTGCTCTCCATCTTGTTCTCCTGCTCCCTTTATCATATGTTTTATGTGTCAGTTTGTCTTTTTTGTGATCAATATTAGCTCTTACATGAGCCTCGACCTTGTATACAAAAAAGAAGGCATTTTGGGCGCAATGTTCAACCCAGTGTCAGAAAGCTGTGTCTCCGTCGAAGGTCATGGGTCTTGCAGCAGGAGAGAGATCTGAAAACAGCTGTTGGGAGAAGGCACCCTTCAAATCTGGGAGAACTGGAGCAGTTTGCACAAGAAGAGTGGGTCAAACTGTCAGTAGAGAGGTGTAGGAAGCTCATTCATGGCTATAGGAAGCACTTGACTGCAGCTTTTTTGTCCTAAGGCGGTGCTACCAAATATTAATTCTAGGGTGTCAATAATTTTGTCAATGCCATTTCTTTTTATTTTCTGATTTAAAAGGATATATTAAGTTCTGAATCAAAAACAAAGGTTCTGTAATATTAACAGTGAAATAAAGAATTGCAGAGACCAAATACCTTTGTCAATTTCAACTTATTTTTAGAGAAAATTGTGAATTGTTTGAAAAAAGTGCAAGGGTGCCAATATTTTTGGCCACGACTATCTCCCAACGGTGAAGAATCACTTTAAAAATTCAACTAGCCAGATCAGACTCCAGATTTTCATCAAAATCTAACAATTTCGTCCTTGTCACATACGCTACCTCTCTGTCAAATTTCGTCCGAACCCGTCCACAACTTTTTGAGATATCTTGTTCACAGAAGAACCAACAGACAGACAGGAGTGAAAACATAATCTCAATCCACCTTTTGTGATGGAGGTAAAAAGCTTACTAAATAAATAAAGCATTACAAAAACACGAATAAAGTTGTCTCCCTTCCCTGTAGTTGTGTCCAACACGAGTTCAAGTCATGCTGGCTTAATTTACGGATAATTACCAGACTTGAGACATTGTAAAGATTTATATTTGATTTTTGAAAAAAACATTTGATATTTTGCAGAAATATTCTTTTCATGTTCTACTTCTATCCGTTTTACGGATACTGCGAGGCCCTCGATCTAACCGGGATAGTAATCAAGAACTGTTGTATTATTTCTGCATTTGATATGGATTCCTCCTGCGAGTGTCTTGGTAAATGCTTGCTTTTTCGAATACCCAGATCCATGCTATCCTCTATATTGACGTTCCGCAACCTATGGGTCGTGAAGTCAATATTTGGGTCACGAAGGATTTTCAATGGGTCGCACGATCGTTTCAGAAATCGCGGGAAAAAAACTTTATCGATGATTTACTTCTCCCGACTGAACAGAACAGAGATCAAACGAACGCCGACACAAACTTTATAGTGTGGACTCTTGTACCGCGCTGTACCGCGCTGTACCGATGTACCGCGATGTTCCGATGTACCGCACGTGCATCCGTTCAGTCAGATCATACATTTAGTTTCCGACACGCGAATGTCCATTGCTTTTCATTTGAAAGATTGAGCTGTGAGCGTAAGGTACTCGCCATGGCTAGAAAGTATCAGCCTGTGTTCCTGAACTATGGGTTCACCTTGAATATATCGATAAGCACAATGTCCATCGACCACAGTGTGTGATATGCCTTGACGTGTTGGCCAACGAGTCCCTCAGGCCCCAAAAGCTGAAACGGCACCTCGAGAAGAAACATGGAGATCATGTCAACAAGTCGCGGGAGTTTTTTCTCCGGAAAGAACGCGAGATGAACAACAACGTCAGTAATGAGTTCGGCTGTTTTTCCGTCGAAGGGACTGACCAAAGCCAACTACCTGGTGGCGGAGAAGATAGCCAAAGAAAAGAAACCGTACACTATTGCGGGTAAGTTTTTTGTTTTTTTTCGTAAAAGTATTTCACTGCATTGGCGGTTTGTAGGTTCATAAAGTCTATATCTCATCTTTAGTACACAGGGCAGAGGTCTGTGGCAAAGGAGTTGCTTCCGAACACATCACTTTCTTGACTTGGAAGGAAAATTCAACTGAGGGAAACTTAAGATCACAATATATGTCTATCCTCAGGTAACCCAGAACACAATACATTGCTAGACTAGTATCGAAGTTGAACTCTCTGGGTTCTCTCTCTTTCTCTCGTTCTTTCTTTCTCTTTTTCTTTCTTTCTTTCTTTCTTTCTCTCTCTCTCTCTCTCTCTCTCTCTCTCTCTCGCTCTCTCTCTCTCTCTCTCTCTCGCCCTCTCTCGCCCCTGCTGGCTGTAGGTGTGTTTGGGCGCGGCAAGATGGTGGCTGTGCATGTGTGGTGAGGTACGAGCTGCTCTGCTGTTCTACTCTGTTGTCCCTTTCCACGTCGTATTTCACCTTCTCCTTCCCCTTCCCCCTGTTCGCTTATCTTCACATCCTTACTCTGCATTTGTGCCCCAACCCCTCCCCTTTGATCAGACCCAACACTTCGGGGCTTCGGCCTCCCCCATCCCCCTCTGCCTCCCTTTTCCCTCCTCGATTCCCTTTTCTTATCTCGTTTGTATTTATATTCACTCCGTGTCCTTTGTTTCCTTTTCCTTTTCTGAGAGAGAGAAAGAGAGCCCGCAGCTGTTTGTGGATAACTTTTGCATTAATCGGCGGCCCATCCCGTCCTCCGGCTGATCGCTTTTTTTCCCCACCAGCTGTGTTTGTATTCGCCTTTGAAAATCTGTCTCGCCTCGTCATTAATTAATCACTGTTCGAGAGCGATATTCACCCTCCCGTCCTCGTCCCCCCCCCCCCCCCCGTCACTCCCCCCCGTCCCGTCCCCCCCCGTCCCTCGTCCCCCGTCCCTCGTCCCCCGTCCTCCGTCCCTCGTCCCCCGTCCCTCGTCCCCCGTCCCTCGTCCCCCGTCCCTCGTCCCCCGTCCCTCGTCCCCCGTCCCTCGTCCCCCGTCCCTCGTCCCCCGTCCCTCGTCCCCCGTCCCTCGTCCCCCGTCCCACCCCCACCCTCGTCCCTTGTCCCCCCCCCCCCTCGTCCCTTGTAAATTATGACTTCGTTTTCGCGTTACGCGGCATATGAAGCGTTAACTCGCAGACATGGCGTCGTTTGTGTCCCGCCGAACGAGGTCAGCGTCGAAGACCTCGTTATTGCTGTCGGCAACATAATCGGTATTGATAAAGTTCGTGCGGCCTCGCGAATGAACAAACGTGTCGTTATTTTCGTATCCGAGGCCGAACTGGTTCACGAGATTGTATGTACAGGATTATCGACAGATGACGGACATTTCGTACTCGTGTCCCCTCTCGACACTCCAGCCGTTAAGGTCATCATCTCGAACTGTCCTCCATTCCTGAAGAACGAGACTGGTCTCCGAACTATCTCGTTATGGTACTGTGGTTTCGCATGTCACTATGTTACCTTTACGTTGCCAGGACGACCGGGCTAAACATGTGATGTCTTTCAGGAGGCAAGCTTATCTTGTACTTCCTCCTTCTAACGTCGAAAGAACGCTGAACATTGTTTTGAAATTCAAAATTGATAATCATGATTACCAATTATACGTAACCACTGACACCTTGAAATGTTTTGAATGTGGTAAATTCGGACACCTGAAACGCTCTTGCCCAAAAACGGCTTCGTCGAACGATGGGACAAACCACGTAAACAACAAGGATTCTTCTTCTTCATCTTTTGCTTCGGCTGTGAAGGGAACATCTTCCATGTCCGGCAATGACGCTCAGCCTTCCCATCCCGATGATCCAAACAGCACAACGAACGTCGGGGATGGTTTCACCATTGTTCCGTCAAGGAAGAGAAAGACCTTTCCCAACGGTCATTTAACTCAGAAAAAGGTAGCATTTAACAATAAGCAACCTGTCGGTAACACCCCCCCAGTCGTGACCGATGCCACTCTACAAGGCTTACCTGGGACAAACCCTGTACCTACAGCTAACAAGTTCGGCCCCCTTTCATGTGAGGACATAGACGTTCCACATGCAGGGACTGGTTTACCTGTTAACAAATCAAATGGAATTGTCTCACCTGTTACGGACTCAGCTATTGGAAAGTCCTCTGATGATTTTGCTGAGACCACTGGTGATGAACCTGCTGAGACCACTGGTGATGAACCTGCCGAGACCATGGATGATGAACCTGCTGAGACCATTGGTGATGAACCTGCCAAGACCACTGGTGATGAACCTGCCGAGACCACTGGTGATGAACCTGCTGAGACCATTGGTGATGAACCTGCCGAGACCACTGGTGATGAACCTGCTGAGACCACTGGTGATGAACCTGCCGAGGCCACTGGTGATGAACCTGCTGTCACTTTGGAAAATGTTAATCCTGAGCATGATGATGCTGAATTCCCGTCAGCAGAAAATAGCGAAACTGTCCCAGTTACTGCTCTCACTTCATCACCGGGTGAAGCTGGAATCGCAGGAATCAATATTTTGCAAGAGACTCCTATTCTGCTAGATACCGCCACACCATCGGAGGTTGTTGCAGTCGGGGGAAGCAACATCGCTGCATCTGCTGATGTTGTTTCTGTTTCACCAAATCCACAGATTATTGCTGTTATTCCTCAAAGCAATGTTCCCACGGTGGGAGAGCACACAGATGTTACAACTAGTGCAGGTCCGTGTGCCAATATTGATGACAGTAGTGACATGCAGGATTATACAAGCTTGTGTGATTCGGAAATTAAAACTGACTCTGACGAATCTGACCTGGAGGAAGCAAACAGCCAGGTGGAAGCAATGGAGAAGCCTACCAGTCTAGGTCCTACTTCCCCTGAACAAATACGACTTTTCTTGCAAAATACGTACAGGAAACGCAGTATAAACCTAACAGAATACTTTCCCGATTTACCGTCCTTCCTTGAGTGTGCTCAGGCTATTATACGCAGCCCTGACTCATTCAACTTTCGTCAGACACATTGTCACCGTTTAAGAAAATTGATCGCCAAGACGAAAAAGACTCTAAGTTAATTCATGGTGAGTTTCAAGTTTGGAACAGTAAATGTCAATGGTGGTGGAAGTTCACTCCGCCAGATCCAGATCAAGCAGCTGATAAACGCAAACGGTCTCGACATAGCTTTGTTGCAGGAGACCCACGCCGTCAGATCTGTTCAGGCCCAGTGGCGACTCATTATGGATAAGGAGTGTTTTTTTAGTAACAGCTCCTCGTCTAAGGCAGGAACCATGTTTGTCTTAGGGAAACATTTCCAACCATCCTCGCTTCAATTTGCGAATATCATTGATGGCCATCTTGCCTCTGTGACCTTCTATCTCAATCAGGTCAAGTTTACAATCCTTAATGTGTATGCTCCAAGCAAAAATGGTGAACGGATCTCCTTCTTTGCTGAACTGAGAAAGTTCCTCCAAACACTGGATCTGCAGACTTGTCTAATTATTGGTGGCGACTTTAACTGTACTGTTAATGCCTCATGCGACCGAAACGGGCTGGAACCTCAACCATGTACCGCAAAACTCTTTGCAAATATCATCGCAAAATATAATCTCCATGATGTCTGGCGCTTGCAACACCCTTCCGAACAATCCTACACATGGTGTCGTTGTTCCAACAACCACATCTCACTTGCGAGGCTCGATCGCATTTATGTAAATTCTCACCTGTTACATGGAGTTTGCAAATCTGACATCGTGCCTTCCGGTTTCTCCGATCACTCCCTAGCTCGAGCATTCGTTCAACTCTCGAAACCGTGTCCAGGGAGTTCTCACTGGAAATTCAACAATAGTTTAATAGAAGACTTCAACTTTATTCAGGCTTTTGAATCTTTCTGGACAGATCTCTTGGAACGGAAGCTAAGCTGTTCTGTTAACCCACTGGTGTGGTGGGATCTAGTAAAAACCCAAATCAAAGGCTTCTGCCAACAATACCAGAGCTTCTCAAAAAGGGCTGATTATGAAGCAAGGAAATTATTGCAATCAGAGATTTTACATCTTCAGAGGGTCACAGGACAAAATAATAATGTGCAAAGAGCCTTAACCGAAAAACAGTCTTTTTTGAAAGAAATAACTGAGAGGAATGCACGTGGTGCCCTAGTTCGGATGAGGGTGCAGCACCTTAACGAGACAGACATACCAACTAAGTATTTTTTTTCCTTAGAGAAATGCCTCCCGAACAAACAGCTCTCTCAACTGCGTTTGGCAGACTCATCCATCACTTTCAACCAATCAGTTATTAAACTTTTCACAAAGGAATATTTCTCGAAAATATACTCGATGGAGCAAATAAATCCTGTCAGTGTCGCCTCTATCTCCGTAGGGCTGCCAGTGTTGTGTGAGGGTGGACGTTCCTACCTGGAGGGGCCCATTACCTTGGACGAACTTGGCGCCGCTCTGCACAGCCTTGCTGTTGGGAAAGCGCCTGGATTGGACGGACTCACAACTGAATTTTATAAGAAATTCTGGCATCTACTGGGTCCCGAACTCCTCAACACCTTGAACGCAAGCTGCCAGCTTGGAGAGCTCCCTCAGAGTTGCCGACGGGCTATTCTCACCCTCATTCCAAAGAAAGGAGACTTGCTCTATATTAAAAACTGGCGCCCAATCTCTTTGCTATGCACAGACTATAAAGTATTCTCAAAAGCCCTGGCATCGCGACTTACTCCTCATCTCTCCTCATTGTTGAAAGAAGACCAATGTTATTGTGTACCCAAGCGCTCCATCTATGACAACATCTCCCTCGTAAGAGACATGATTGAACTGTGCAAAGAAAACCCCACAGATTTGGGACTTCTTCTCCTTGATCAGGAGAAGGCCTTTGACCGCGTCGATCATCGGTACCTCTTCAAAGTGCTTGAACGGTTTGGACTTGGTCCGACCTTCATTTCTTACATTAAGATACTGTATAACAATATCTCTAGTGTGCTTAAGATAAACAATGGACTTGTTACACCCTTGCCTGTCAACAGGGGAATTCGACAAGGTTGCCCCCTCTCTGGCTTGCTCTATGCTCTCTCCATCGAACCCTTACTGGGTTATTTGCGTGCTAGACTAACTGGGGTTGGGTTTTCTCATCTTGAACGGCCCATTAAGGTGCTGGCGTATGCTGATGATGTGTGTGTTTTTGTGCGGAACCTCAATGACATTAACGTTGTCCGTTATTGTCTATCCGTGTTTGAAAAGGCTTCTTCAGCCAAAGTGAATTGGGAGAAAACGAGCGCCATTTGGCTTGGTCCGTCATGTCACTCGGCACCCAAACTTCCTGCTCCTCTTGCATGGGCCACTGATGGCGTGAAATACCTTGGAGTGTTCTTGGGTAATGACGCCACAGTAGCAAAGAATTGGGCTGGTCTGTTGGATCTTGTTGAAGGAAAACTGCAAAAATGGAGAAATCTGATAACACAACTGTCTTATCGTGGAAGGGTCTTGGTGATCAACAGTTTGGTGGCCTCTACCCTATGGCACAGGTTCTTTGTGCTGCACCCTCCGGCAGTGTTGCTTCAACAGCTCCAGAAGTGCTTTGTGTCTTTCTTCTGGGATGGAAAGCACTGGTTGCGACCCGAGGTCCTCAGCTTGCCACTGACCGATGGAGGCCAAGGCCTGGTTGACATAAAGAGCCGGTTAACGGCCTTTCGACTTTCGGTTGCTCTACGCATGCTGTACATGCACCCCTCTCCACCTTGGGTCGACGTCGCTCGTCGCCTTTTGCAGCAGGCGGGGAGACTAGGCTATGACCACGCTATATTCTTGATGGATCTCTCGCATCTTGATATGTCTCCCCTCTCCAGGTTTTATCAGAGTGTACTAAACGCATGGCGAACTCTAACGACAACAAGAGCTACGCATTCGTACACAAAGCAAATGTTCTTGATGGAACCTTTGTTTTACAATTCAATTTTCCATGATATGCCTGCTGATAGGTGTCTCGTTCAATGCTTTGTCGCGAAGAACATAAAATCGGTCGCCGATCTTTTAAGCCCAAATGGCAGTTGGATTGGAGCTGATGCATTGGCAAGCCTGGTTGGCGTGCGATCCTCCAGAGTTGTGGCACGTATGCTACGCTGTGTGCTTCATACCTATGTACAGCTTGCACCTAACTGGGAGCAAGTCCAAGCAGACAACGAACAAGGTGCTTCTCCTGCTACCTTTCCTGAACGTATTTGCAAGTTTTCCCTTGCCAACTCTCCTCCGTGTACCCCCTTTAGCATAGGATTCAATGGGTTTCCTAAACAAAAAGACCTCTATTTGGGTTGCGCAAGTTTCCTTTTGCAAGGGCAAATGACACAGCGGAGGGTTCGATGGAGAGACCTCTTACCTTGTTCCCCCCCATATTTTCCTAATTGGAAAGGATTCTATCATCCTCCTGTGCCGCCACGACATGGTGACCTCCAATGGAGACTTGCACACTGGATCCTCCCCTCTAACCACTTGCTGCACCGCTTCTCAAGTCTCCTAGCAGATGAATGTCCCTTTTGTAAAAGGCCTGAAAACCTCTTTCATATTTATGTTGAATGTCAACGGTTGGCTCCTTTATTTATCTTTCTTAAGAATTGTTTTGGCAGGATTGGTTTGGTTTTCAACACTTGTGTTTTCATTTATGGCTTAGACATCTCACACAAGAATTTGAATGATGTGTTAGGTAATTTCCTGCTTGCACAGGCAAAAATGGCAGTGTATAAATCAAGAAAAAGAAAAGTTGATGACCTTGGAGCTAATGAGGAAAATGCCTTGTTCTTGTTTAAAAATCTTGTGACGAGCCGTGTAAAGTTAGACTTTGCCTTTTTCTCCATAACAGGAAGGCTGCCACAGTTTGAGACCAAATGGTGCGTGAAAGAAGTCATTTGTAAAATCCTGGAGAAACGTTTATTGTTTTGTGAAATGTTTTGTGCATAATTTTACTGTATTAATATTTTTTGTTTGTTTCTCTGCTTGAAATGAGAATGTGACCCCTATTTGGGGGTTTTCTTTTTCTATTTTTATAATAAAAAGATACAAAAGTCAAAAGTCTCTCTCTCTCTCTCGCCCCCTGCAGGCCGTTTGTGGTGGGCGTGGCGTCATGGCGGCGGTGAGCAACTGCTCTGTGTTGTAGTGAGTTCTTTGTGAGTTTTCCTCCTCTCCTGCCCTCCCCTGCCCCCCCCCCCCCCTCCCTCTCCTTTCCATCCTGTGTACTTTGGCATTTTGTTTTCATCCTTTCTACACCTTTGTCTTCAAGAGAGAGAGATTTGAGAGCGGACCCATTTTGGGTGCGGCCTACCGGCTTCGACGATGCTTTGTAAGCCTTTTTTGTGCTTATAATGCACGTTTATTATTTATTCTAGTTTGATTTATTTCGTTTTGGTACCTACTTGTCCGGTTCGGACAAGGGGGGGTGTTAATTCGCTGGGATGGCGAATGCACGCTCTCGGTTAGAGGCGTTCGACAACTTAACAAGGAAGCATGCATTTGTGTGTGTTCCACCCGAAGGAACTTACACTGAGGACATTGTGTTGTCGGTGGGGAAAATAATCGGTTGTGAAAATGTACGAGCAGCGTCGAGAATGAATCAAAAAGTTGTTGTATTTGTGTCCGATGAAAAATTAGTTCACGATGTTGTTAGTGCGGGTTTAACCACAGAGACAGGTCTCTTTGTCTTGGCGTCGCCTATGGACACTCCGTCGATGAGGGTCGTCATATCTAACGTACCCCCATTTATAACCTGCAACCAGCTGATGTCCGTTTTGTCCCGATACGGAACAGCTGTGTCGAAAATCACAATGATTCCGCTCCGGTCTCAGGATGAACGTGTTAAACACGTGATGAGCTTCAGACGGCAGGTGTATATGGTGCTTCCGGATCGAGGCGATGACACGGGGTTAAACATCACGTTCAAGGTAAAGGTGAACAACCATGAGTACCAGATGTATGCGTCATCGGCCTCATTAACATGTTTTCAGTGCGGAGCTTTTGGCCATGTGAAAAGGTTTTGTCCGAAGGTATCATGTGTACGGTGCGGTGAAGCAGGTCATAGTGACGCTGATTGTAAAAGAGATAACACCCCGGTCTCTAACGTACGAAACAACGTAAACCGAAATACCCGAACGGTTCCTACCGCCGCTCCCTCGCACTCGAGGAGTAGGGATAATACTCCTGTTCGTCTTAGTGAAAACGACAACACTGCTGATTCGGTAAATAATGAAATAACCCCAGATAACCCACCTGTGGTGGCAGATGCTACGTGCAGTGAGGAGATGGAAGAAAATCCCATTGTGGTGACAAAAAAACGAAGAGCACCTGGTGCTTGTAACTCCAACATTACTTTGAAAAAGGTAGTGTTGGATAAAGAGAGTGTGGGTGCAGACGCCCTGGAACGGCTTTCTCAGGTGTCCACAAGCTGTGTTGACACCAGGGAGAAGGAACCTGAATTAATTAATTCTGAAACACGATCGGGCAGCACCGAAAACCTGGGAGAAAAAGTAGATGGCGAGACTAAAGATGATGGTGAGCTCATTAGTGAGCCGCCACCTTCACTACCTGCTGAGACCGAGCGGATTGGGAATGTCTCAGCCCCAAGCTCCTCTTTACCAATGCAAGATCTAAATCATGACACTGGTTCGTCAACTGAGCCAGTGAACATCTCCCTGCAGGAGGGTGAAGCCGAGATTTCAGCTCCTGCTGAATGTCCCGGGTACCAGAGTGAGGATGACTCTACCATAGAACATTCCAGCAAATCTTCGGACTTGGCTGGAATCAAAATGGGGACTGGGCAGACTGATATATGTGACCCGGGTGGAGCTGTTTCTGATTTGTCAGATTCAGAGGATGAAGTTGAGATGACTGAGTTGTCTCAATCTTCATCAGATCAGTCATCCATAGCCCCTCAACTCGTTATTTCTTTTCTGAATGACACCTACCGACACCGAAATGTGATTGTAAAAGATCATTTTCCTGATTTAATTTCATTCATCCAGGCTGCAAAGGACATAATTAGGAGGCCGGATGAATTTCATTTAACAAGGTCGCTGTTTCATCGGCTTAGAAAGGCTGTTACAAAAGCAGGGAGCGAGATTTCCCAGCAACCGCTCACGCCTTTTGATAATCCATGAAAAAAATCACCTTTGGAACCTTAAATATGAATGGCGGAGGTGCAAGCCAAAACCACCAGGTTCAGGTGAAAAGTTTATTTGAGCGCAAGAAAATTGATGTGCTCTTACTCCAGGAAACCCATATAATTCAAAATGGGGAGTACGACTGGTGTCGCCTCTTTAAAGGACAATGTTTTTTTAGTAACATGTCTTCTTCTTCTGCTGGTGTAGCCTTTTTACTCAGACCAGGCCTGGTACCTGAGTCATGCCTCTTCCAGGAGGTGATTAAAGGCCGGTTTATTTCATTGGAACTGGTCATTAATAATTTTCGGTTTACACTATTCAACGTTTATGCACCAAGTGAGAGTGTGGACCGAAGAGCTTTCTTTTCATCTTTAATTCGACACATGCAGTCGATAGATCTCAATAATTGTATTTGCATGGGGGGTGACTTTAATTGCACCTTTAAACCCAGTAGGCTCCGGGCCAGGTATGGTCCATCTGCACCCCCCCCCACAACTCTCCGACCCTGGGTTTTTCTGAACCATTGGGGTGTCCTGGGGTGGAAATCAACTGGTAACAGTAAATAAACTTGGACTCACTACCCATTTGGTACCTATATTGGATGGTACCCTCAAAACAGCATATTTTTAAATCCGCGTTGCGCCATATTCGACACACGTGTTCTTTTGGTATTTGTGCCTGCTAATATTAACTCAGAATAAAAAGTTATATACCAAAAGAAAGCTGTTCATCTACTGATCATCATAGAATATTGACACATTACTTATAATGGTACCTTAATGGTCATAACTAGTGCTGAATAGCAGTACCCCACTTTAACGTAACATAATTCGGTATCGACCGTACTATTTCATCTTACACACATAATATGAACACATTACACCTGATATGCTTACATATATATTTTATTGGCTTTCTCCTGTATATCAGCTTTAATTTGATACCAGATACATCCCCATAGCTTCAATTCTCTTTTTTATACAGCGTGTCAAAGATACTACCTGTTTCGCGGGAACCATGAATCATATAATCTCGGTAACAGTCTTTGTCTATATTCAGAAGAACTGCCTATTACACTTATAAATGTCATTCATAATCGAATATCATAATCATACTGCCATCTTATTAACATATTAAACAAGAAAAACTTGTTTATTAATCACAGTAGTTTTTAATATCATCATATTAATATTCATACACTGGGTCAAACACCTTCCACAGAACAGTAACAATGTAATGCTCGAATATTTACTGTAAAAGTAAAAATATTTCTTATTTGAAACTAAATTTTAACATCCCATTGAAAAATTTTTTAGTATTGAATATTTTGATGATAAACCAAACATTATTGCTCAACAACAGATATCATAATAATATTAACAGTCAGTTTTATCCCTACAATTACATATGTATGTCGTACACTCAGTTAACCACATTATATCATATAATACAAGTATCCACTCTCAAAAGAACACAAACAAACAATTGCATTTTGTTAATTATCAACAAAAGTCAAACACTGCATGAGTGCAGTCAAGTTGGCTTGCTTGCACGAATGGCATATGTCCATCATGATCAGTCATCGTCACTGTCACTTTCATCGGTATCACTGTACAAAACACGATCCATATCATCAGGTGTTTCATCACCTGATTCATCATCACTCTCATCGTCGTCTGACATGACCTGAGCTATATCAGCCAGCTCACGCGGAAGCATGTCTCCATCATACCAGAGAGGATCCAGGCAGCCTTTCTCCTCTTCCCAGCCATGGCCTGGACTTGCTTTGGGAAACCTTGGTCGAGGAACGTGAGCTCTCTTCCAAATTCCCACTTGGTGGTTGACCCTTCGGATGTGCTGTGTGAGGCTCCTCATACATGGTGGAATATTGGCCATGTCTACATTGCCTGAGGGTAGGTGACGATTCTCCTTGGCACATAGCTCATTTATTCTCAGGAGTCGCAGATCATCAACGTGTGATACCTTTCCTCTTCCATACATGGCACATGTGAAGCTGTCTAGTTGATTGTTCAGCTCTTCTGGCACATCCCGCGTATCTCCAAGCTTGTTGAGAATAGGGATGTATTGCGGCAGACGAAGCAGCGTTTTAACAGGTTTGATTTTTCCAATCCCTCGGAAAGCGCTAGTGCTGTCACAACCGCTGTAGGCGTGAAGTGCCATAAGAGCAGTACTCTTCTCTTGGCCGAAGTCTGCTGCGAGTTTACTGACGTTTATTAGCCTCTGCTTGTTTCCTGTGCCTGTGTCAAACAGTATCTTTATGTCGTTTATCGATGCGGCGTAGTGCAGTAAGATGAAGAATACATCCGAGTCTGGGCTCTTCACTCGAACAAACTCATATTTCTGGCTCCTGGCGTAGTTTACGTATAATATCACGCGCGAGTCTGTTTCTTCTTGAGACGATTCCAGCTGAGGCAACTCTTTGGCATCAACTGCAGAGAACGCCGTTTGGTCCTAACTTGAGTTGGCCTTGCTGGACCAGATGCGGCATGATCATCACTGACTTCTTGCATCATGATCCCGTGTGCTGTATGAACAGAACCTTTTCCTGTCAGATCATTCACCAATGAGTCGAAATTGTCAAACTCCGAGTGGAAGACAGACGGCTCTCGTGGTGACCTGATGATTTGGTTGGAGAGTTGTGTCGATGACTTCATCACTGATTCGGCCAGTGCAGTCTCCAATTCAAGTGAAAATGAATAACTCTCACAGTGTCCCATTCTATTAAGAAGGGTTATGAGCTTTTCACTTCTGTATAGATGTCTCAGGGACGTGCACATGATGATGTGTTTTGGAAGCTTCCAAGAGCCTTTGGTGGCAGCGCGACAGATATCTTGGCCGATTGATTGAACTAATCGCTGGCTTCGTTGTGACCTTGCTGATGTTGTTCCAGTTATGATGTAGCATAGCAGCTTCTTGAGTGAATCTGGTATAACATCGTCCATTTGTTGGAGATCAGAAGGACTTGGTGGCCATTTCAGTTCTGGGGCATTCGAGAAATCATCCAGAATTGACAGTCGTAAATGGCTACCTGCACTCTCAAGCATATCTCTTGATCCCAATTTGAAGGCTTGTTTCACTGCTGTCTGGACGTCAATTGCAGTGCTGAATATTATGTAGGACTTTCCCAGATCACAGAATGATAGTCTCTCCCTGAAAGGCTCGTGGTTTTCAAGCTTCAGTTTTAGTTTGCTGGCTCGGTAGTCAGGATTCGCATATTTGCTGGTTTGCAGGTTAATGACATACATTTGCCTCAGGTCGGATAGTTTCATTATCTTCTTGGCCATTAACACATCCCTTTCAATGGCATCACATACCACATCGAATGCCTGTCTGTGGGCTTCTTCTAATTCTCCTTGATGGTGCTGTGCCTCTTCGTCAGTACTGCGCCATTTCTCTGGCTTTTGCATATATTTCATACGGCAAGTTTTGTGGAACTTTGCCTCAGAGGCAAAAAGATCATGGCCTCGGATCCTCATTAAGAGCGTTTCATCTTGCTTCATTTCAGCCATCTCCAGTACCGGCTTCCAGCCTTCATACTCGAACTGGCTCATCCCCTGGGTAGTCCAACTGCCATGCACTTTCACTTTTTTACGACTTTCCGAAGAACAGAAGATACAGTCTGGCTTAAATATGATCTTGTCACCAGAACTAGTACGGGCCATCCGCTGAGTTGTGGCACCAGTTGTTTCAGATGTACCTGCAGTAGGAGGGTTCAGTCTGTCTAAGTTCATCGTGAAACGCTTGTAACACTCCCAGTGGAAACCATGGTGTTCGGCCAGAGATTCAGGGACCAAATCACATGTGTCCTTCATCATATGCAGAGACTGTGGGGTTGTGCAAGGCGTCTTTCTTTGACCTCCTGCAGCTTGGCCAATTTCTTCTCAGAATTTTTGAGTCCAGATAACAAGTGCAACTCTCCATAGCTCAGTCCCTTTACATGAGTTATGCACACAATGGGTGGTTGTTCACTCTCACGTGTACGTTTCGCTCGCGCCGGATGTTCCATATTAGCGTTGTTACTTCACCTGCAAAACACATCAAAATATTGGTAAGTACCAAGCTGAATAATTATTATAAATTGCATCTTAATTATAAAAAATATCTTATATTGCATACTTAACTATGTAAAAAAAGGTGTTTAACTTAACTAATTGACTCGTTCTGTCGCTGTAAGAGACACTTAAATAACATAATTGTACAATCTGATGATCTCAATTTACGCAGGATACAAACATGGAAGGATCTGCATGCCATTTTCGTCAAAATTCCTGCAATAAACTACAGTGATACATCAATACAACAATATATTAAGTAACACATATTAACAATACATAGATTTTGTCATGTGTCCAACATATATGTACATGATATACGTGGCAGCATTTGTAAATTGACAAATGCAGCATCGCCTACAATATCACCCCATACCGGTAGTATCTTTGACACGCTGTATAAAAAAGAGAATTGAAGCTATGGGGATGTATCTGGTATCAAATTAAAGCTGATATACAGGAGAAAGCCAATAAAATATATATGTAAGCATATCAGGTGTAATGTGTTCATATTATGTGTGTAAGATGAAATAGTACGGTCGATACCGAATTATGTTACGTTAAAGTGGGGTACTGCTATTCAGCACTAGTTATGACCATTAAGGTACCATTATAAGTAATGTGTCAATATTCTATGATGATCAGTAGATGAACAGCTTTCTTTTGGTATATAACTTTTTATTCTGAGTTAATATTAGCAGGCACAAATACCAAAAGAACACGTGTGTCGAATATGGCGCAACGCGGATTTAAAAATATGCTGTTTTGAGGGTACCATCCAATATAGGTACCAAATGGGTAGTGAGTCCAAGTTTATTTACTGTTACCAGTTGATTTCCACCCCAGGACACCCCAATGGTTCAGAAAAACCCAGGGTCGGAGAGTTGTGGGGGGGGGTGCAGATGGACCATACCTGGCCCGGAGCCTACAGTATAGACCGAAATACAGCAGAACCTCATCCCGAAGGTAGTACTGATTTGTTAAATTATTTTTCGGCAGTGGGTGTGCTAGATGCATGGAGACTGCATTACCCCAACAAATCTGAGTATACTTGGGGACGATGTGCCAATGGGAGAATGACCTTCGCTAGACTTGACCGTTGGTACATAAACTCACAGTTCAGGAATGCGGTTATCTCTCCAAATCATTTTCCATCTTTGTTTTCTGATCATCATTTAGTTACCATGGGCCTCTTTTTCCCTCAACCCTTACGCAAAAGTGCATACTGGAAATTCAATACCAGTCTTCTCGAAGATGCTTTGTTTAAAGACGCCTTCCGTGCTTTTTGGGTCATCCAACTTTCAAGAAAGCCCTCTTTCTCTTCTTTAGCATTATGGTGGGATAATGCAAAAGCTCAGATTAGAGTGTTTTGTCAGCAGTTTGTTTCAAATGGAACTGACATAAAAAATATAACAATGGCTTGTTTAGAAGCTGATATTATACGGTTAGAGTGTAAACTGGCTAAAGATAATAACAGAAGAGACCACAGGTTATTGGTTGAAAAGAAGGCTCAACTGAGAGAGCTGATTCAGGAGAAAGCAGCAGGCCTGTTAATTAGATTAAGAATAAACAATTTAAAGGTATCAGACACCCCGAGTAAATCTTTCTTCCAAATGGATTTTGTAAATAAGTCACCCAAAACCCTTTTCTCTGTACAAGACTTTAGGGGAAACATGGTTGCCAACCCTGGAGATGTAAGGTTGTGCATTAGAGAGTTTTTTTCAAAAGTCTATGCAAAACAAAATGTTTGTGAGCAAACCATGGAATTTTTAACTTCTCACCTTTCATCCCTAACTGAGCCTCAGTGCCTGGGCCTGGATTCAACAATTACTTTGCCTGAGCTAACGCAGGCCCTAAGTGAAATGGACTCGGGGAAAGCTCCTGGGATTGACGGCCTACCGGCAGAATTTTTCTTGGCTTTTTGGGACCTTTTGGGCCCTGAATTATTGCATGTCCTGGAATCATCCTTGGTGCTTGGAGAACTCCCACTAAGCTTCAGAAGAGCAGTGGTGTTGCTGATTCCAAAGACTGGGGATCTACGACAGATAAAGAATTGGCGGCCGGTCTCGTTATTATGTACGGACTATAAAATATTGTCAAAAGTGTTGGCCAGTCGGTTGAAGACGGTAATCGGTGATCTAGTCCACCATGATCAGAGTTACTGCATCCCAAACAGATCTATTTATGATAATATTTTTTTGATTAGAGATTTAATGGAATGTGATTGCTTGGAAAAAGACTTTGGGATAATATTCCTGGATTTGGAAAGGGCTTTTGACAGTGTGGATCATGTTTTTTTGTATCGGGTGCTAGAAGCATGTGGCTTTGGTGTCAATTTTAGGGCCTACGTGACTTTGTTGTACAACAATATATTTAGTTTATTTAAAATAAATAACGAACTCAGCTCTCCGGTACAGGTTCAAAGAGGGGTGAGACAAGGATGCCCGGTTTCTGGGTTATTATTTTCCTTGGTAATGGAATCACTCCTAATTTTATTTAGGAAAAATATTTCAGGAGTGACTGTATCCCCTGGGAGTCCTTCAGTAGTTGTATCGGCTTATGCAGATGATGTCTGTGTGGTTGTTAAGAAGGAGAGTGATATCCCAGCACTTGTTGAATGTTTAAATCTTTTTTGCCTCGCTTCTTCTTTGAAGTGTAACTGGGACAAGAGTAAGGCCTTATGGATTCCCTGTCTCGAGAACATTCCACCTGGAAGAGTGCTGGTACCACCTGTGCATCTACCAACAAAGTTAAAATGGGTGGAAGACGGAGTCAAATACCTTGGGGTTTTCCTGGGATCTCCACATTACGTCCTCAAAAATTGGGACGGGATTGTTGAGCATGTCAAAAAAAGACTGGGACTGTGGAAACGAGCTCTGCCCCACCTTTCCTACAAAGGCAGGGTTCTAGTGGTGAATAATTTGGTGGCTTCTTCCCTGTGGCATAGGTTTATCTGCCTTCAGCCGCCAGAGGCACTACTAAAGGCAGTGCAGAGGCTACTCGTGGATTTTTTTTGGAGTGGTCACCATTGGTTACTACCAAATGTCATATGTAGCCCCTTGTCTGAAGGTGGCCAGGGACTGATCGACATAAAAAGTCGTATCATGGCTTTTCGGCTGTGTACCATACAGCAGTTGCTGTACAAGGAACGACTGCCAAGCCGACTTCTGGCCTATCACGTGCTGCGAAAAGCAAGCGGGCTCGGATATGGCCTTAAACTTTTCTTAGTCCAACTCTAACATGTCGACACATCTCATCTACCATCATTCTATCAGAGCCTTCTGAATGCCTGGCAAAGCCTTTCGACTAGTTGCCAGCAAGAAACCTATGCTACAAGCATGTTTGTGGAAGAACCCCTTTTTTACAACCTACTGTTTCCTGCAATTCCAAGAAGCCGAGACTTTTATCAACACTTTATTACAGCGGGCATAATCAAAGTGTTGGACCTCCGCCATGATTCTGGTTGGGGGTGGAAGACGGTGCAAGAGATAGCCGATATGACTGGAATATGGTCAAACAGAATAATCGGAAGAATACTAAAGGGAATAGTAAAGAAAAGCTTCCAACTTGGACTAAGATGGACCCAGGAAGTTTTGGTGACATCCAATGACTGGCATTTTCCTGGTTTATTGGTACAGCCTAGTCACGGAGACTTGCCCCCAATTAGTGAGGGACAAAACATTTTTCAGAAATGCAGTAGTAAAGACCTGTATCGGTTATGCACTGCAGTTCTGCTTGGGAACTCACCGTTAAATGGAGTGGCCAGGTGGAAAGGGCTAATGCCGGAAGGACTCCCATCTGAGCCTGCATGGGAATCAGTATACAGTAAGCTGGTAAGCAAAAGGACAGGTGATCTCCAGTGGCGAATGATACACTGGATCATTCCATCTAATAAATTAGTGAGTCATTTCGTGCCCATATCTACGTGTTGCCCGTTCTGTGTTTACACAGAGGATGTGTTCCATGCATACGTTGATTGTGCAAGGCTTGTGCCTTTATTTCAATGGCTGAACTACATGGCTGGAAAAATGAAGATCACTTTTTCTCTGCGATCATTTATTTTTGGTTTCAATGATATGAAAGAACATGTACATATGTTGTTTTTGTTTTTAGTGGCCACGGCGAAAATGGCAATTTATTTATCGAGGAAGGAAAAACTGAAAGGAAAGCCGATTGGGCAATGTGATGTCTTGTTCTTTTTTAATGCCTTGATATCTGCAAGACTCAAACTTGAATTTTGTGATTCTGGAAGAAAGAAATGTATTGATGAGTTTATGAACATCTGGTGTTTTGATGGGATCTGCATGGTGCAGGAGAATGAATTATTGATATATTTGTGGGTTTGTTGGGATTGAATCAGTGTGTGGTCGGTTTTTCTGTTGTTGTTTTTCTTTTCTAGTTCATTGTACTGTTTTGATTTCCTGTCATTATCTCTTTTTCTTTTCTGTATTTTTGATTATTGTGCCTGTATTGAATAGTATCTTCACCGACTGGCTTGTATTTTTATATTTTTGTAATAAAAAGTCTAAAAAGTCAAAGTCTCTCTCTCTCTCTCTCTCCCAAGACCACATGGAGGGTCTCTTATGATTGTCTCTCATGTGTGATTCTCCATCTACCTGTCTCTATAGAGTATAGATGGTTCCAGAGCAGACTATGCATGTGACAAGGCACAATGTTTGATATTTGCTTCCGAAGAAAGAGTCCCAAGCTCTCTCCCTCTGTCGTCCCTTTTTATTTGCCGCTTTGGCACAAAATTTTGCAATCTGAAACAGCAAAATAGTTTTTGTCAGAAAATCCTAAGTTCTTTAATTAATTCATTGATGTTCAATGGGCAGGTGGGTGGAGTCAATTACTTACACTAAAAAATGTACCGGCATGGCACTGTACTGTACACTGCAAAGCAATTGATTACTACTGGTACTTCTTCGCCCTGTACTCAGCTTTGCCATTTATATATACACCATTCTACGCATTTAATAAAAAAATTCAATCGCTCTATGCCATTAAGAAAATGAACATGTAGAATTGATATTGTAATTGTTGAAGGACATTTCTAGAATTCATTCCAGGTGCCTTTTTAGCACGAGTGATGTGCAGGACACCTGATTGCAAGTTTCCGCACAACGTAATTATTGTCTCATGCAATAATCGTTCAGCACAACATTAAATTCATATGCCCTTAGGTTTTTGGAGGTGACACGAGGCATCCTGAGCAAATTTGAAACACTTTCCGAGACACCAGCGGGTGGGCACATGTGGGAATCGAAAAACAACAATCCATTACAATTCCGGCCACGTCTGTCAGGAAATGCGAGTAATCAAATTATTGGACACCTTCAAGCAGGGTCTTACATTAGCCATGTTGCAAGGCTCTTTAACCTGAGGAGGGGAACTGTGTTTGACCTCATAATAGGTTATCAAGCCACTGGATCAATAAGAGGTATGCCACGAAGTGCATGTCCCAGGATAAAGACTCCTGATCAGGACCGACACATTCACACGGCCCATCGAATCGGTTTCAAACTGCCTAGAGTACTGCAAACGCACTCCTTGGACTTCGCAGGATATGTGCCAACACTGTCTTGAGGCATCTCCGTGATCCGTGCTCGTCATCCTATTCAGCATCCAAGACTTGAACCATGACATATCCAAGCATGCTTGCAGTGGTCAAATCAGCAGGTCTGATGGACATTGAGGCATTGATAAAGTGTTATTTATGTTCAGTGACAAATCCAAGTACTTCCTGAAGAGGCATGATGGCCGTGCATGGGTCGACATAAGACTTGATGAGCTATTTAGTATGTGTCCAGGGAGCCTTCGTGTCTTCAACAACATGGTCAACTATCATAATTATGCATGATGATGTTCCTGCTCCAGAAGTGTTATGATTTATGGGAGTGAGACATGGGTAATGAACGTAGAACAGCAACGAAGGCTGGAAAGGGTGGAAATGCGAATGGTTCGGTGGATGTGTGGAGTATCGTTGAGAGAGAGGAAGACAAATGATGAATTGCGAAAGATGATGGGAATAGAGCCTGTGATTGATGCTGTGAAGAGGAACAGGTTGAGATGGTTTGGTCATGTGTTGAGGAAGGATGAAAGTGACTGGTTGAGAAGTGATTGAAATTGAATGTAGAAGGAAGTAGAGGATGGAGAAGACCGAGAAAGACTTGGCTAAAAATGGTGGAAGAAGAAATGCGGGCAAGGGGGTTAACAAGGAGAGATGCAGAAAATAGGGCAAAATGGAGAAGATTGTCATGGGGACCGCAAGGCTAACCCCCACTCTTGCAGGGAAAATGGCCTTAAAATGCCTGTTGTGTTATGTTGTTGTATATTCCTGCTCCATTCAAACAAAGAACGTTCTCGTCAATGCCAACGTTGACACCCTGGTCTGCCATATCACTGGATTTAAATCCCATCGAGCATCTCTGGTAATATCATTGATCGTCGCATTTGAATCTTGTCAAGACAGGCACAAACCCTCGTTGAGCTGGGACAGGAGCCGATTCGGGTGCGGAATGCCATTCCCCAGGCGCAGATTCAAGCGCTCATGTGGTCATTGCAATGACGGTGCAATGCCCTTACTGCCGCCCGAAGTAGACATACCTGGAATTGTGATCGTTTCTGCCCTATGTGTAAACATTCACTGCAATGCAGTATTATGTGAATAGGTGATGATGTTCGGTTTTTTATGGTAGTGTATATACTCGTTCCAAGAACATTAGTGAGAGCTCCGTTTTCTACAAACTACTTGTAATTCCTCGGTAGTTCAATAACCAAATGCCACTATAAATCGCTCATTAACCCGAGATTGCTGGTTAAATCTCTTGAAGTAACCTTGAATTTCCCAAGTTGATTCCACAAGCTTCTACATGGCTTAGAGTCCACTACTGTTCTCAGATTTTACAACTAAAAAACATCTCGCCACAACAGATACAGGGTGTCCATAAACTGTTACGTATTACCTCCCCAAACCCCGGTTACGGTGCACCTCAAGAGTCTCGAGAGGGAATGCGGCAGAAAGATTTGTTATTTAGAGTGTTCTAATAAACCATGGTAAAACCACACTGATGCAATTGTAGAACAAAACAAGTAATTGCACTAAGAACTCTCACATACACAATAATAACACTCTTAATGAAAGTACAATGAAAATATCACTTGCATCTCATGAACAATACATATGATGGTACGATCATTCCCCAATGCTCTCAAAGCAATGAACTCACGATATGCCAAAGGTGAGTGTAATGTAGCATTCCCCAAAGTCCGTGCACAAATCCCAACGCGGTGAAGGTCGTGCAGAACGGCAGAACAACAGGCAGGTATTGGCGCGGCTGTGGATGAGGAGTTACGAGGTGAGAGGTCGATTATGGAAATTGAGCCGATTATGGAAACCAACGGCAATCCACACGGGGAGGTCGATATGTGAATCACAATGACAAAACAAGATGCACCAAGCTGACAGCCTCTTCGAGGACAAAATGGCGTATCGGCCTGTAATGAAGGTGCTGGCTCCCTCCAACAATGACTCACACTTGGTGATAAAACCTGAGATGCAGGTTTAATTGCAATTGCAATATATGACGATGTAGCGGGCAATCCCTTTCACGGGAAGCCTCAACTCCTTCGCGACAAATATCAAAAAAGTCCACTCGCAGCCCCGATGCAACTTTACGGCTGCACCAGGTACCTCTCTAATGGGCGTCTTCTCCATGCCAATCCTCCCCTCTCCTCTTCCGGCCTCTTTGCCACGCCTTCCTTTCTCCTTCACAAACATTTACTTTTCACCCCTCAGCCCAAATTTGGCTAAGGGGTATTGTCGTCACGGGCGTCGTCCGGGCATCCGTCAACTTTTGGTTTCGGTCAATTTCAAGGAGAACGGCTTGCCCGATTAAATCCATTTTTGCAGTGTGTTGGGGTTGAGTAGAGGAAGGTTCCTTTCGAAAATGGGTGCTCTGCGATTTTCAATATGGCCGCCACGGCAGCCATCTTGAAATTGGTTTTCGTCAATTTCGAGCAGAACGGCTTGTCCGATTAAATCCATTTTTACAGTGTGTGTTGGGGTTGAGAAGAGGAAGGTTCATGGGCACGCTGCGATTTTCAATATGGCCACCATGGCAGCCATCTTGAAATTGGTTTCCGTCAATTTCAAGGAGAACGGCTTGTCCGATAAATCCATTTTTGCAGTGTGTGTTGGGGTTGAGTAGAGGAAGGTTCCTTTCGAAAATGGGTGCGCTGCGATTTTCAATATGGCCACCACGGCAGCCATCTTGAACTTGGTTTCCACCATGCATGGGATGAGGGGTTACGCCCGCTTTGCGGTGCTATTTTTCCTTTTACTAAAGTCATCTCCATATCACACAAAAATCTTAACAACAATATTACCTGAAACTAAAAATCCTAACAGTATATAATAACAACAAAGGCGGAAGTGACGGATCTGTAACAAAAGTCCTTGTGCAACGTTCAACACAACTTTTGATGTATACATGATGGAAACAAACTATAAATGTTGCATGAATGTGTTATTCATAGTGTTTTAACACTACAATTAAATTTTCTGCTTCAACTGTTTCTTTTTTTTCAGATCCCTAACTGAGATGAAAGGTAAACTGTTTGAAAGGTAATAGAAGAAAAGGTAAACTGTTTGCTGTGGATAGCTGAACCGTAGTCCATAACAGCAGTGCGAAGAAACTCCACTAATCCTTATAAGGAAGATGCATCACACAGGAACTCAATTAGTAATTGGAACGGGTGCAGTGAATGACAAACCATGATCCGGAAGGCACCGGATCAGTAAGGAAGCCGCAGCAGCTTTCCAGAAGTCATTTGAACGGGTTCCACGCAAATGTTACCAAATTTCTTCATCCCTGAACTACGTAGATTGAATCTTTTAGACACCACCTACTTTCAGGAAGATGGTGCTCCTTGCCAATTTGCTCGTGGCGTGTGAGAGTGTTTGAATCGGTGGACGTGGACCACTTGCTTGGCCACCTCATTCTCCTGATCTGTCCTTTTTATGAGGCCGTGTTAAAATTGGAGTTCTTTTTATGGGGCCGTGTAGAAACTACTCTTCATTCATCAAAACCCCATTCTTTGGAATAATTTAAAGCTAGAAATATGACAACTTTAAATTGTCCACCGAAGGTAGGATGAGATGGGAATCCGACTCGTAGGGTGGGAGTGTCGATGCTAGTACCGAATATAATAAACAATTTGTTCCATATTGAATCATAATCATAAGCTACATTGCACTGAACACAATATCGCCTCAAAACTAAAAGAATCCATGACAGTGACCTTGATGTTACTTGGCGACGGTCCCTGATGGAATCATTGACTGTTCTGAAAACATGCTCTGTCGAACTGGAATTTTGCCTGCTGTCTGTCCTTTTCAACATGTCCTTCTCTTTGACCTCTAAATCAGAAGCAGGCAGCATCTGGATATATTCTCTGTAGTTAGCACAGCCTCATACCCGAATATATTTGCCATCCTTTCGGTCCTTGGAATTTGAAATTGTGTTTTTGTACATAGTCAAGGCTCGTGGAAAAGCTAGAACACAGAACCGATCAGGACGCAATGTCACAAAAGGAACAGCAGGAGGAGAAGAAAAAAATATATACGGAGACGGGCAAACAAGGGACGTGGGTAACGATGAGGGGTAGTAGAGAACGCAAGAGGCCGACAAGATGGATACAGAAGTAAAATTTTGGGTGGGATGGGGGTTGTTTAATGGGTGTAGAAAAGATCATGGTTTTAGACGGGGGATGATCTGAGATAGTGGTGAACAGCTGTCTTGAAGGCCCGGAGGGAAGAATGAGATTGAAGAAAATGTGAAAGTTGATTCCACAAGTGGGGGAAAAGAGGGACAAATGCGTGGATTTCTTCATACCTAAGTGGGTGACGTTTTCCGTGCCCGGGTGGGTGATGTCTTCCACACATACACAGGTGTGGATCTTGATGGCTCTTCATAAAAGCTCCATCTCTGAAGGTCGACAGGCCCCCAGGAAGTACATTTACCAGTGTTCTTGTTGTGGGTCCAATTCACATCTTGGGTCCAGTTCTTCTTTGTTTTTGCTCATGACTTCTCTATTTCTTTCAATGATCTTTACCATTCTAATTCCTTAACGTCATGTCCAATAGTTTCCTCAATGGTTTCTTCATGACAGACCTAAGAAGGTTGGATTGGATTACACCTGGAACATGACTTTTATGACAGGTAAGTCACACATCCTCAAACTTTCTTTCCACATTGCTGTTTCGTCAACCCACCTCTATTTCTCTGATCAACCTCTGGAACAGGTTCAATCCTTTGATATCTCATTCGTCACTTTCACTTGTGACCTCTCCTGGGGACACCTGCCACATTCCCAAGCTGCTGCTAAAGCCAGGTGTAGATGGAGCACTCCACACTGGGAAAGTCCCATCTTGGTTCTGTCGAGCTTCTGTTGAGAGTATAAAGCATACTTTTGGTGCACAATGGAGTATTGTTCTCCATCGTGAAATGGCGCTCCTGCAGCTGATCTCTTCGCTGGTGGAGGTCAATGCTCGGCAAACAATCAGCATCACCTGTCGCATGAGGTCTACTGCTTTTTCAATGTATAATGGTTGGTCTTTTAACAAGCCAGAATGTTTGAAGTTGGTATAACTACAACACACTGTCATGATCAACTTTGTGTTGTAGTTATCACCGCCATGGCCTTGATCTATACCGCTGTCTTTCCTCTGATCTTGTCTCCCCTTGCACTTTCAGCTCTCCAGCTCCACCATGTGATTATGTGTTCATCCAGCAACCGCCCGCCTGGACAGCCTTGTTGACGCTTAAATTCCGTACCTGTTCCTTCATCCTTCATTTTTATTTTCCTGTCTGCCGAAGCACCTGCATATGTCTATCCAGTCATGTTCCTCGCTCCACGACTTCAAAATTGCAGCTCACTGCCATCTGGTGTCATCTCCCATTTCCATTCTTGCTCTTTACAATTCCCACTAACTTCTTGCCATGCACCACCTTTCTTACAAGTACTGTTTGAATGTCAGCTTCATGCTGCTGTGTCGGTTCAAAGCCCTGAAGTTTTCTTTCTCTTCCTCCATGAGCCTCAACCTCCATGAGTAGCTCGTTATACTCATCTCTAGTACGTTGTGTACATTTTGTGTGTGTATTATGCTCTAGGGCTGTGGTAGGAATGCAATGATGGCTACATGGACAGAATAATAAACATTTTATCATATTTTTCCACTTTTTAATTGAAGGTCATCATGATCAACAAATAGGGCAAAATGGAGAAGATTGTCATGGGGACCGCAAGCCTAACCCCCGCTCTTGCAGGGAAAATGGCCTTAAAATGCCTGTTATTGTTTGTTGTATGATCAACAGTGTGTTGTAATAAACTCCCCTGTTGTCCTGGGTGTTGTATTGAATCTGGAGGTTTTCCCCATTCATTTGATTAGATTCCGTCATCCCTGAGCATCATTGGAAGATCATTTTACTTTTCATTTCCAATTTCCAGGGCATCACGTCCATCTTACTATAATTCATCAAATGTCTGTCTGTCTGTCTGTTCGAAGGTACCGTAAAAACTGCTGAACCGATCGCAAAGATATTTTGTATGGGTAATCCTGGGATCTCCAGGAGTAAAATAGGCTATTTCGTTTTCCCAATTTCAGCTTTGGTCTCCAGCATTCTCAGGGTTGGACCCCCGCATAACATTCGCGTTCACGTAACGATCATTGTTCTCATTGTGACGATGTTGTTTTCCCGGGTGCCGTGCGATTGGTGCAGCCGTTTGTGCGGCACCCGGGAAAGCAACATGTCTCCATCGATCGCTAACAGATCGCTGTCTCCATCGATCTTGCCAAGGCCGTAACAACTATCGGCTCAAAATCCTTTTAACTCTTGATTTGGTACAGTTACACGTATCGGGAATTTGGTACACGTATCGGGAGCACCTACGACATAGCGATTGTGAACACGATTAATCGATCACGATCATCACGATCATAGTGTATCGATCACGATTTGAAACACGATGGAATAATATTTACCGATATGAACAGTGATGTGGCTTTTATTGAAATTCTAAAGATACTGTTTAGATTTTGATGATTTGCGTGTGATATGATTCAACGGATGTTTATATAAATCGTTTAAAATAAAAAAGACTTCAATTTCTGATATTTTGCCTTTTCATGTGGGCCTCCCAATTGAAGCCCCGCCTATAGGGCGGGTACCGTTGCTAGTTGTGATAATTTGCTAATTTGTGCCACTAGGAGGCACTACCTTCCTTTAACTAGAGTAGTCTCATCTTCTTCGGAACGAATATCCACGTCTGTCCTTTCGTAAGTGCCAATATTTATTCCATCTCATCGTCAGTCAATCACGACCCAATTTGCTACAGTAGTGTTCTTGGACTACTTCATATTAAACGCGACCATTCAGCAGAGGAGGATGTGTTTTTGGTTTTTTTTTTGCATTTATTTTAAACAAGAGCCCAAATAAGCAAACAGCAAAGATGGAGCCATCAGGAAGAACATGGACAGGATTCTGGTTTCAGCTGATACTCTACTACACACACAAACACCCATCCAGGTGCAGCCAAATGAGCATTACAAAAAAAAAAAAAAAATTGCAACAATTCCTTTCTCCTTGGACAGATAGATAAAGAAAGAGAAATTAATAACTAAGGAGAGATAAAAGAAGCAAGTTAACAAAAACGAAAGAAAAAGTGTGAATTTGAATGAATAAGTAGAAATGTGAAATAGTAGCTGTGAAAGGAAAACTATTAAAGATGTAGGGATAGTCCGCTGTGATTTAATGGGTTCTGTTTGGGAAGAAAGCCTTGGGTTTGAATTGGCAGTTTTAAAGTGAAAAGACTGGGCTGCAGCAGGCCCTGCCAGTATTGAACAACCTCCCCAGTAGTAAATGGAAAAACTAAATTTACCTTTCCTCATTGTCAAGACTCACTGTGCTTTTCTTTTGGGGATAAGCAAGTGGGTTGGGGAATTGGTATGAGTGACCAGCGAGAGAGGCCATGAGGGCTAGCATGTGGCCTGTGCGGAAGGATTGAAGTGGTATTTGCTTTGAATAAACGAATTTATTTTCACTGGTCATCATGTTATTTTGTATTGACGATTGGAGTATATGCAGGCCATGGCAGGTTAGAATACATTCTGTGGCGTGCACTGCAGATGTAGGTAGAAATGGATGGCAGCTGGGAAGGGATCTTTGCGTGTAAGGTTTGTGTTTGGGAAAGTGATGCGTGTCCGCAGGTGACGAGGCTCTCAAAGAGAGTGAGGACTGGAGCTCCTCAACATGCCTCACCACCAGTAGCTCAGTGTGCAACTGGGGATGGATAATTTGCTGGGAGGAGAGTCGAATCGGTCGGCCACGGGGGCGGTAAGACCCCTGGCGATAATGCATAGGCCTCCGAAGCTATTTGGGTGATCCCCTCCAACAGGGCGTACAGCAAAGGAAGGTATTGTAGTGCTTCAATTGGGAGTTCAAGGGAGGGCCGAAGGAAATCATTTGTTTGGAGACTTTGTTTGCACTGTGGGCATGTACACATTGATACACCACACCACTACATTATAGGACCTCCCCGCTACCGAGATGAGGCCACACCTGCAGGTAATTGTGATGCCATAGCCTTGCAGGTATTGATTTATACAGTAGAATGGAAATGGTTGTTATCTATGGTATATGGGAATAGAATACTCAGTCACATGTGACTTGATTTGTGCTATGGAGGGCAGGTAGCCCATAAAATTGGTAAGTAGCTTCGACATTGAGTATTTGGGTTCAGCTGACGGCTGGAGTAGGTGACATCCACAGGGGACGTGGTCAATAGATGGGATTTGAAATTGGTAAGGTTAAATTATCTATTAATGTAGGCTTGACTGTTTTTCGTTACTTGTCTTTTACCATCTTGTTTCCCCACCTTAAGGACACCATCTTGAACAAAGGGCAGTGGGAGGAATTGATTAATAAGTTTTTGCTCATGTAAATTTTGGACAATTCAGGAATTTTGTGCATTTCATAGAAGCCATGCGGGTAGATCGCGAAGAAGAATAGGTGAGGTTGTAGGAGTTGCAGATGACGAGACGACGAGACACTTCTCAGCTGTTCAAAGCTCCTTTATTCCAACAGAACTAACTCGCGACCGGAACTCATACATCTTTTATAACGCAAAATCACTCTTCGGGGGGCATGGCTCCAACAACCGCGCGCACGCCACGCCCACACCATCAAAAGCCCCACTGGTCCCATGCCTGTGGATTATGTCCCAATGGGGTAACCCCCACATACGCCCCCCCTCCCCCCCCAGAATTCACTCGCACGGGCAATGTCAGTTTTTGGGGGGCCTTAACCACCCGGCCGAAACGACTGATGACCCGAGCAGGGACTGTTAGCAGCTTGGCGATGGGCGGGCCAACTGGGGACTTACCCGACGGGGGACGGCCCCGCCGTGGGGGTTGAGCCAACCGAGGGGGCTGGTCTAGGTCCAAGTGAGCCGGCTTGAGGCGGTCCACCGAAAGGTGGTCCGGTTTGCCGCCAATGTCGACCACGAAGGACTTGTCCCCGGCCTCCAGAACGCGGAAAGGCCCGTCATAAGGTGGCCGAAGCGGCCCCCAGTGTGCGTCATGGCGAACAAAGACGTACTTCGCTGTATGTAGATCCGGCGGGATGTGGGCCTGAGTCAAACCATGTTGAGATGTGGGCACCGGTGCAAACCTCTTGGCATTCTCCCGGAGAACCGACCGCTGACGGGCAGCGGACCAGGGGCTTGTGGCATCAGGAATGAACTCCCCAGGAACCTGCAGCGGCTGGCCATAGACGAGCTCCACGGATGAGGACTGGAGGTCTTCCTTCGGGGCTGTCCTGAGGCCCAACATGACCCACGGGAGTCTGTCGGCCCAACTGTCATCCCAGAGGCTGTCCCTGAGAGCAGCTTTCATAGAGCGATGGAACCTCTCACACAATCCATTAGCCTGGGGATGATATGCAGTCATGCGATGGAGCTTTACCCCCAACCCCTGGGTGACAGCACCCCAGAGCTCTGAAGTGAACTGGAGCCCCCTGTCTGAAGAGATGTCCGAGGGGGTGCCAAAACGGGCAACCCAAGTGCCGATGAACGCCCGGGCCACATCGGCGGACGTTGTAGATGTGAGCGGGATGGCCTCTGGCCACCTGGTGGTCCTATCGACCATCGTGAGGAGGTGGGTGAATCCCCGCGAGGGGGGGGGGGGGCCCTACCAGGTCCACGTTATCATGGTCAAAGCGTCGCTCGGGCACTGTGAATGGCGCCAATGGGGCCTGGGTATGGCGATGCACCTTCGAGCATTGGCACTCGACGCAGGTGTTGGCCCAGTCGCGCACATCTTTCCTGAGCCCGTGCCAAACGAACTTCGCCGCCACCAACTTTTGCGACGCCTTACTTGCTGGGTGAGAAAGACCGTGGACGGCATCGAACACCAGCCGTCTCCAGCTGGTGGGTACGATGGGGCGAGGCTGTCCCAAAGATACGTCGCACAGTAGCGTGGTGCCCGTGTCCTTGAACAGCACGTCAGCCAGTCGAAGCCCCATTACCACGGCCCTGCAGGCCTGGACATCTGGGTCGGAGATCTGATCGGCAGCCATGTGGGCATAGTCGATGCCAAGGTGAACCGCGCCAGCTATGGACCGGGGGAGACAATCGGCGACCGTATTATCCACCGAGTCGGTGTCCGAAATGAACAACAAACTGCCAGGACGGCCGACGCTCATGGCAGTTAACGAGCGCCGGCCATCCCGTTTCCCGACTCGCTGAAGCTGCAGGGTGGCCGTCATGCTTTGGCCTTGGAACCAAACCTGGCGTGGTAAAAGCACAAGCCTGGGGCCTTCCGCCGCTGGGCCGTAATGGCAGCCGCGACGGTGTCCGACAGCGGCGCAGGCTCGACGGGGCCGGGGTCCCATGCAGCCGCACTACATTGCTGTCTTGTCTGCGGACTTGTCTTGTCTGCGGAGAAAAACTTGTCTGCTTCCCTGGCCAGGGCGCGGAAATCCTGAACAGACGAGTTGGCCAGGGCTGTCCGTACCCGACCTGGCAGCTGTTGCAGGAACAGTTCTTTGAAGAGGAAACATGGTCGGTGGCTGCCCAGGAGAGACAACATGTGGTCCATAAGCTCCGATGGCTTGGAGTCGCCCAGCCCAGGTAGAGAAAGTAGTTCGCGGACGTGCTCGGCCTGTGAGCTCGAAGGTTACGAGCAGCAGTGCCTTTAGCGTCTCGTACTTGCGGTCCTTCGGAGGATCCTGGAGAAGGCTCACCACTCTGGTCGCAGTGGAGCAGCTGAGCGCAGACACGACATAATAATACTTCGTGTCGTCAGCAAAAATGCTCCGAATGGCGAATTGTGCTTCAGCTTGTGCGAACCAAACGGCCGCTTGTCGTTCTCAAAACTCCGGCAGTTTAATCGAAACTGTGCTTGTCGCCATGTTCGTTTGAAGCTCCGAAAACATCCGAGAGCAAGACGGGGTCACCAATGTAGGAGTTGCGGATGACGAGAGGACGAGACACTTCTCAGCTGTTCAAAGCTCCTTTATTCCAACAGAACTAACTCGCGACCGGAACTCCTACATCTTTTGTAACGCAAAATCACTCTTCGGGGGGCGTGGCTCCAACAACCGCGCGCACGCCACGCCCACACCATCAAAGCCCCACTGATCCCGTGCCTGTGGATTATGTCCCAATGGGGTAACCCCCACAAGGTAGCTGTGGCTCGCTTCCCATAGTCCTCCCCAAGTTCGTTTGGTGTGTGACAATAAGTGTTAATGGATAAGTTCATTAGGTGTGTGACTAAGTGTTAATGATGGAATCTTTGGTTTCCGAAAGGAAACCTTGGCAGGAGCCTAAGTACTTGTCTTGTTAAACGTGAACTGAGGAGGTGGTGAGTGTAATCCTCAGAGCAGGATAGGATAAGATTGCTCTGCAAAAGGCGAGGCCATGTAGTGGACATGTGGCACCCAGCAAGACACGTTAACATCGTCACGATCAAGCTTTAAAGAGCATAATTATGGGTCATATGACCAGTGCACAGCAAGCCATGGCGGTAATGTGAGCTTTGGGGCCCTGGTTGAGGACGGAACACTTTTTTCCGATTGGCCATCCCACATCCTCCGGAAATAGGCGACCTCCACAGGCAGCGAGCGGCCAATGGCATGACCTTCCATCTACAAAGACGGTCCCAGAGGTGACGGGCGAAGGCCGTGACCTTGCGCATGCCAGTTGAACTTTGGGCTTTGAAGAGAGCAACATCTCTATCTTTCTCTGTCGCTCTCTCACTCTTTTCATCACCCACTTTCGAGAGACTGAGGTCGCAATCTACCTTGGATCACAGGTCATCGTCGTCCTCTCGCCTTAAGACTGCCAGCTGTCACCATTACCAGCCGACACTAAACCAGTGATGGAGAGACCTCGTGCCTACTTGAGGTCCTCACCCGTGATCCCCTTTGGTTCTTGTACAAGTCTGGTATTTTGACACCTGTTACAGATCCGCCACTTCCGCCTTTGTTGTTATTATATACTTGTAGGATGTTTTTAGTTTCAGGTAATATTGTTAAGATTTTTGTGTGAAATGGAAATGACTTTAGTAAAAGGTAAAAAGAAATGTTTGTGGAGGAAAAAGAAAAACGCAGCAAAGAACCGGAAGGAGGAGGAGGAGAATGGCCAGGAGAGAGATACAGGTGTGAATCGTGTCGAGGCTGCTAGCGGACTTATTTGATATTTGTTGCGAAGGAGTTGAGGCTTCCTGTGAAAGGGATTGTTTGCGATATCGTCATATATTGCAAGTGCAATTAAACCTGCGTCTCAGGTTTTATCACCAAGTGTGAGTCATCGTTGGAGAAATTAAGCGCCTCCATTACGGGCCTATACGTCATTTTGTCCTCGAAAAAGAAGAGGCTGTCTGCTTGGTGCATCTTGTTTTGCCGTTGGGATTTCCATATCGACCTCCCCGTGTTGATTGTCATTGGTTTACCTATCGGCTCAATTCCCATATTGACCTCTCACCTCGTAACTCCTCAATCACAGTCGCGCCAATACCTGCCTATTGATTTGCCATTCTGCACGACCTCGATCTTCAACCAGCGTGGAGATCCGTGCAAGGAATTTGGGGAATGTTACATCCCACTCACGTTTGGCGAATCGTGAGTTCCTTGCTTTGAGAGCATTGGGGAATGATGGTACCATCATATGTATTGTTGCGAATATGGAATTTGGCCTCCATATCCGCTTGTAAATATTCCCCTATTTCCCCAATACTCCCCAACTATCCCCAATCCCCCATTCCCTAGTCCCATTGCCTGTAAATAACACTCTGTAGAACCGACCTTCCCCTTTTTCCCCCATTAAATGTCGTGCCCAGGTCCACCGCATCACACGTAGACAACTTTCGGACATCTTGCTAGTTATTCTTAGTCTATGTCAGTTAAGGACTCGTTTCCATTAATTCTGACTCTTCGTTGCACCAGAATGTGATTATATGGCACCAGTAGTGAGTTTAGGACCTTCCCATGCCTCCTCCCGTCTTGTTCCCCAAACAACAACAACAACAACAACAACTACAACTACAACTACAACAACAATTACAACAACAACTACAACAACGGCGCTGCGCGGAGGAGTGTGCGTCCTCACACCGGCTCGGTTAGCCGCCATTGACGATGCGCTCCGACGGGGTTACCACGAAGGGGCTCCTTGTCAGCCCCTCGTCAAGGGCGGAGCCGGTAACCCCCCCCCCCCCCCGCACGCACCCAATGAGAAGCAACGTGCCGATTCCAGCTGGGGCGGAGCTAACGAGCCGAGGGCGTGTCACTCCCCGCCGGATATACGCGGCCACGTACCGGACGTGACGTGAGATGCGCCCCCAGCTTGGAGAAAGAGAAGTCACTACCTCCGAGCGCTGAGAGACCTCCTGCATCTTTTGGGCCGCGCTATCCTGTCCCTGAGCACAAGGTGCACCTTGTGCTGGCCATCGAATACCCGCTTTCCTTGCCATCAATCCCCGTGTGAGTCAGCCTTGTCCCGTTTATCTGTCGTCTGTTGGGGTTAATATAAGAGTGTGTCTAAGTGCCTGTCTTTCTATGATGTCCCTCTTGTAGTTGTAATCTAACCTTCCGCCTTAATATAATCTCCTCCGGAGGTCTTGAGAACCGTATCCCTGGTGTCGTGTCATTTTAATCCCAGCCATGTGTCTTTTCCTTCATTGATCTAGCGTAGCGCGATTAGTCAACGTTCGGGTATAATCGGGTAACTTGTGCAGACGTGGTCATACCAAACCGCTCGGTAAATAACATCCACCACCGCGTCTGTAACAGTATTGTTCATTTGATGCAAGTGACATTTTCATTGTACTTTCTTTAATAGTGTTATTATTGCGTATGTGAGTTGTTAATACAATTACTTGTTTTGTTCTACAATTGCATTGGTGTTTTACCATGGTTTATTAGAAAACGCAAAATAACAAATATTTCTGCTGTGTTCCCGCTCCAGACGGAGGTGCACCGTAACCAGGGTTTGGGGAGGTAATATGTAACACACCATAGCGGGTTATTTATGCATTCTCTCGTGCATAGGTCCAAGTTTTCGCGACTAGCATTTCCCATTGGTCTGTCCTCCTGCACCAGATCTGTGCGAGTAGGTTTGTCTCGTCATCCCTGTGTCAAATACACTTTTTTACATTTGCCACTGAAGGTTATGTTTTCACTCCTTTTTGTTTGTGAGCACGATTTCTCAAAACGTTATGGACGGATTTGCAATAAACTTGTTGGACAGGTTGGGTGTGTGGCAAGGAAGAATTGATTTGATTTTGGTGAAGATCCGGATCCAATAATTTTTTTAAAATCTTTTAAGTGACTGCACCATTGAGATATAGGGGCCAAAACCGAAATATAGCAATAGTATGATATATCAAAAAGTTTTGGACGGGTTATGATGAAACCAGATGGTGGCAGGGCCGGATTTAGGGGACGACCAATGGAATACTTGTCCAGGCCCAAAACCCAGAGGGCCCATGAAAAACATAGTCGTGTGCCTGCCCTCTGGTGAACACAGCAGGGCGACATAGATGACCAAATAGTCAGGTTCACTATGTTTTTTCGTTCAAAATCATGGTAGATTAGCAAACCTATACATTTTTGGAAACGTTATTACATGGAAAATCTGAAAATCAATGTTTACATTTGCCAATTCCGACCAATTCGATTCGACCAATTCGACCATTCGACCAATCGCTTCGATCGACCATTCGACCATTCGACCAATTCGATCGATTCGATTCGATTCATCGAATTCGATTCGATCGACCATTCGACCAATTCGATTTGCCAATCAATTTGACCGACCTTTGCTTGTGTGGAACGGACTGTGAAAACGATGCGGAATATATTGTCGGATACGACACACAGGACAGTGATGACGAACTCTAAATGGCATATTCTGTAATCGTGTATGTTTGATGCCATTGACTGCCTGTGTATATTTTGTCATTGACTGCCTGTGTAGATGTGAAGTTATACTGACTGCATGTGTATATATGATTTTGCTGACTGCCTGTGTATGTTTGGTGATATGAATTATTGTGACACATTTTGATGTTATTAACTGCCTGTACAAAATGATAACATGTATTTGATTATGCAACTTATCGCGAATATAAAGACAGTATTTTGCAATTCAAAACCTTTGATTCGTGTCTTACCATTCCCCATAGCACTAATTTGATACTTTCATTGGATTCCTTGTCCCTGAAAATATAGGTTTAGTATATTTTAAAAAGATTTTAGGGTAATTAGAGGCAGAAATAGAACAAAATATGTATTTTACAGTGGCCATTTTGAAAATCCAAAATGGCCGCCATACACGTATCTCTCCAAATATAAACATTGATTTTTAGTTTCCTTATGCTATAACCTTTCCAAAAATGTATAGGTTTGCTAATCTACCATGATTCTGAACGAAATATAATTTATTGACATAGTGAACCTGACTAAAAGGAGCTTTAACTCTGAGGCGTTCAATTCAATGGCAGACCTTCGTTATATGCACGGGGAGCAAGTGGGGAAGAAGCCGTGAGCACTTACCTGCACGAGTCCACCCAAAATATTCAACCCTGCAATAATCAACTCAAACGACATGGAATTAAAATGTACAAAAATACCGGCTTTATTAAAGAAAACGCCGGTCACAAAAGAATGCACGATAAAAACTATGATTTATAAACGGGATGTCCCACACACAGACTCAAATGCGGACAAAGGGAAATATAAAAGAACAAAAATAAACGTATGCTTTTTATTGTGGGGACTTAGCTCCGAGTTGCTCTTGAACCCCGTCAGGAATCGTCAAAGATCGTCTGAGGCCTCTATGTCGTTGCGCGTGAAAACGCGCTCGTTGGCACGCAGTAGGCCTTAGCGCGCAGCTTGCTCTTCCAGCCGCACGTATCCTCACAATCTTGTTCACCAACACCACAGCCAGTCGATGCGAGGAAGTCTAGAGCCTTGACTGTTCGTTGTCAAACACCAGGACTCAAGAATGAAAGAAGAAGAGCGACGTCAGGACACAACCGTTCACCACCAGATCCAGAACCCGAGAGATAAAATGTCCGCTGTTCGAATTGTTTTGTACGCGAGGCTCTGACGTCATCCCACGACATCTCCGTGTCCACTTCTATCAGCGAGTTCCATCTTACCAGTCCTTGCGGCAATCAAATCCCAGACCAATCACTGCTCTTAAGGGCGTGACTTCACTGACCTTTTGTGCCTGTGAGCTCACCAGGTCGCTGTTATCCACGGTAGTACTCAATGTCCTGTTTCCGGTTGGTTTTTATTTAGTGTGGTTAATGGCCGATTTCTTCCTAGGTGTGTGTGCTGCTGGTGTCATACGGAACAGTGGAAAAATAACAGAGGCCAAATTACATACAGAGGATTAATTACCCATAATCCATAGCTAATTATCAAACGCCACCCCTCTCATGGGGACGAAGATACAAGCTTACACGACATCCGGTCCAAACGGATCCCTACTTATGATACATGAGGGTTTCTTCTTCTTCATCACAACATACTGAGCATGGTAATCTATACACTCAACCTACCTGGCTCTAAGGTAATCATTGTCTACTCCCTACAAACGTAACAAAGTTTTGTTTTGTTATGTCACAAAAGCATGATATATCAAAAAGTTTTGGACTGGTTATGATGAAACTAGGTGGTGGCAGGGCCGGATTTAGGGGACGACCAATGGGACATTTGTCCAGGGCCCAAAATCCAGAGGGCCCATGAAAAACATACTATACCTTCGTTTATTTATAAAGCTATTATTATGTATTTCCTTGTTGTCTCAAAGTTAGCAAAGACAGGAGACAGGAATTCAAGGTCTAAAACAAATAACCCAATGTTTAATTTAAAGCACAATCTAATTCCAAACAAACGAGTGACCTACTAGGAGTCACATGACCTTTTATGGGAGGATCTGCATCACACGTCCAAATGACGCAATCAAAGCCACAACCGATGAAGAATTTTTTTTTTTTTGTATACAGAATCGAGGCTCGTGAAAGAGCTAACATTTATCACACACACACACACACACAAAAAAATCAAACAGACACACAAAGTATATCATAAGGGGAGCAGTAGACAAGATGGGGAGAGAAGGGGAAGCACACAAACATTTGAGAACAGGGACATCGGGAGATCTGTGGGAGGGAGAGGGCTTGGGGATAGGAGGCGTGGGAAGGGGGGTGGGGGGAAGTATAAAACACAAGGACACTGCAAGGACTTCCAGGAAAGAAGTTGGAATTTCAAAAAATTGTATTTGGGGTGAAATTAGTGGGGGTAGAAAAGATCAAGGTTTTGGATGGGGGAAGATAAGAGATGGTGGTGAACAGCTGTTTTAAAGACCTAGAGGGAGGAGTGGGATTGAAGAGTGTGAGGGAGTTTGTTCCAGAGGCGGGAGAAAAGAGGAATGAAGGAGTGAAGGTGAGCAGAGAGTCTTGATTTTGGCAGTTTAACCATAAGAGGGTTGCAGTCAGATCTTGTGCGACCTGCAGGAATATTTGGGGGACAGAGCCCAGAGAGAGCTGGGGGAGCAAGGTCGGAGAGGAGTCGGTAGAAGACAGAAAGACCACCAACCTGCCTGCGGTGAGTAAGTGAAAGGCCCTCGGAGTTAGCTTCATCGCGGGAGATTCCAATGATTCTGAAAGCTTTTGTTTCTACAGCGTGAAGACGAGCTAGGTGTGAGGCAGGAGCACCAGCCCAGAAGGGAGAGCAGTATTCCATTGAGCTGCAGATGAAAGCCTTGTATGTGGTGAGGAGCTCAGGTGTGCCAAGGAAGGACTTCGCACGAAGGAGGATGCCCAGTCGGCGACTGGCTTTGGAGGCCAGATTTGAAATGTGGTTTTCCCAGGAAAGATCATGGCAGATAGTGAGACCCAAAAGTTTGAGTGACAGAACTTCAAGAGGATTATTCAGAAAGTGGATGGGAGGGTTGTCCAGTCAGTCTTTTCGGAGAGACATAGTAAGAGTGTGACATTTGTCAGGATTGAAAGACATGTTCCACTTGTTTGCCCAGTCTGTGATTTTGTCAAGGTCTGCAGAGAGTGAGGAGGCTGCAGACTGTCGATCTGAGGGATGAGGAATGGAGCGGCAGAGAGTGGAGTCATCAGCAAAGAGATAGAGAGGGTTTTCCAGAGAGTGGGAGATCATTGATGAAGACCAGAAAAAGCACAGGGCCCAGAACACTGCCTTGGGGAACTCCAGCCTGAACAGGAAGGGGAGATGAGAGAAATCCATTCAGGGCCACAAGTTGACTACGACCAGAGAGGAAGTCCGCAAGCCATGCGTGGAGATTTCCATGGATACCATAGGAGAGTTTGGTGAGCAGAGCGGGGTGCCAGACCGTATCGAAGGCACGTGATATGTCAAGGGAGACATCTCTAATTTCCTGTTTGACATCGAGGACCTCCATCCATTGTTGAGACAGCAGAAGCAGCATGTCCAGAGTAGAATGACCTGGTGTGAATCCAAATTGATGATCAGAGATCAAGCCATTGGAGAAGAGGAAGGATTTGATATCCGAAGCAATGATGGATTCCATGACTTTGCTGATAATTGGGAGTAGGCTGATTGGTCTGTAGTTGCAAGGATCTGTTTTTGCACATTTTTTGTGTAAAGCGGTAATGTTGGCTGATTTCCAAGCTGATGGCAGATGACCTTGAGCAAAAGAGGGTGAAGAGAACAGAGAGAGGATGTGAAAGAGCGGCAGAGCAGGATTTTAGAACCCGTGGGCTGATGCTGTCTGGTCCAGTTGCAGAATCAGAGTCGAGGTTTGACAAAAACTTCTCCACCTTGTCAAGAGAGAAGGTCACAGAGTCCAGGAGCAGCTGGGTACGACTGGGTAAGGTGGGTACAGAGAGAGACAGGTTGGGACACACGATTTTGAAGCAAACACAGAGTTGAGGCATTCAGCTTTTTCATGTGCGGAGTTCAGCTGTGTAGCCATTTGAGGTAAGGGAGGGGATGGAGGGGGAACAAACACCAGAGACAGATTTGACAAGATGCCACCAGGATTTGGAAGAGGGAGACAGGTTTGAGAGTTCACTCTTGAAAATAGAGATATTGTTTCCTGGCTCTCCTGAGGGTAGACACACACTTGTTTCGGGCTTTGTGAAAATAAATGAGATTGCCTTCAGTTGGATTTGCATTCCAGGAGGCAAAGGCAAGTTGTTTCAGGGCAACTGCCTCACCACAAGATTCCATGTACCATGGACAGGAGGAAGGGCATGACAACTGATGACGAGATGGGATAAATCTGTGCATGAGAGAGAAAGCAGTTTACTTTGGAAGAATTCCCTGGATGAGTTTATGTCAGAGGCAGTAGAGATGGTAGATCAGTCCAGATGATTGATGGCTGCTTGAAGACCGTGCCAGTTGGCCTGAGTGAAATCCCAGACTCGTCGACGCCGAGGAGGCTCTCTGAGAATGGCCAGAGAGATATCCACTTTAACAAGCACATGATCAGAAGAACCGATTGGAGCAGAAGAAGAGCAGCAGACATTTGCAGGGAAGTTAGTCATAACCAAGTCTAGAAGAGAAGGTGCTCCATTGACTGATTATACAGGTGGGGATATTGACAGATTGTGTCAGTCCCAGTGAGTCGCAGAAGTCCTTTGCTGAGGTGCCATGGCTGGTGTGAGACAAACCCACACCCAGCCAGCTAGAATGATGACAGTTGAAATCACCATACATGAGGAAGAGAGAGTTGGGATGATAAGATAGAAGTTGGTCCATGTTATCAGACAGCGAGATGTAGATGGAGTCATCACCTTCCCACGCCTCCTCCCCCCAAGATAAGGAATGATGGCTTTTGGAGCACATATTGGAGCACTGTTGATACAGTGCTCCAATATTTTGCAGCTGGAACTGTGAGTTTGGATGTGGTACTGGTGTACAAAGACCTCCTCCTCATTTTAAATCTTCAGACTCATGGAGCTGCCAAGGTAGTTTTTCCTTGGCTGGTATGGAGGACACAATCCTGGACGGGTCACCACTCTGACGCAGGAACTCGAATGGCTCATTCTTCCCAGTAAACTGGTACTCATTATTGCCATCCACAGGATTATTATTTCGTATGCAGTCTATGGCTGCTGGTTGCATCAATGCTGAGAGTGGCTGTGCCACTGATGCAGTGCCCCATTTCTCAGTAAATTGGTGGACATCAAAAATCCCAGGGTGTCTGACGAAGAGTACGCGATTTATCACTGTCTCCCTAAGAGGTGTAATAACATCCGTGGAATCCTCCGAGGTCCCGGGACTTCTTCACTGATTAAGGGGAGCAGACGGGGTCACATTTGCAAAGCCTGCCCATTGGCTCCCTCACGTTGATGCTACCTGCAGCCACGTGCTGTATTGGGAGAAAAAAAGAACTACTCGATTTGAGGCAGCCCTTGGATTTATTGCAACTAGAGTTCATAGAACTCCTTTGCCCATGCTGTCTTGAGAAACAATGACATGGGCGGGATCTACAAGCAGAAAATTTGAATGGTTGTGATGTCAAATGATGAGGCCATTTTCCCTGCTAGAGTGGGGGTTAGCCTTGCGGTTCCCATGACAATGTTCTCCATTTTGCCCTATTTTCTGCATCTCCCCTTGTTAACCCCCTTGCCCGCATTTCTTCTTCCACCATCTTTAGCCAAGTCTTTCTCGGTCTTCCCCATCCTCTACTTCCTTCTACATTCATTTCCATCACTCTTTTCAACCAGTCACTTTCATCCTTCCTCAGCACATGACCAAACCATCTCAACCTGTTTCTCTTCACAGCATCCATCACAGGCTCTATTCCCATCATCTTTCGCAATTCATCATTTGTCTTCCTCTCTCTCAAAGATACTCCGCACATCCACCGAACCATTCGCATTTCCACCCTTTCCAGCCTTCGTTGCTGCTCTACGTTCATTACCCATGTCTCGCTCCCATAAATCATAACACTTCTCACACATGCAGCATACACCTTTCCCTTCAGCTTCAACGACACTCCCCTCCTCGTCAGCATGCCACTCAGTTCCCGAAACTTCTTCCATGCACATCTCATTCGAGCAACCGTTGCTGAGTCTGATCCACCTTCTCCATTCAGCATGTCTCCAAGGTAACAAAATGTTTTCACACCTTCCAGCTTCACACCATCTCCAAGATCCAACTCAACATTTCCTCCATCTGCAGCTCCCTCTGTGCACACCTTACACTTTAATGTAGCTGCCACACTGGTTAATGACCCTCAGACCACTACATTTTTGATGAATCCACTCAGCGCACATTGTACATTGAATGGAATTCACTCCGACACCCTTCCTGCACACAGCGCACGGCCACTTCCCAGTTCTTTCCACCTCACCACATGCTTTACCACTTGCCATCACCTTCGTTTTCCCGATATTCACCTTCAGACCTTTTGTCTCCATACATTCCTTCCACTTGTTCATCTTCTCCTTCAGTCCATCCATACTTTCTGCAATCAACACCAGATCATCTGCATACAACAACTCCCAAGGTAAACCCTCCTTTACGTTCTGAGCCAGCACCATCACAGCTACAAAATGTCATGATCATGACATTTAAAAAGTGTAAAATGAGAAAATGATGTCAAAACATCTCGATGGGAATATTTCGTCCAGGTACTGCTAAACTGAAGGCGTTTGAAAGTGCTAAAAAAAGCGATTTGTGTTCTAGTGTTCAAGTATAGAATTCATTTGAAATAAAATGAAGATTTTAAAGGTTGTACAAAATCTTTTTCGGAAGTTTACCGCCGTTTATGCAGCGTCTTTTACACCACCTTAAACGAGGATACACAAGGAAATTTGATGCAGGAGGAGTAGGCCATTATCCATTAGCCAGAAAAACGGGGCTACAAATTGAGATCCATGGCACCAGTGTGGGTAATGCATGGAAGTGAGCGTTTCTAGGGGTTTAATATGTGCCGATTTCGAATCTGCAGTTCCACACTCGATATTTTGTGGCGAAAGGGGTCAAAGGGCCCAATTCCTGTGTGGAAGGACGATTAATACCGATTAGTACTTTCTCCGACATCGAGACCATGGTCCTACATCTAGACCAAGAAATCAGATCATGGTCCAGCGCAAGAGAAATAAGATCATGGTCCAGTGCAAGAGAAATCAGATCATGGTCCAGCATGAGAGAAACCAGATCATGGTCTAGACTCTAGAACGAGAGAAATCAGATCATGATCCAGCATAAGAGAAATCAGATCATGGTCCAGCACAAGAGAAATCAGATCATGGTCCAGCACAAGAGAAAAAAGATCATGGTCCAGCGCAAGATAAATCACATCATGGTCCAGCGTGAGAGAAATCACATCGTGGTCCAGCGCAAGAGAAATCACATCATGGTCCAGTGCAAGAGAAATCACATCATGGTCCAGTGCAAGAGAAATCAGATCATGGTCTAGAACGAGAGAAATTAGATCATGGTCTAGAACGAGAGAAATCAGACAATGGCCCAGAACAAGAGAAATCAGATAATGGCCCAGCACAAGAGAAATCAGATCATGGTCCAGCGCAAGAGAAATCACATCATGGTCCAGCGCAAGAGAAATCACATCATGGTCCAGCACGAGAAAAATCAGATCATGGTCTAGAACGAGAGAAATCAGATAATGGCCCAGAACGAGAGAAATTAGATCATGGTCCAGTGCAAGAGAAATCACATCATGGTCCAGCACGAGAGAAATCACATCATGGTCTAGAACGAGAGAAATTAGATCATGGTCTAGAACGACAGAAATCAGATAATGGCCCAGAACGAGAGAAATCAGATCATGGTCCAGCGCAAGAGAAATCAGATCATGGTCCAGCGTGAGAAAAATCAGATCATGGTCCAGCGCAAGATAAATCAGATCATGGTCCAACGCAAGATAAATCAGACCATGGTCCAGCGCAAGAGAAATCAGACCATGGTCCAGCGCAAGAGAAATCAGACCATGGTCCAGCGCAAGAGAAATCAGACCATGGTCCAGCGCAAGAGAAATCAGATCATGGTCTAGCGCAAGAGAAATCAGATCATGCTCCAGCACAAGAGAAATCAGATCATGCTCCAGCGCAAGAGAAATCAGATCATGGTCCAGCACAAGAGAAATCAGATCATGGTCCAGCACAAGAGAAATCAGATCATGGTCCAGCACAAGAGAAATCAGATCATGGTCCAGCACAAGAGCAATCAGATCATGGTCCAGCACAAGAGAAATCAGATCATGGTCCAGCACAAGAGAAATCAGATCATGGTCCAGTGCAAGAGAAATCAAATCATGGTCCAGCACGAGAGAAATCAGATCATGGTCTAGAACGAGAGAAATCAGATCATGGTCTAGAACGAGAGAAATCAGATAATGGCCCAGAACGAGAGAAATCAGATCATGGTCCAGAGCAAGAGAAATTAGATCATGGTCCAGCGCAAGATAAATCAGATCATGGTCCAGCGCAAGATAAATCAGATCATGGTCCAACGCAAGATAAATCAGATCATGGTCCAGTGCAATCATTCACGGTCTGGAGGGCATGAATGGTGTTGGTGTCCTGTTTTCTGAGGAGTTTGTAGACAGTGTGGTGAGTGTGACTAGAGTGAGTGATAGGTTGATGATGGTGAAAATGATGATTGGAAAGCTCTTGGTGAACGTCATCTCGGGATATGCTCTGCAGGTTGGTCGAAGCGATGAAGAGAAGGACAAGTTCTGGTGTGCGATAGAGAAGCTGATGGAAAACGTGAAAGATGAGGAAGTTGTTGTGGTAGGTGGAGACCTAAATGGACATGTGGGAAGGAGTATGGATGGTTTTGACGGAGTTCATGGGGGTTAAGGATATGGTGTGAGAAATGAAGAAGGTGAAAGGATTTTGGAGTTTGCTGATGGAGCTGATTTGTTGATTTGTAATACTCAGTTCCAGAAAGAGGATAATAAGCCTGTTACATACACGTCAGGTATGACGTATATTTTAGCTCTTTCACGAGCCTCGATTCAGTATACCAAAAAAAAAAAAAAAAAAAAAAGGTGGGTCGACGACAACCGTTGACTACCTGATGGTGCGTAGGCGAGATAGGGGGCACCTCCGGGACACAAAGGTGATCCCGGGGGAGGAGGCTGTTTCACAGCACCACTTGGTTGTCTGCGACGTAAGGGTGAAAGGTGCGAGGAGAGCTCGGCGGGTGAAGTACCAACCGAGAATGAAGGTGTGGAGGTTGAAAGAGGTGACAGTAAGGGAGGCATTAAAGGCGAGGCTGAGTAGGGTCGAGGATGATGTGGTTGAGCTTGAAAGTGGTTGGATGTCAATGAAAGCTAGTCTGTTGGGAGCCGTTGGTGAGGTATGTGGATGGACAAAAGGACCACCGAGGCACTCGGAAACATGGTGGTGGGATGATGAAGTTGGAAAGAGGATTGACGAGAAGAGGAAGAAGTTCAAGGAGTGGCAGAAGGCGAAGGGTACGGGAGCAGAAACAGCAGAGCATGAAAGTTATAAGGCAGCCAGGAAGGCTGCAAAGAAAGAGGTAGCAAAGGCGCAGGAGGAATGTAGGAAAATGTTCGGAGAACGCTTGGATTCGGAAGAGGGTCAGAAAGCAGTATTCAGGATTGCAAAGCAGATAGCGAAAGAGAGGTGTGATGTGATGGGGGTGAGTTGCTTGAAGGATGAAGTGGGACAAATCGTTGTCGACCCAGATGGAATTAAAGGAAGATGGAAAATATATATGGAAATGCTGTTGAATACAGAGAATGAATGGGATGGCAACATAGAGAGTAACCCAGTTTTAGGACCGGCAGAGAAGATAACTGAGAAGGAAGTTGAGGAAGCGATAAAAGCAATGAAGGGTAGAAAAGCGGGAGGGCCGACGGGAGTTGTGGGAGATATGTTGAAGGCAGCAGGAAGTTGGGGTGTGAAGAGAATGACAGAGATCTGTAATCTGGTGGTGAAAGAAGGCCGCATTCCAGTGAATTGGGAACTGAGTACCCTCGTCCCTCTATACAAGGGGAAAGGTGACCCTCTGGAGTGTGGCTCGTACCGAGCGATAAAGTTATTGGAGCATGGAATGAAGGTATTGGAAAGGGTGTTGGAGAGGAGGATAAGGAAGAAAGTGAAGATCGACGAAATGCAGTTTGGATTCATGCCAGGAAGAGGAACGACAGACGCGCTTTTCATTGTGAGGCAGTTGCAGGAGAAGTACATGGAGAAGAGGAAGAAGTTGTTTCTTGGGTTTGTTGATCTGGAGAAAGCATTCGATCGGGTTCCACGCAAAGTATTGACATGGGCATTGAGGAAGTTAGGAGTGGAGGAATGGTTGATCAGAGTAGTGATGGCAATGTACAAAAGAGCGCGCACAGCTGTAAGGACGAAGGACGGGAACAGTGGTGAGTTTGAGGTGAAGGTGGGAGTGCATCAGGGGTCGGTACTAAGTCCACTACTATTTGTAGCTGTGATGGAGGTGCTGTCTCAGAACGTAAAGGAGGGTTTACCGTGGAAGTTGTTGTATGCAGATGATCTGGTGTCGATTGCAGAAAGTATGGATGGACTGAAGGAAAAGATGAACACGTGGAAGGAATGTATGGAGACAAAAGGTCTGAAGGTGAATATCGGAAAGACGAAGGTGATGGCAAGTGGTAAAGCATGTGGTGAGGTGGAAAGAACTGGGAAGTGGTCCTGTGCTGTGTGTAGGAAGGGTGTCGGAGTGAACTCCATTCAATGTACAATGTGCGCTGAGTGGGTTCATCAAAAATGTAGTGGTCTGAGAGGGTCATTAACCAGTGTGGCAGCTGCATTCAAATGTAAGGTGTGCACAGAGGGAGCTGCAGATGGAGGAAATGTTGAGTTGGATCTTGGAGACGCCGTGAAGCTGGAAGGTGTGAAAACATTTTGCTACCTCGGAGACATGCTGAATGGAGAAGGTGGATCAGACTCGGCAACGGTTGCTAGAGTGAGATGTGCATGGAAGAAGTTTCGGGAACTGAGTGGCGTGCTGATGATGAGGGGAGTGTCGTTGAAGCTAAAGGGAAAGGTGTATGCTGCATGTGTGAGAAGTGTTATGATTTATGGGAGCGAGACATGGGTAATGAACGTAGAGCAGCAACGAAGGCTGGAAAGGGTGGAAATGCGAATGGTTCGACGGATGTGCGGAGTATCGTTGAGAGAGAGGAAGACAAATGATGAATTGCGAAAGATGATGGGAATAGAGCCTGTGATTGATGCTGTGAAGAGGAACAGGTTGAGATGGTTTGGTCATGTGTTGAGGAAGGATGAAAGTGACTGGTTGAGAAGAGTGATGGAAATGAATGTAGAAGGAAGTAGAAGACGGGGAAGACCGAGAAAGACTTGGCTAAAGATGGTGGAAGAAGAAATGCGAGCAAGGGGGTTAACAAGGAGAGATGCAGAAAATAGGGCCAAATGGAGAAGATTGTCATGGGGACCGCAAGGCTAACCCCCGCTCTAGCAGGGAAAATGGCCTTTAAAATGCATGTTGTGTTGTGTTGTATGGTCCAGCGCAAGATAAATCAGATCATGGCCCAGCACAAGAGAAATCAGATCATGCTCCAGCACAAGAGAAATCAGATCATGGTCCAGCGCGAGATAAATCAGATATTGATCCATGCTCGATGCAGTTTCTATGGTTCGGGGTACAATCCTGGACGGGGGGGTCGCCGCTCCGACACGGACGAGAAAAGAAAGAAATAGATACATCGATAATACTATGAGTGTTACAAGGGCGTTGTTTTGATATTTTTTAAGACTCCTTTTGGTCCCACCGAATGGCCTCGCCCAGATGTTTGCACACTCACCTCTAAGCTATCTCGCCTGGGCACGAATCCCGGCCCAACTATAAACTGCCATCCTGGGATTTCACAGGCAGGGTGATTCATCAACGTGTGCCGTCCCTCGGATGGACGTTAAATATCCAACGGTGTCCTCCGCGAACAGCAGGCGAGTTATCGCCGGCACCCTGAATAAATTCCAAATTCTTGCGTGGAAGGACGATTAATACCGATCAGTACTTTTTCCCACATCCTGAACGATCCCAAAGGATTCCCTGCACCATGTTTTGGTGCTCGGCCAGGAAACGTTTTTGGCGCAGGTGCTTCGTGAGCCGGATGGTCAGGCTTACCCGATGTTCAATTCAAGGTGACTTGCACGGTAATAATTGAATTTGTTCAGGGTGCTGGCGATAACTCGCCTCCTCTTCCCGAATGACACCGTGGGATGTTTGACGTCCACCTTTCGGTGCAACGTGTCTGGTAATCACCAGGTCGGCAGTTTATAGTCGGGTCGGGAATCCAACCCATATTATTATTAGACAGTTCAAAGATCAGTGCTCTATACCTTTGCAGATGGCAGCATCCTGTCGGACTAATAGTAATGCAGCTTTGGGGGTTGAACTACACGAGTCGAGGTTTTGGGTGCGGAGGCACCGAGTCACGAGGCGTGAGGCACGGACCCGCCCCGTGCTCACATTGCGGGCCGCGTGAGGCGCGCACGAAACTGTGTCACTGGGGCAGGCCGTGCGGGTCCACGTGCTCGAGGTGCCCGCGGGACGCGACGCCCTATCAGAGTCGGAGCGGGGCGGTGCACGGGCTCCGCTTTATTGGCGGCGCGCAGTCCCTGCCCCAGTGCCCCGCCGCAAAGGCGCAAAAGCCATCGTGGGAGCTCGGAGCGGCGTCTTCATTCGCCTCACGCTCGCATCAGTCTCCATCCCTCAACTCGACACTAAAAGTAAAACGACATTCATTCACCAATCTCTTCGTCCTCTCCCCTTTTCCAGACGAGCGCGATCATGGACTCGACTGCTCCAGGTAAGACCGTTTTACATCTGCTAATTATCATACACTATACAGTACTTTGTTTTGGACCGATTCAATGTTGCATTTTGAATACCAGAGGTAAATAACATTTCCTTCGTCCGGATTGGCGAATTCCGGGGCCGTTGTATCTAATCAACTGGCGGCGCTCCAGCAGGGCCGATAAACCAGCAGACAAGCAAACAACCACCGGGGCCATGCTGGGTGAGCGCAGCCGCCGATCGGCGGCTCACATGGACCGCTCCTCCTTCCCACGTGTTCTAGCCGCGTGCGGCGAATTCCCGCACGCCCATTGGTTCTCGGTGAATTTACATATAATGACGCGCTAGTGACGTAGCCTCGCTTTGAAAGCCGCGTTGGTGACGTTGCGCCGAGTAGGCGTGACTGACTCATTCTCTTCTGAGAGGCGGAATTTATTTTGCTCCGAAAACGTAAGTAATTATAATTGATGAAGCGATTTGTTGCCAAAGATGCAAATATTCGTTATATTCACAGTTTGCCTCAAAAAATGATTTTATACACCGTTTAGAATTCCAGTCAGAATATTAATTAATATTTAATATCACTTCAGTCAGAATATTAATTAACTAGCCGAAACCCGTGGAGCATCCACGGAAGGGAGGATGTGGTGTATGGATAGAGTGTACCATTATGGATGGCATAGGGGAGCGCCCATGGGATCTTCTTCTTCCGTTAAGCTCCAATTTTTTCTCTTTAAGTTAAGTCCAATCAGTCCTCTGCTCGAAGTGCTCAGGCCATGCCTTCCCACTCTCATACTTTTATTTCCGTTCGGTGTAGAAAGAGATTGACATATCGTTCGTCTGTTTTCAGCTCGTTATCTTTAAGCTTCCTTACGGCTCGCCACCTGCTACACCTCTCTGAGTTACGAGGATTTATGCAACGCACCCCGAGTATCGCAACGTCACTCCATTTAACTTTATTAAAATGACGATAAAGACGTTTCCTTATATATCCTAATTTAAAATGTTCAAGGGAATAAAAACACCATTTGGTTCACACCACCCATGTTCACACCACTCGACTGTCCAATCAGCAGACGGCTCGCTTCGCCTTCGCCCAGCAGACGCCAATACGATGGCATCGTAAGATGGCGTCGTATCGGCAGTTAATCGGATGCGTTTGGGCCCCAACGTCGACTAATTCAGATTTTTCGAGTATGGCTGTACGTGATAAACAAAGAGCGCGGTTCGTAGATTGTAAATCCATGAGTGCCGTGGGCATCGGGTCACTGGGTGCGGCGTAAAAGGGATAACAAAGTCGAGTCCTTACGGTATTATTATATAGATATTTAATATTTAATATCACTTCAGTCAGAATATTAATTAATATTTAATATCACTTCAGTCAGAATATTAATTAATATTTAATATCACTTCAGTCAGAATATTAAATTAATTAATACTATCACTGTTTTACTCGTCAAGGATCCGAAACTATAACGAATTGCTCAAATATTTATGGGAATGAACAATTTTTGAAGAGGAATGAATTGTGGATGTTTATTTTCAGTGACAGGTGCCAGGGGCGAAAGCAGAGTACGTAATCCACAACAGCAAAGTGTAAGAAGGATGTCGACACAGTTGTTTATTAATACGTACATGCAGTGATACATATGCTGTGTGTATGCCGCATATGCTGCATCCACACCACCACCATCACACCACAAGGTTGCGATTCGGTGCAGATTTCTGTAGTAGAGCGACGGATGTTATTGCAGTGGTTGGAGGTGGTGTGTGGTTGGGGGAGGTTGGGGTTGTGAATATGTGGGGATCCCTCCATGGTCATCCATAGTGGGTGTACGTGGTCAGGTGACAGGATGCTCAATATGAGGTAGTTTCGCCACTCCAAATTTGTGGCAGTTCTTGAGAAAGGAATTGGGTCTTTTTTAGACGAGAGAAAACGGAAGAAGTTTGCCAATGTGGGTGAAAGACGGTGTTGTCTCGTGAGAAATGGATGACCTTAAGAAGGGAATCAATGGAGAGGATTCTGTGTGGACGGAGGTTCGAGATTGTACGAATAGTGAGATATTTGTTGGATGCGTTTGCAGGGCTCCTGGTGTGAGGGAAGAGCAGGGAAGATGGATATGTGAAGAGTTCAGAAAGGCACGTGATAAGGGAAGTTTTTGCTTATTGGGGATTTTAACTTGCCTTAGAGAGATTGGGGCCAGATTGGGGCCAGATTGGGGCCAGATTGGGGCCAGGAACGGGGGAAAGGGAAGACAGAGCGGATGACGATTTTCAATATGTTGTGTAAGATTTCTGTTTTAACCGAGTTTGTAGAGACGCTCTTTAGAGGGAGTGCTGTGTTCAACGTCTCTTTCAGTAACCCAAATATGGTGGAGGAGGTGGATGTGGGAAAGTATTGTGTTCAGCCTCGGTCACCACAACTCAGGAAGAACGTAGCCGCCATAGCGAGGGTTCAGCATAGGCCTACTAGATTGTATTTCGACCTAGCTCGACTAATCCATGAGGAGAAGCTGCAGGAGACAGGACTTTATATACTAGAAAGGAGGCGGTTAGGAGGGGTTTTGACCGAGATGTTTAAGGTCTAATGAACACAACTTAGCAAGCGCTACTCCATTATTGAGATGGAAGGCTGTTGGATTTTAGGATTTGCATCGGAGAAATGGGCAACCTACAAGGAGCAAATGTTTAGGGGGTAAAGTAGGCATATTCCTGTGGGGTATCAAGGTATATAGGCAGAAACTGACCAGGGTGGTTGAGTACGGAGGTACCTGGTGTAATTACAAATAAACAGAAGGCATTCATCAAGTGCAAAATACAAGGACTGGAGTACGACACGTCGGGATATTAGTCACGTTCACTATGTTAACAAATATAATTTCGTTCAAAATTTTGGGAGGTTAGCAAACCTGTACATTTTTGGAATCATCAGAGCATGGAGAATCCGAAAATCAATGTTGGCATTTGCACAGACACAGATTTTGGATTATTCAAAATGGCGGCCATGCAGGTGTCTACGCAAATGCCAACATTAATTTTTGGATTCCTCATGCTCTGAATATTCCAAAAATGTATAGTTTTGCTAAAATCCAAAAATTTTGAACGAAAAAACATCGTGAACCTGACTATATGAGGAATCAGACGAGTTAAGAAAAAAAATTGGCAGGCCAAAAGAGAACATGAAAAGGACATCGCCAAGGATATTAAACAAAACAGCAAGACATTGTTTAAGTATATCATTGGTAAGGAAAGGGTTAATATGAGTGTGGGCCCATTGAGGAATAGGACAAGAGAATCGGTGGAGGATGACGGTGAGATGGCAGGATTATTAAATAATAGAGAATGGGAGAGGAGGTGTGGTGATCAGGTTCAGGAAAGTATTGATACTTGCATTGATTGGCAAAAGATTGGCAGATGCATTTAAACATAAACAAATATAAGGTGCTCACGGTGGGTAAGAATAATGAAAGTGGAGATCACATGATATAAGGGGCAATGTTGGAGCGTTTCACACCGGAGAAGGATCTGGGGTGCTAATAGATACGGGGTAAGCCGACAATGCCAGGTAGCTACAGGTAAACAAACAGGGTTTTAGGTTGTATTTGTAGGGCGATAAATTATAAATCCAAAGAGGTCGTTTTTACACTGTATAGGGATTTATTGAGGCCCATCTAGAATATTATTGTGTGCAGTTTCGGTCACCACAACGCAGGAAGGACATAAGTGTCATAGAGGGTACAACTCAGGCCTACTAGATTGATTCCAGGTCTAGCTAGACTCAGCTATGAGGAGCGGCTGAAGGAGACAGCACTTCATGCATTAGAAAGGAGGCGATTACGAGGGGATATGATAGAGATGTTTAAGATAATGAAGAGGTAGAGACAAAATAAGTGCAAAATAATTTTTAGGAGAATAGACAGTGATAGGACCAGGGGCCGTACCCTGAGAGTAAAGAAGAGGAGAGTTAAGATGGTGGTAAAATATAAGGGTCTTTCACTCAAAGAGTAGTTAACACATAGAATGGTCTCCCTGTAAAGGTAGGTAGCGGCAGCAGAAAGAGTAGATAGGTTGAAATTGGAATTATACAGGTACCTGAATGCATTAAGGATAGGTGGTACACGGATATTGGTAGGACCTGTAGGTAGTTTGTGTGTGGATGGGTGAGGGTTTCTGGTGTTGGTGTAGCACAGGCATGATGGGCCGAATGGTCCCCTCTTGTACAAAAAAGGTTCCTCGTTCCTCATTGTAAAACAGCTGTAAGCAAGTCACCATTACTTGGTATTCTCCATAATGGCCTGTGAATGTTTGTTTGGTATTGAAATGTCGAGGCTCATAGAAGAATCGGATGAAAGGGGGTAAAAAGGTATTGCCAGTGTGTCACATTTGGACAAAAGAAGCAAGGGAAGGAATGAACAGGTAAAGAGGGGAGGGTAGCAGAGAGACAGTTACCTGCAAGTAAGAGGGTTGGGATGGTTAATGAGGGTAGAAATATCTTGAATAGGTATGGGGATGACATGAGAAGGGAGTGTACCACTTACTCTTGCAGCCTTGGAGGTATGTGTGTGATTTGACTGCTTCCAGAAGGTAGTTCCAAAAACAGGATATAACTAGAACGGCACTCGGTAGAGCGCATACCTCCAGCAGGTTGAGCAGTTTACAATTTGTATCCCAATAATTATAATAATAAGAATACAAGCCCTCATGAAGGACGAGGTCCTCTACCACACCTTAAAAATGTGACATGTATCTTTTATATTTAAATGGATGAATAATTCAAGGTGGTCTTCTTCTCTCATATGCAGCACAAGGCTGCGGGGTACCATCGTTGGCTGAGTGCGTGGTTGTGCCGCTGATCCAATCAATGCCCTCTGTAGATTAGGGCAGGATTTAGGAATTTGTCCAAGGTGCTGGCGATAGCTCGCCTACTCTTAGTGAAGGACACCGTGAAATCTTTAACGTCCACCAAAGAATGCCGGCAGACAAGATGCACAGTTTAACATCCATCCGAGGGGCAGCACACATTGATGCCTCACCGTACCTGTGAAACACCGGTATGACAGTTTATAGCTGGGTCGGGATTCAAACCCAGGCTAGAGAGCTCAGAGATGAGTGTGTGTACCTCCAGGCCATCCTGCCAGCCCATTCGTGGTGGTATGTAAGTAGCAGTGATGGTAAAGTGTATATAAATAAATAAATACTTCAAGATGGTACGAAGGTTGCGGAATGCTAAAAGGTAAATAAATAAATAAATAAATGTGCCATGTTGCTATTGGAGATGGTAATATGTATACAACTAAATTACATTTTTTAATTTCTGTGTTGGTAGAGGAAATGGTAGAATAATGGTTCCCAAAAGCATATACAATTATGTGCTTATTTTGTCCCGTAAAAAAAAAAAAGCTAATTTCCAAAACTCCAAATTGGCTCCGATCCAAAAATCATTTCATATGCTGAATGAACAGATATTGAATACGTATGCCAAATATAAAAGAAATGCATCGTCATTTTCGAGGAGATGCTTCGGATGTATACTCGGACGGCCGAAAAGATCAACGGACAGACACAAAATGGTAGAGGTGAGGGAAAGTCTGGACTTTGGGAGTTTAACCAGAATGGCGTTCCCAGAAGAATCTGTGCATCCTGAGGTGCTGGGCGGGTCCCGGGACTGAGTGGTTAAAAAAAAAAAAACCCAGTATCAATAAGTGGTGCACTAATTTGGCATACGGATGTCGGATGTGATTTGTGCAACAGGTTGAAAGAGCACAGGTTCAAACGTTACCTGTTGGTACATTTACAATCCAATTCATTTTCTCGACTCTGCCATACTTCCTTGATATTCAAGATCAATGGTTTCTGGTTGCGGTTTTCCATTTGTGCCAATCCTTTTTGTCCTAGTAAATATGGGTGTAACTTTGCCAACATTGAACATTTTTGTCATTCGAGCTCCTTTTTGATGTCGTTCCGGTGGGACAAGCTTGTCTGACTGGCTTTTCCTTTTGTCAATCACAGAATGTTTGCATTTCCAGCTGTGGTTGTCAATCCACTTTGTCTTCATTTCCAGGAAGACCTAGATCTTTTCTTGATCAAAACCTTGATCTTTTCTACCCCTGATAATTCACCCCAGATCCACTTTTTTTTGAAATTCCAACTTCTTTCCTGGAAGTCCTTGCAGTGTCCATATGTTTTATACCTCTCCCACCTCCCCCCAAGCCCTCTCCCTCCCACAGATCTCTCGATGTCTCTGCTGTCAAATGTTGTGTTTGTGTCCATCCCCCTCTCTCCCCATCTTGTCTACCGCTCCCCATGTTATATGTTTTATGTGTCGGTTTGTCTTTCTGTGTGATTAATGTTAGCTCTTTCACGAGCCTCGATCTTGTATACAAAAAAAAGAAAAGAAAAGAAAAGAGGAGTATAGCTGTGAGTGTACACAGACCGAGACTTACGCATGCAATGTTGTTTGAAACAGGTTTTTTGTCACATGAAAAATAATTGGCCTGCGCATGTCACCCAACAACATTTCTTCTCTCATATATTGTGTGCGATCGGACATGTAAAATTTCACCCGTGACATTTCTGAGCATTGGACCAATGGGTGAATGCCATAAATGCTAGTGACCAATGGGTAAAGTCTAAATATGGAGGGTGGGGAGGGTGGCAGTGTAAAGAGAAGGTGAACTCAGCTCCGTGAAAGTTCAGGGGACACAGAGGTCTATGTTTTATTGCCAAAGTATGCAGGCTGTTTCGTCTGCCAAAATATGTAGGCTGTCTTTGTATCGAGCAAAAGTTGTACGCACCCCCAATAGACATGTTATATACAACACTTGGGCATTTTGCTTTGTTGCTTCATATTACTGCAGGAATCACATGCTATGCCATGTGATGAACCTCATTTTCATTTAGGGTGAAGCCAAACCCAATAGTATGTGCCAGTCCTGTAGGAAGGAGTGAATAGGCTTGTCATACGTGCTGTATAGAAAAGGTATGGAGCATAACATGGTGGAAAAAATGAAATAAAACGGGCATGGAAATGATGCCCAAGGATCCCAGATAAATTCCTGAATACTCGTTTGTGGTATGTTGTGAAACTGCGGATTGACAACAGACCTAATTGTTCATTATTTTCCTAGTTTTGGTTTCTGTTGTTCACATTCATCATTTGCTAATAATCGAATAGTGTAACAATTAAAAGTAGAATGCATACCTCTGCGAGGCTGAACAGTTTGTTTTGTATCCCACTGATAGGCCGGATCTGGATTCGGACCTGAACCAAAATCTAATCGGCTTGTTCTCGTCACCTACCAACTCATCCACCAAGTTTTGTCACAATCCGTCTGTAGCATTTTGAGATATCGTGCTATATATTATTTTTGCCTCGATTTCTCAATGGTGAAGAATCACTTTTTAAAATTCTCTCATCTAGATCCGGATATCCGGATATCCCTGGTGTTGGGCTAGCGGCTAGGGTGCCGGCTTAGGATCCTAGGATCCTGGGTTCGAATCCCGGTCAATCGCTGAATTAACGTCAGGGGGGTTGACTCAGCCTGTCATCCTTCCGAGGTCGGCAAATTTGAGTACCAGTTCACTGGTAATTCCCTGCTTGTCGTTAAAGGCGGCAAAAAGGGTTGGCATCAGGAAGGGCATCCGGCCGTAAAACATTGCTTCAAAAAGGGGACCGAAAAACAACAACAACCACAGTTCCCGAAAAAGGCCAACCCCCGCTTGCGGGGAAAAATGGCCTCTAAAGGTGGTTTTTTTTTTTTTTAGATCCGGATATTCACCAGAATCGAATCAGTTCGGCCTTGTCAAACACCCAACCTGTCCACTAAGTTTCATCCGAATTCGTCTACAACTCTTTGAGATATCCTGCTCACAGACAGACAGACAGACAAACAGGGGTGAAAACACATCCTCCATCCACCTTCGGTTGCGGATGTACTAACTACTGAAGTGTGCTGAACCAATGAGAAATACCGACACATTTCAATTGTATTAACATTCACAAGTACCATTCAATACCATTTAATCCGTGCTCTATCTTATTAATGCTGTAGCGCAAGCGAAGAAGCGGCACGTACCATGTTCATACCCTGGTATGTTCTTCCCAGGTTCAGAATTGACTGCTGATCTACCAGACCCAGAGCGGGCGTTCTAACCACGATGACACTGAATCTCCTGACAATTTCGTCCAAACATTCCACTACTTTGGTCTAGACTACATTAAAGTTCAAAACATTCCACTACTTTTGAATAACTCATCAAAAATCTTTTTCCTGCGCAAAAACTTTCTCGATCTGTGCGAACATTTTCTCGATGACCCTCGCAGGGTTTCCCTCTTTGGCTCCGATCACATGATTTGATTATAAATCTCTATTGCACAACTTTCATACTCCTTGACTTTATTGATTAATTTATTTTCATTTCCTTTATATGTTTTTTTTTTGTTTGTTTGTTTTTTTTTGTTGTATACAAGATCGAGGCTCGTGAAAGAGCTAACATTAATCACACAGAAAGACAAACCGACACATAAAAACATATAACATGGGGAGTGGTAGACAAGATGGGGTGAGAGGGGGAGGAACACAAACACAACATCTGAGAGCAGGGACATCGAGAGATCTGTGGGAGGGAGAGGGCTTTGGGGGGGGGGGGGGAGGCATGGGAAGGGGAGGGTGGGAGAGGTATAACACATATGGACACTGCCGGGACTTCCAGGAAAGAAGTTGGAATTTCAAACAAGGTGGATCTGGGGTGAATTAGCGGGGGTAGAAAAGATCAAGGTTTTGGATGGGGAAAGATAAGAGATGGTGGTGAACAGCTGTTTTAAAGACCTGGAGGGAGGAGTGTGATTGAAGGGAGTGTGGGAGTTTGTTCCAGAGGCGGGAGAAAAGAGGAATGAAAGAGTGAAGGTGTTGATATAGCTCAGCAGATTAGGCCTCTTGCGTGCTGAGAGTTTTTGGTTGAAATCCAACTCTACTATTACGAGCATTAGGAGCAAACTAACCGCGGAGCGATGAAATGCTCGGCCTAAAATTTGCTTGTGAAGCATTCCTTGATCGAACGGAATTATCTTTCACCTTCCTCGAGCATGATTTTTCTGAGAAGGCCTATACCAGTAAATGCTTGTCCGGAGAGTGGAGTGTGTGAATGTACCCTTGTGGCTATCTATATTCAATGTTTTATTTTCTGTCGTGATGTAATTAGTATGCTGTTGTATGGTGTGAGGTTTTCACCAATAAGGAAATGACAGCAAATAACTAAAAATATATAACTATTCAAAAAATATTTCTGGATAATTAAACAAAAATTGGAAATGCTAGACATGTACTATTTAGTAGTAATAGGGTGGCTGGCAGGATTTTTTTTTTTTTTTTTTGTATACTGAATCGAGGCTCGTGAAAGAGCTGACATTTATTTCACAAACAAATCAACCAGACAAACAAAATATATAAAAAGAGGGAGTGGAAGACAAGATGGGGAGAGCAGGGGAAGCACGCAAACACAACATTTAAGAGCAGGGAGATGTGTGGGAGGGAGAGGGCTTGGGGGGAGGAGTCGTGGGAAGGGGGGGGGGGTGGGGGGTGGGAGAAGTATAAAACACAAGGACACCAAGGACTTCCAGGACAGAAGTTGGTATTTCAAAAAAGTGGATTTGGGGTGAAATTAGCGGGGGTAGAAAAGATCAAGGTTTTGGATGGGGGAAGATAAGAGATGGTGGTGAACAGCTGTTTTAAAGACCTGGAGGGTGGAGTGGGATTGAAGAGAGTGAGGGAGTTTGTTCCAGAGGCGGGAGAAAAGAGGAATGAAGGTGAGCAG
>NC_136270.1:122032008-122102330 GCF_964187855.1 Myxine glutinosa | reverse complement strand
GTGAGGCCAGCTTGGAAATGTGGTTTTCCCAGGAAAGATCATGGCAGATTGTGAGACCCAAAAGCTTGAGTGGCAGAACTTCTTCGAGAGGATTGTTGAGACAGTCTTGAGAATTGTCTTGAGAGAATCTTGAGTTTGCTGAGAAAGTCGTTACTATTGTAAAGCCTCTATCTGTCTGTCTGTCTGTCTGTCTGTCTGTCTGTGTTGATGTCTCTGTATTATTCTTTTAATTTTTTTCTCTGCAACTGTTTGTCCGATCAATGCAAAACTTTAAACACAGGAGGGACTCCCCATGGATAATATTTTGTTGATAATTGTGATGTCATACGTCACATGGTATGGCAGCCATTTTGGATTAAAGAAAAAATTTTGGACATCTCTGAAACCGCTCAACAAAATTTTTCGATGAGGTCATCATTCAAGTGGTATTGCAGCTATAATTGATTGAATTGAAATCCTTTTTCAAAAAACATGAAACTTCATGTATCTGATCCATGACCCACTGTGAGTGAATAATTAAATTTTGGAGTCAATGGTCACGTGGTCTCGTGGCCATATTGGATTGAAAATAAAAATGTTAAAGATCTTCTCCAGACCGCGTAACAGCGAAACGATATATTGATATATATAACTGTAAGAAATAGTAGAAACTCCAAAGTACGAGCAGGGCGTCTCATTTGTATTGAATAAATAAACGTTAGATTAAATAAGACGCGGACGTAGCTTCAGGACGTCGATCTTTAATTGTCGACAAGCTTTCGACCAACAAAGGTCTTCTTCTGAGTCAGCCCCAAGTTCAAAGGATGCCCAGTCGGCCCAGTATATATATATACTAGCTGAGGTACCCGGCTTCGCCCGGGTTGAATAAGAATAATACAAATATATGATGAAAAGAACATGTATATTTTAGAGCAATATCACAGTACATTTCCTACATGACGTTTTGTCAATTTTCAGTTTCTCAAAACCTCTTGGTGTACAACATTTCTGGTTTTCTTACTTGGTGCCAAGACATAAAGATTGCTTGGTTTTCCAACCCTCGAGCAGCCCACGTACAGCTGGCCATGGGAAGTACCCGGCATTGCCGGGCGGGGGAAGGGAGGGGAGGAGGAAGGGGAGGGGAGGGGAACGGGGGGGGGGAGGGGAACGGGGGGGGGGAGGGGGGAGGTGAGGGGGAGGGGGAGGGGGGAGGAGAGTGGGAGGGGGGAGGGGAGGGAGAGGGGGGAGGGGAGGGAGAGGGGGGAGGGGAGGGAGAGGGGGGAGGGGAGGGGAGGGAGAGGGGGGAGGGGAGGGGGCAACGGCTAGCTTGGCAAGCGATAGCAGGCTTTTTACTTTTATTTTTACCTCAATGAGGGCTATATATATAGTCCGTGCTTGGAGCCTTCAAGTTCAACATAAAGTTTTTTTATGAAAAATAATGCAGATGTATAACAATCCACCAATGCAAGTTCAGAAATGAATGCAGATCCTTTACTTTGCGATACAAACGCAATTCCCGCCATTTCCACTCACGATCGAGGCCTCCACAGTGATCGCGCCTCTTCTTCCTCCTACAACTTCGTCTCACTTCTTTCACTCAAAATGCACGAAATTCTGCCGCATGAAATTATGTAGAGGCCTCGTCGGGGGGATATAAGGTAGATAAGGAAGGCGTTGTAACAGAAGAATCAAAATAAAAGTGGAAGAACATAATGAAATGGGAGCTATTCTGGACCCACAGCCAAACCCGACAAACCATTGCAATACACCCCGAACGTCTAGCGCCGCCACAAACTACACCATAGAATTGCAGCTGGCGCGGTTTTTTTAAACCATTGATATTAAAATAAAACGTAGCCTAAAACCACCGAGATTTTATGCTGATTCCGAATCTGTGTCTAAAACTTTTCTCCGATGTGTAGTTCTTGAGTTATAAGCAGACATCCAGACGGACACACACACACAGACACTCCTCCTTTATATATAGAGATATATATATATATATAAATAAATAAATAAATATATATATATATATATATATATATATGATCGACTAGTCATGGGGAATATAGCTTGATTTTGTTTTCATATTCACCTACATTGACGCTATTTAGCTTTAATTTGCCCATAAGTGGTCGTTAAATATCCTAATAATCAATCAATATAATCAATAAAGCTATGGATAATGGCAATGTATGTGACATAATAGGGTGCATAGATGATATGGGTACATGGGCCATAACAGTAGCTGCATATATATTAATGTTAACGATGGTATTTTTGTCAGAATGAGCAAGCGAGGTGAGACCATGCACTCTACCGAGTACCGTTGTAGTTGTAAAATGCATTTGTTTCACAGGATTATTGATTGAATACTATATATCGAGAATGGAAATGTTTTACTTAACTTGTTGTTCTCTGTGCCCGCACGGGATTTGAAATGGGGTATGGACGGAAGCGGCAAAAATGAAAATGGTGTCCTCTGTCATTGAACCGGCAAGCTGGGAGCAACAATTAACATTTATTGCCACATCTGATGCAATTTAAACTCTCTAATGGCAGCGGGGTGCTCCATTTGAAACTGTTTCTTCGATTATATGTAGCTTTTTGATGCCTAGGGTCCATAATAAATATTTGTATTGGAGTCAAAGCTCGTGACCAATTGCAAATTAATAGAAGGATTCCATAATAAATGTTCGCCAGTGAGCATTTAGAATGGTAATGTCTACAATTCATAGTCTTTCTCCAGCCATGACACATCAGAATAACAGTAAAGGTATTGCTACCCAGAAAACTGTTACTAATTTTTATTGCATAATGTACCTGCTACTGGTGTTCAGGTGGAGTCATCTCTTATGCTGCCATAGCGACCACAGAGCTGAGCTCAATATGTTATCACAGCGATAGCGGTGAGAGCGGTTTTGGTTCGGACACGTCGTCTCCAATGCCCACTATCCCACCGAGCTCCCCCTCTCTCCGTCCATTTTCTCCATCGTCTCTGTCTTCATCATCTTCTGCCTCATCGGCACCCTCACCTCCTCACGAGCCACCGCTTCCGGAACACCTCTACTGCCCCAGGACACTGGCTGGGCCTCTTCCCACACAGTCGGCATCCCCTAGCCAGCTACATGGAGCACAGGCATCCACGAAGCACAAGGCCTCATGTGTGGGCAGCATCAGCAGTAAGGACAAAACACAACTTCTCATCATTTGATTTGATCTCAGTTTTCTGCTTCTTTGATTAGATTATAATTTATTGGTAGGAAGAAGTGTAACCATTGGTAGATCAGTCATTTTTGCACCATGATAATTCACCAATCAAGGCATTAGGTAAACAAGTATTTAACTGCATTGTTGAGTCCATGTTAATGAAATGTTGCAGTTATGTATTGCTATTTTTTTTTTAATTATTATCCTTTCTAGAGTTTGGAAAATATTGTATGATCTAGATCTACAATTCAACAGTCTGAATCATGAGTGTTGTTGGACCCAAACGTAGCTCTACTTTGGCCGTCAACCAAGTTCATTGGGTTCTGAGATGCGGAAGGTTCACGGGATGTATCCCGTTTTGCATGCAGCTTCCAATTCCAGCAGCTCACTTCTAATATCACTATGGAAGAAATTGGCAAAAATTTCTTTTAATCTTTGGGAACAACAGAGATGGCTCAGACATTTAACTGCTTTCAGATTTTCTTGCTTAATATGCATAAACAGTTTACAGGAACAAATTTGCAACAGCATTTGCAACTCTACATGAAAACCCACACAAGAGAACTGGATATCTGCGATTAGAAAGCGATCACCAAGGGTAAGCCTCCCGCTGCTTAACCTTGATGATCGTCCACAACTTACCTTTGGCCCACGATCCAACGATGGCCATTTTATTTTGGACAACCGTATGACCTTGACATTCAACATTTAGGGACATAGTGCAGATTAAGAAAACGTGTCCCTATCTGCAATTTATTCATAAAACTCAGCCTTATGAAAATTGGAGGAAAATTATTCAAATTATGATCAAAAAGGTGATCATAAATAGGTTTGCGACCACAATTGTGACCTAATACAGATTGTGACCTAATATTGTTAATTAGGTCACAATCTGAAAAATAAGATCAAGAACACTGATTAAATAAGTATAGATACATTCAAAGTACACCGCCCCCATGCCAAATAAATAAATATCCTCCAGGGCGGCATTGCCGGGGCGCATTCGGTGCCCGGCAATACCGCCGTGCAGCTCATAGAGACTGTATTGGGAGGGAGAGGTGTACAATAATTGATTGATTAATTGCATAATTAAAATCAACAAATCATGATCATACAATATTTTCTCAATCAAGTGGCTAATAGCATACCTAAACCAGTAGTGCTTCATCCGAAGCTGTAACTTTTTGAAAATAAATTAAATAAGTCATTAATCAAAAAAATTAACTAATTAATTGATTAATCAATAAATCAAAAATATCTTTTATCGCCACATGACTTGGTCACTGTCGTGTCCAAATATTAGCTTCCTACCTCAGAAGGTGCTTGAGATATTGCCCAGATGAGAAAAAAAAAGAAAAGATTAATAATGAAAATAAATAAATAATAATCATAAACTAATTAATTATGTCATTAATCGAATAATTAAATAATTAATCGATAAATTGATTAATCAATAAATCAAAAATAGCCTTTACAGCCAAATCACTTGGTCACTGTCATGTCCAAATATCAGCTTCCTAGCTCAAAAGGTGCCTGAGATAATGCTGCCCAGAAGACAAAGGAAATATATAAGTTCCGTACTTAATTAATCGATAATAATTAAGTAAGTAATCAATTGATTAAACAAAAAAACGAAAAATACCGTTTTTGACAAAGCACTTACTCACTATTGTACCAAAATTTCAGCTTCTTAGCTCAAATGATGTCGCCCAGACAAACAAACAAACAAACAAGAAAACAAGAAAACAAAAAAGAAAGAAAGAAACCAGAGTGAAAACTGAGTACTCCCTTTCAGCGTGGGTCATTTCCAGGCCCCCTTCGGTGCCCAGCAATGACGTTATGCAGCGCCTGGAGGTGGCATAGGAAAGGAGCGGTGTACAATATCAGGTGCACAACTTCAGTGCAGGTCCACTATTATGATCCAATAACATCTTGGAAGGCCGAGCGGTCCTTGAGATTGAATTGGCAAAATTGAGCGATGACAAAAAAAAAAAAAGAAGAAATTCAGGCTGCCTTGACCTTTAACTTGGAGGGTATAATGTAAATATTGGTAAATTATCCTTGATCTCGACTATTTCAGGAGGGTTCGTTCCAATTGGCCAAACCTTAGTCGAGTTATAGTGAAAAATGTTAAAATGTCTTTGGCAAACCACATTTCAAAGCAGGCCTTCAAGGCCAGCTGTCGACTGGACATCCTCCGTCATACAAAGTCCTTCCTTGGCACACCTGAACTCCCATCCACCTACAAGGCCTTCATCGACAGCTTGATGAAGTACTGCTCTCCACTCTGGGCTGACTCTCCTGCCTCATATCGTGCTCTGTGGAAAACAAGGTTTTCAGATTATTGGAATCTCCCACAATGAAGCTGAGTCTATGGGCCTATCATTTCACCATCACAGACATGTTGGTGGTCCCTCTGTCTTCTACCGCCTTCTTTCTGGTCTTGCACGCTTCGCCTTTTCCGTGCCCCTCCCCCTACCCTCCCCCCCCACCCCCCCCCGTCTCCCCATGGGTTTCTGCAGGGCTCACACAGTCCACCATCAAACCCCATCTGGCGAAACTACCTAAATCCAGGATCACTGCTCACCTCCACTCATTTGTTCCTCTTTTTCCCCACCTATGGATCCAACTTCCACATCCTCTTCAATCTCATTCTTCCCACTACGTCTTCTGGAAAGCTTTTCAGAATGTGCCCAATCCAAAACCATTATCTTTTCTACACTTGCTAACCCACCCAAATCCCTCCTACTTCCAAATTTCCAGTTTTCCCTCCTTCGAGTTTCCTTCTATATCCATAATCTCAACCCAATGCGTCCTCTCCTGCCCCTCATTCCTCTCCACACCCATTGTTTGGCGAAGTCTTCCTCTATCTTGGCCTTCAACTCTGCTGTTGGTGTTTCCCCCTCTCTCTCTCGCCACTGTTCCTTTTGCATGTGTCTCTACCTTTCCCTTTGCGTCCTGTTTTTGTCTGTTATGTCCTGATCCATCTCTTCCACCAGCCTCGGCTATGTTTACAAAAAAGAGGGGGGAAATTTCTATAATTGGGTCATGACCTTACAAATTAGGTCAAGGTCAAAATTAATTATGTCAACCCCACCTACTTTTTATTCTCATTATTGGTGCAGAATTTCAACCCAGCCGGATCAGACATACAGATCAGCCGTATAGCTCAGACATTGGCAGAAAAAGGGAGAAAATCCTAAATGGCCATTTAGTACTCCTAGGGGTCTAATACCTTGACCTTTAACTCAGAGGGGTATGACGTAAATTAAGTGTACATGCGGCTTGCTCTATCTAGGCTGTCTAGACAGGGCAATGTCGTTCTGATAGGATAAATATCAGATGAGTTTTGGTGAAAAAATGTTAAAATGCCTATAATTGGGTCATGACCTTAAAATTACATGAAGTTCAAAAAAATGATGTCAACCTCTTTCTATTCACAAAAAAAAAATTATATTCACATTATTGATGCAAATTTTCATTCTGAAAGTCCGAGCGAGCTCCCAGATGCAGTTTGGAAATCTCATAAATTAGCAGTGCAGGAAGAAAAAAAATTCCAAATGGTGGTTTAGTACTCCGAGGAGTCTAATGAACTCCAGGTCCCATAAAAAATTGGGGGTACTAATTGTAGAAACAATCCCCATAACAGCAATAAGCCTCCCCTCATCCTATAGGGGGAGGCTTAATCAACTTAATATTGAGGTGTACCACATTCAACATTATTTGTACCCTACACGTATATTTGATCAAACTTGGTCCATTTTAGCAACTGCAGGCAGTATAGCTGTCATCAGCCGTTCAGCAGATATGTGCAGGGAAGCAAACCGTCATGCTGTTGCAAATGGTTAGCATCGCAGAGTAATCATTTTCTCCTGTTTCTTCCACAGCAATCAATGGCATAGTGCTGTTGTGCAAAGTCTGCGGAGACACAGCCTCGGGATTCCATTATGGAGTGCATGCCTGCGAGGGTTGCAAGGTAATGAGTTCAATTCTTTCTCCAAAATAAATATGCCCCTGCTGATTTAATACAAAAATGGCATCTACATAATGTTTGGCTTTTTATTTTCTGATATTACTTCGATGCAAAAGGCACGGTCAACTGTTTAATTCTTATTGCAAGAACAAAGACTCAGACTGACGTTTCCCTACAGGATGATCTTCATCCATGATCAAAACGCCCGAATGGAATTTGTACTCGTGATAAACTCATAACATTTTCTGGCTGGATTTTATTTATGTTGAGATTTTGTGATTAATTTCAACTGAAAAAATAAATCTTTGTAGCTATTTATTTGTTTCGCCATACTCCACCCCCGCCTCCTTCATATCCCATCCCCCTTCATGAAGTTGGCGCACATATTTGGAAAATCTTTCCCATGTTGCATTGCCAGGGATGAATTAAAATGGCAAGTTTTATTCACGAGAGCTCAAGTAAAATAGCTTTAGTCATGTGTCCTATACATCACTAGCACGGGTACCTGGCGTTGCCTGGTGCTGTTTTAATCCGGTTGGCATTTCAAAGAAATCAAAGAATTTTAAAAAAAATTGTGGGGGCCGAAAACACCTCCCAACACCCACTAAGGAATTGGGTCAGGGATAATTTAATATTTCCGTCCACATAGCTCCAAAGGCTTAGGCACTATAGAGCGATTAAAAAAGCAATACAAACTAGAACTGCACTTAGTAGAGAGCATACCTCCGCCTGGTTGGCCATATCAATCAATGGTGAAGTTCACAAACAAAAATTAAATAATTCCCATATCCGAATCCATATTCAGATATTCACCAAAAATTGAATCGATTCTTCCTTGTCACACACAAAACCTGTCCACCAGGTTTTGTCCAAATCCATCCATAACTTTTTGAGATATCCCGCAATGTATCGTTTTTGGCCCTATCTCCCAATGGTGAGGAATCACTTAAAAATTAAATAATTCCCATATCCGAATACATATTTATATCTTCACCAAAATCGAATCGATTCTTCTTGTCGCACACACAACCTGTCCATCAAGTTTTGTCCAAATCCATCCAGAACATTTTGAGATATCCTGCAATGTATCGTTTTTGGCCTAATCTCCCAATGGTGAGGAATCACATAAAAAATAAAATAACTCTCATATCCGAATCCATATTCAGATCTTCACCAAAATTGAATCTATTTGTCCTTGTCAGATACCCAACCTCTCCACCAAGTTTCATCCAAATCCGTCCACAACCTTTTGAGAATGAAGAATCACTTTAAAAATTCTAGTCGCCGGGTCTGAATCTGGATCGTCACCAAAATCTAATCATTTCGTCGTTGTGACATATGCTACACCTCTGCCAAATTTCGTCTGAGTCCAATCCACAACTTTTTGAGATATTTTGTTCACAAACAAACAAACGGACAAACAGACAGGGGGTGAAAACATAACCTCCATCCATTTTGCCTGATACACTCCCCGGCACTCACTGATGAACTTCTGGTCCGTGGTGTAAGATCTTCTGGTCTTACATCACTGTAAGTATGATGAAGATCCGTGGTGACACAGCCTCACAAACACAAACAGACAGACAGACAAGCATCTATCTTATAGTACGGTATAGATAGTTAAACCTCCCTGCCCTCCCCTTAATCCTATCCCTTCCTAAATACATTCACCATGTCTTTGCCTCGCTGCCCCCCCCCCTCCCCCCTTCCCAACATCACCCCCTTGTCATTCCTTCACTATTCCCCTTTCCTTTTATTCTTTCCAAATTCAACCCTAACCCTTCTTTTCTGAATCATCATGAAGAAAGTCCCACCGTTTTGTGTGAGATTACAATTCATATACAGTCGTGGCTAATTAAATATTGGCACCCTTGCACATTTTTCAAATAATGCACCATTTCTTCCAGAAAATTGTTGAAATGAAAAAGTCTTTTGGTATCCACATATGTATTTCTTTGGTTTGCAGTGGAACAAAAAAAAAAAAGCTGAAAAAACTACTATATCTTAGCTCATTCCACACATAAATCCTAAAATGGCCCGGACAATATTGTTACGTGTGCGGGGGTAGGTAATGAAATACCTAAGTCGAGGTATAATTGTATAGAGTAGTGTGCTACGAATGTCGCAAAGAAGAATCCTCATGTATCTAAGTCAGGGCCGGATGTCCGTGTAAGCGTTATGTGTCTCCATGCGAGGGGTGAAGCTATGCTAATTATTTAGGGCATATGGATAAAATTCCCATTGTGTTATTGCCCTTGTGATTTTTCCCTTCGTCCTTACAAAGCACACTCTGCTAGCCATGCGATTGGCTCATGATTAAAACAACATAATTGCCGACGGTACCCAGATACTTCTCGAATCTTCTCGATGGGTGCCAAGTGTGGCCTTGAGGCCACGCCCCGAACAACGATTGGTTGAAGAACAATGGGACGATCGAGTCGCGCTTGGTGATTGGTGAGAGTGTGATGTCATCATCGAACATTCGAGCACCAGGAGCGAAAAGGCGAAGCGACCACCATCTTGCTTTTTCCTGTCCCGGGCTGGTCGCAGGTGGTCGCATTCGCACTCTCTCTGTTCTTGGCTGCGTGGAAGGCTGATGCATTTTGCTCTCTCTCCCTGTTCCCTCGACGGAGGGGGCTGCGCGTGGAGCGGTGCACGCTAGCGAAGCGAGTGACGCGACGGATCGCGACGATCGGAGGAGGAAGGAGTTTGGCCGTCGTTCCGCAGGCCGGTGGCTGCTACGGGTGCAACTGCGCGCCATCTGGTGCGGTTCCCGCGCGATGGTTCCAAGACCGTGCAAGGACGCCACGCGGAGTATCGGCCAACGCACCACACCACATTTTATGTTGAATTCATCATCCCCTTGTGTTGTATACGAGTACCTTTCGTTTTGTTATTGCCTGCATTATTTTCATTAAACTGTTATTTCTTACATTTTTTTATCCCTTGTGTTCTGTCTTGTTTATTTGTCGTGGGTTCGAGGACGCCCAGTGAAATCCGTGCAGGTAAACCCTTGCCACCCTCCACCCCCGCGCGTGCCAAAGGAACCGCCATCATTTGGGCATAGGCCTCGGAGTTAAAGCTCGTTTGGTCATCCGTCACCCAGGGGTCTTAACCCCGGGGACACGACAATATTATTGGCACCTTTTAGAAATTGTTAGAAATAATTCGATTTCAAGCAGGTGATTCTCCTTTACTTTGGAATTGAACTCATCTGTGGTGAGTTGCAGGTGCCAGAAATATAAAAATCACTCATTCAACCACTATGAATAGAGAAAAGGAGTCATTCTGCTGTTTTGTGTCACTGTGTGTACCACAATGAGCATGGAGAAAAGAAAGAAAACCAGAGAATTGTCTGAGGAGGTCAGACACAAGATTGTAGCCAAGCATGGACAATCTCAAGGCTACAAGTCCATCTCCAGAGACCTTGATGTTCCTGTGTCCACCGTACGCAATGTTATCAGGAAGTTTAATAATAATAAATAATAAATCTTTATTGTCCCATATTCAGGGAAATTATTCCCTGAATGGCACTGTAGCCATGTAGCCAACCTTCCTGTAGCACTGTAGCTAACCTTCCTGGACGTGGCCGCAAGAGAAAACTTGATCGAAGATTGCAGTGAAGGATTGTTTGAATGGTGGAGGAAGCACCTCGATCACCTGCCAAACAGATTCAAGCTGACCTTCAGACAAGGTACGACAGTTTCAACTCACTCCATCCATCGCCAACTCAATGAAAGGGGATTCTATGGTAGGAGACCCAGGAGGACCCCACTGCTGAGAGAGAGAGATATAAGAAAGCCAAACTGGAGATTGCTAAACCACACCTGAACAAGTCAAAATCCTTCTGGGAGAATGTCCTCTGGACAGATGAGACCAAATTAGAGCTTTTTTGTGAAGCACATCATCTCTATGTTTACAGAAAACAAAATGAAGCCTTCAAAGAAAAGAACACCTTCCCTACAGTCAAACATGGAGGAGGTTCAGTGATGTTTTGGGGTTGATGTGCTGCTTCTGGCACTGGGTACCTTGAATGTGTACACGGCATCATGAAATCAGGAGATTACCAAGACATTTTGGAGCGCAATGTTCAACCCAGTGTCAGAAAGCTGGGTCTCCGTCGAAGGTCATGGGTCTTGCAGCAGGGCAATGACCCCAAACACACTTCAAAAATCACCCAGGAATGGTTCAAGACAAAATGCTGGACTGTTCTGAAGTCGCCAGCAAGGAGTCCAGATCTAAATCCCATTGAACACCTGTTGGGAGATCTGAAAACAGCAGTTGGGAGAAGGCACCCCTCATATCTGGGAGAACTGGAGCAGTTTGCACAAGAAGAGTGGGACAAACTGCCAGTGGAGAGGTGAAGGAAGCTCATTCATGGCTATAGGAAGAGCTTGACTGCAGTTATTTTGTCCAAAGTCCATACAACAACAACACAACATGCATTTTAAGGCCATGTTCCCTGCTAGAGCGGGGGTTAGCCTTGCGGTCCCCATGACAATCTTCTCCATTTTGCCCTATTTTCTGCATCTCTCCTTGTTAACCCCCTTGCCCGCATTTCTTCTTCCACCATCTTTAGCCAAGTCTTTCTCGGTCTTCCCCGTCCTCTACTTCCTTCTACATTAACTTCCATCACTCTTCTCAACCAGTCACTTTCATCCTTCCTCAATACATGACCAAACCATCTCAACCTGTTCCTCTTCACAGCATCAATCACAGGCAATATTCCCATCATCTTTCGCAATTCATCATTTGTCTTCCTCTCTCTCAACGATACTCCGCACATCCATCGAACCATTCGCATTTCCACCCTTTCCAGCCTTCGTTGCTGCTCTACGTTCATTACCCATGTCTCGCTCCCATAAATCATAACACTTCTCACACATGCAGCATACACCTTTCCCTTCAGCTTCAGCGACACTCTCCTCCTCATCAGCACGCCACTCAGTTCCCGAAACTTCTTCCATGCACATCTCACTCGAGCAACCGTTGCCGAGTCTGATCCACCTTCTCCATTCAGCATGTCTCCGAGGTAGCAAAATGTTTTCACACCTTCCAGCTTCACGCCGTCTCCAAGATCCAACTCAACATTTCCTCCATCTGCAGCTCCCTCTGTGCACACCTTACATTTGAATGTAGCTGCCACACTGGTTAATGACCCTCTCAGACCACTACATTTTTGATGAACCCACTCAGCACACATTGTACATTGAATGGAGTTCACCCCGACACCCTTCCTACACACAGCACACGGCCACTTCCCAGTTCTTTCCACCTCACCACATGCTTTACCACTTGCCATCACCTTTGTCTTGGCAAGTGGTAAAGCATGTGGTGAGGTGGAAAGTCCAAAGTCCATGCTACCAAATATTAAGTCCAGGGTGTCAATAATTTTGTCTGCCATTTCTTTTTATTTTCTGATTTAAAGGGATATATTAAGTTCTGAATCAAAAACAAAGGTTCTGTGATATTTACAGTGAAATAAAGAATTGTGGAGACCAAAATAATACTTTCATCAATTTCAACTTATTTTTAGAGAAAATTGTGAGTTATTTGAAAAAAGGGCAAGGGTGCCAATATTTTTGGACATGACTGTACATTCTTACCAAAGTCAGGCTGACTTGTTGACAATGAATGTCCGCTTTAATAAAGTATACAATTGACTGTTTAACTAATCAGCTCACCTGCTTGTCTGTTAGGGATTTTTCCGCCGGAGCATCCAGCAGAACATCAAATACAAACCCTGTTTGAAGAATGAAGACTGCCCCGTTGTCAGAGCAAACAGGAATCGCTGCCAGCATTGTCGCTTCAAGAAGTGCCTCTCTGTGGGAATGTCCAAGGATGGTGAGAGGATGTAACTGGCATGTTCAACAAATGCAATACCTCATGAAGATTTATTAATTACTCATGGGGGCACATGGTGTTTGGGGGAAGATGAGGGGGGGGGGGGCGGCTAAAATTAGGAAATTAAAATTGAGGTGTGAGGATGAAAGTACGGCAGGTAATTGTAAAATTGTAAAAAGTAATTGTAAAAAGAGTGGGAAGAGAAAGGAAAGAGGTTTGGGAGGAAATATGAGTAAGGACAGGAAAAGAAAGGGGCATGTGAGGGGGGGATCAAAGATTCTGCCATATTTATGTACATGATAGATGTGTGCCCCCTTATTGCAACAATAGTGCTTGTATTCACATAGTGCTTGCATTAGGTTTTGTGCTCATATGCTGAGTGAAGTAGTGCTTTGGTTTTCTCTAAATGTTGATGTTGTCACTCATTCCAACAAATTTCCTGGCAGCCGTACGATTTGGTCGCATCCCAAAACGTGAGAAGCTACGCCTCCTGGAGGAGGTAAGGAGCACGATGAGTGCTGCCTCATCTGGGCAGCTGGCAACAATATCTCACGCTCAGCAATGTAACATGGACTGGAGTGGGACTCGTGAAGCTGGATTGGCACAAGAAGAGGTAGCCCTGGTTTTCAACCAGAATGGAGGGAGGCCTGTGAACAAAATTGGAACCCCTGCAGAAGACGGGCTGCTTGGTTCTACGTCAATGCAAGGGAAGAGAGCTTACCGCCAGCCTACACCAGGTGCTGCTGCTGTGGCTGTTGTTGTGGGCTTGAGTCGCAAGGAAGGATTAAGGTGTCGGCAGACGCCAGGGGTGTCACCAGAGCGGCTCTTGCCATTGCCAACTGACAACCAGGGTGTTCAACCCATGACGGCAAAGTCTATGGTGGAGTATAGCAACAATGAGTCAGAGAGGAGCCCCCCTGAAAGCACTGCGATGGATTTCACGTGCAGCATACAAGGGGGCTATCAGCAAACGCTGCGACAAAGTGACCCTCCTGCATGTCCTCTCGGTATTCTTGGCCACACATACATTGCCACACCTGAACCACCATGTCTTCATGAGAGGGACCAGGCCCCGTGCTGGCAGCCAAAGATGGCTCTGAACCATGGTACTGCACCCCGTTTTGCTGGTAGGAAGCTGCATGCCGATAACAGTGAAAGCAGCAGCACTGATGGAGACTATGCAGCATCTCATCATAGGGGAAAACACTTGGTGAGATTTTCAAATCACGTCATGAAGAGGTTTAATTACTGTATCAATAAACACTACAGCATGAAGTCTCAGTACTTTCATATATAACATAATTCCTTTGTCAGCCTTTTCCTTCTTCGGTATCAATAGCGCAAACGTTTCACTTTCATGGAGGTGACTGAGATAGTTTTTCTTTTTAAATTAACTCTGCCACATAAGGTGAACGTAGGTTATGTTTTCACCTCTGTTTGGCTGTGAGCAGGATATCTCAAAAAGTTATGGAGATTTTGACGAAATTTGGTGGACAGGATGAGTGTGTGACAAGGATGAACTGATTCGATTTTGGTGAAGATCTGGATCCGGATACAATACTTTTTAAAAATTATTTCAAGTGATTCTTCACAATTGAGAGATAGGCCCAAAAACGATATATAGCAAGATATCTCAAAGTTATGGACGGGTTTTGATAAAACTAGGTGGACGAGTTGGTTACATGACAAGAACAAGCCGATTCGATATTGGATCAGGTTCGGATGCAGATCCGGCCTATCAGTGGGATACAAAACATAAACTGTTCAGCCTGGTGGAGGTTTGCGCTCTACTGAGTGCTGTTATAGTTGCTCTTGTTTTGCAAGACAACTGTTCATGAAACCATACTTTCACTCATCAAAATTGGTCAAAAGCTAACAAAAATGTCTTTCATTTGCATTTTGTCTTTTTTATTTGAAAAAAATTAAGTTATATTTTCATGCCAACCTCTTTTCATGGCTTTTCTCTTACACAACTGATTCCTCTCTCCATAAATCACTGTTTTCTTTACCTGTCGCGCTGTCCCAGGCATGCCCTCTAAACGGTAACCCATATGGGTGGCCCGGAGCCACTGGGGGCGACCTGTGGGAAGAGTTCTCTCGCTACTTTACGCCAGCTGTGAAGCAGGTGGTCGCATTTGCACGAAGTATTCCGGGTTTCCTCGACCTCTCTCAGTTCGACCAGGTGGCACTGCTCAAGGCTGGGACTTTTGAGGTAAGAAGGGGCCTCTCCAACTTTCTCAAGGATAAAATGTTGCTGATGAAGATTTTTATTTTTCACTATCATAATACCTGGGCAAGGGGGTTAACAAGAGGAGATGTAGAAAATAGGGCAAAATGGAGAAGATTGTCATGGGCCCCGCAAGGCTAACCCCCGCTCTAGCAGGGAAAATGGCTTTAAAATGCCTGTTGTTGTTGTTGTACTATCATAATACCTGGGATTTTTTTTATTATAAGGTTGTTTATATTGTAGATTATACACACTATAATTCTGCAAAAGCTAATGAAAATTCACCAAAACTATATTTTCATTCTAAAATGCTGTATAAAAATTAAAATAAATTCTATACAACTTATATTGGTGTTCATTCTTCCTTTTAAATTACCTATGGATCTTTACAGCTGAGTACACTAATGTTTGTAGATCTTGGAAATTGCGCATCTCCTTGCAATACCTGCTGGATGAGGCCAGGGTTTCTCATGATTCTCACCTTTAACTTGCTTCAGCAAGAGCACAGCGGTCAAACAGAAATAACTATTTGCTTGTTCTATGCAGATATAAACAGCCCCAGTATCATATTGTTATGAACTTTGGGGTGGTACAGTCACGTGAAAAAGTAAGTACACCCCATGTAAAGTTTTGACTTTTTCAACATATTTCAACATACAGCTATTTGATCTTCATTTCAACAATATTGACAAATAAAGGTGATATAATACAACAAATATCATGAAACATTTACATTTTGTTGTCCATTGTATAATTTAAATAAACATAAATGCAAATTTCGCATGTGGAAAAAGTAAGTACACCCCTACATTTATCACTACTTCAAATACCTAAAATTAGAATCAGGTGCACCAGCTCAGGTGCAAATGATTAGAACATCATTAGAGAGCATCTTGGAGGAACTTGTCTTATTTAAACCTCAGACATTTACTTTGGTTTGCTCTTTGTTGTTGAAGTGTGCAGCGTCACCATGCCTAGATCAAAAGAGCTCTCTGAGGCCTTCAGAAAGAAGCTTATAGATGCCTACGAGTCTGGGAAGGGATTTAAAAAGATCTCCAAACAATATTTGAAATCAATCATTCGACTGTCCGGAAGATCATCTACAAGTTGAGAAGATTCCAAACAATTGCCAACTTGTTCAGGCCAGGCCGCCCCAGCAAGTTCAGCCCGAGAGCAGACCGCAAGATGCTGAAAGAAGTCTCTAAGAACCCCAAAATGTCATCATGGGACCTACAGGTAGCTCTTGCCACTGTTGATGTCAAAGTGCACCGGTCTACCATGAGAAAGAGGCTGCACAAATTTGATCTACATGGGAGGTGTGCCAGGAGGAAACCTTTGCTGTCCAGAAAGAACATCAGGGCAAGACTAAAGTTTGCCAATGAACACCGAGGCAAAGACCAGCACTTCTGGAACAATGTGCTCTGGACAGATGAGTCAAAGGTAGAGCTATTTGGCCACAGTACCAGAAGACATGTTTGGTGAAAACCAAAGACAGCATTTGACCACAAGAACCTGATACCATCTGTGAAGCATGGTGGTGGAAATATTGTGGTTTGGGGCGGCTTTGCTGCATCAGGGCCTGGGCAGCTCACCATCATAGAATCCACTATTAATTCTTCATTGTACCAGAGGGTGCTTGAGGATAATGTGAGGCCATCTGTCAGAAAGTTGAAGCTCAACCGAAGCTGGACCTTGCAACATGATAATGACCCTAAACATACCAGTAAATCCACCAAGGAATGGCTGAAAAGAAAGAAATGGAGGGTTCTGGAATGGCCAATCAAAGCCCGGATCCAAATCCCATCGAGATGTTGTGGGGGGATTTGACACGAGCTGTGCATGCAAGAAACCCCTCAAACATCGCACAGCTGAAAGAATTCTGCATGGAGGAGTGGGCAAAAAATTCTCCCAGTCGATGTCAGAAACTGGTAGACAGTTATAAGAAAGGACTGCTTGAGGTTGTTTCTGCCAAAGGGGGCTATACCACCGATTAGAGCCAAGGATGTACTTACTTTTTAGAAAATGCGAAATTTGCATTTATGTTTATTTAAATAATACAATGGACGACAAAATGTAAATGTTTCATGATATTTGTTATATCATATCACCTTTATCTATCAATATAGTTGAAATGAAGATCAAATAGCTGTATGTTGAAATATGTTGACAAAGGCAAAACTTTACATGGGGTGTACTTACTTTTGCACGTGACTGTATATATAGATCCAGGTAGATCTGCATAGGTAGGTGCTTCGACTGTCGTGATAGGGAACCTCACCTGTAATAAGTTCTGTTTACCCCGAATGTCGGATTAAGGTGTATCTTCATCCCCATTACGAGGAATGGGGCATGTTAAGTAGTTGTAGGGATTATATTCATTCTCTTGTACGTCGTTCCCTCTATGATCATTCCATTGTCCCGTATGGCAATACACATAGACACTAGTTATGAATCCCACCATTAAAAGCACCACACATAGCAAATAATAACAATAAAACCTAACTGGGACTCAGATGACCCACTTGGGCTGACAACCCCGACTTGGAGCCAAACATTGAGCAAGGCAGGCTGAGGCCACGCCCACCACCGGTGGGATTGGTCGAAGGGTTGATGGGGAGATCGAGACAGGGCGAGTCAGTAGCAGGCCGCCGATTGGCAGAGTAAGGAAGAGCTGATGATTGGCCAGGGGAGGGGCAAGAAGCTTCCCTCGGATTGGAGGAGAGTGCGAGGTGCTCGTCCAATTGTGGGGGACTGACGGGGGAGGAACATTTGGGTGGTCAAGAAGCGACGTGCTGATTGAAAGAGAAGGGCCGGTGATGTCAGATGACGAGCCAGACCACGAACCGTGAGCCGACATTTTCTTCTTCTTGTTCTGGATGCGATAGCAAATGGTCGTGGACCGAGATATTTGCTCTCTCTCCCTTTGTGCTCTCGATTTGGACTGCCCTCTTGCGCTTGGATCTTTGGCTTGACCTGGACTCTCTCTCTGCTCTCTTGCTTTCTCTCTCGCTTGGCCCTCATGTATTCCTCTGCCATCGACTCTCCCCTCTTCGTATCGGACATTGGCGAGCGACTGTGTGCGGGATGTGACCTGTGGTTCGGAACCAAGGAGAGATTGGGTGCGGGCTGTTTGTAAAAAGGCAGAGCACCAAGAACGAAGAGCCGCGGTTTTCGTGCCACGTTCGTGAGGAAGGGCATGGTTGGGGAGCGGGCTGCACGCTCGTTCACCTCGAGCGGGAGGCCTTCATTGATTGTGGCCGAGCGAACAAGGGAGAGTCGAGGCCTCCTTGGCACCAAGGTGTTTTGGCAAGCACGGAGCCGCGTCCGGATGGCGGGTTTGGGGCCGACACTGTTCCTGACAAGGTTCAAACAATCGAGCTGAGTGCACGATAATTTACACATTTACTTTCCTTCCTTTTATATTCCCATTTGTTTGTGTTTAAGTTTGGTGTGGGGATGTCCTGATTTAGGATATTTAGCTACCGGCGCGTTTCATTGTTATTGGCATCCGTGGCAATAAAGCCTTATTTATTTTCACTGTACATTTTAACCCGGATTCCCGTTTGAGCTTATTTCCTGCAGGCTTTGAAAATTGCCCGACACGATCGCTACAGGTAAAAGCTTCCCGCTTCTTCTTCCTCCCCCTTTCTCCCACGCATATATAGTGAAATCCGCATTCGATCGTCGCCTCACATCAACGCTCGTTTCCATCCGTGATTTCCCGGTCTTCACCGAGGGGAATCACACGACAATATGTATGTCGCCAATTAATCACGTCACTGACGGTGTCACTCTGAAAGGATCATCATACTAAATACGCAATTTGGTGTCTATCTGTCTGTCTGTCTTACAATTTTTGACATCGATACATTCAGTCGTTATTTATCCAATCTCAACTAAACTTGACAGGGAGATTAAGAGTCACACAATGAAGGTTGCAGCAAATTAATTTCCCCCTTCCCCAAAGGGGTTTTCCCCACCAAAGGGGGTTTCCCTGCCAATGGAGTTTCCTGTTGAGGTGTATATCCGTGTTAAGATAGCTTTCTTGTGGCGTTTTTCCAAGGATGCTTTGAATAACAAAATTAATGATAATAGCATAATATTAATGTTATTACAAAACAATATTAATAATAATGATATTGCACCTCCCCTAAGGGGTGTTTCCTCCTTGGTCAAACATGTATAAATATCTTATTGTGCCGTTTTAGTGGGACCACCCTCTACAAGAAGTAAAAAAATATTATAAACCCTACAAACTCTTATGCTTACCTTTTGAAATAGTCGCTAATGCTGTTTAACACTTAATTGAAATAAATTTGAAGGAATTCAGACATCAATCTATGCTTGTCATGTCAACTAACGCACCTGATCGAAGATCTACTGTAGTCTATATACCTCACAAGGGTTAATAACACGACCGTCCCTGCCGCTTCTGTAGAGTTCTTCCAAGACATTTTTCCAAAGCTGCTTTGCATTACAAAAGTAATAACAACACTTCTGATAATAGCATAATATTAATGATATCCCCACTCCCCAATGCAATATCCCCACACCCAAGGGATATTTCCATCGCCCCCCCCCCCCATTCCAATCCTCCTCCTGCACCCCCCCTCCCCCCCCCCCCCTCACTTCTGACACACTTAGGGAGACAAATTTTACTATTGGGAATTTGGAATGGTGAGGTACAGTCTGATCTTTTCAATCACCTGATCTAACATAAGTAATAGTGATAATAATTGTCAATAATAATAAGGATAATAACATGACCCCCTGCCACTCCCGTAGTGAGCGAGTGTACTAGTCATAGTAAAATACGCAATTCGGTGTCTGTCTGTCTATCTGTCTGTCTGTCTGATCATTTTTAACCATGATACATTCGGTTGTTACTTATCCAATCTCAACTAAACTCAACAGGAGGACTAAGGGTCATATGATGGAGGTTGTGGCGATTTAACTTCACCCCACCCCACGGGGGTTTACCCCGCAAAGGGGGTTGTGTGTTGAGGTGTATATCCGTGATAATTTTATCGTGGCATTTTTCCAAGGCTGCTTCTAATACCAAACATAACAACAACACTAAATATAATAGCATAATATTCATGTTATTACAAAACAATATTAATACAGTACTTATAATAAATATCCTGTCTCCCCAAGAGGTTTTTCCTGCTTGAACAAACGACATTTTAACGTTTTTTAAAATGTGTATGAACAGCTTAATTTGCCATTTTGGTGGGAGCACCCTCTACCAGAAGTCAAATATTATAAACCACAAATACATTTGATTACCTTTTGAAACAGTCACTCCTGCTGTTTAACATGGAACTGAAAGTGAAAAAACCCAGGGTGTGTTTAGTTACCAAGCAGCTACCCAGCGCTTGCCAAGTCAGCTGTTCATTATTAACGGTTTTGATTGGAGCACTTGCTTGAATGGTTAAACCACTTGGCAAGCTCTCCACAAGAAACTTGGTAAATAAATGCACCCACAATGTTGTTAGGCATGACCCTATATCTACTGTAATCTATATACCCCAGAGAGTAATGACCCTGCCATCCCATAGGGAACGGGTGTACTAGTCAAACAAACCCACCTATCTACTTCCACTGGAAACGCTCAGTCCCTTGAACCTTTCAACTTAAGGACCAGCCATGACCTTCTCAGCCAACCACATAGCAAAGCTAGCCTCCAAAGCCAGCTGCAGACTGGGCATCCTCCATCATCGAAGGTCACTCTTTGGTAAACCAGAACTAATCACAACCAACAAGGCCTTTATCCATAGCTCAATGGAGTACTGCTCTCCGCTATGAGCTGGCACCCCGGCAACACATATGTCTCTCCACGATTCTGTAGAATCTAAACCTCTCAATCTTATTGGCCCTTTATGTGATGAACCTGAAGCTCAAGGATTGGTGCTCTCACATTTCACAGTGAAGTTTGTGGCCTCTCTGTTTTTTCCAACCTCTCATCTGATTGAGCTCCCTCTGCTCTCTCAGTCGTCCAGTTAACCCAGCTTCTCGTGATTTATTCTTTCTTCACGTGCTTTCTTTGTTCAATCCCCAAAATCTAGGCTTTCTGCACAGCTGTACTGTTTTATTCCGCTTTTGTCCTGTTTGTGGAACTGCCTTCCAGAGATGGTTCAAATGTAGTTTTCCCTCCAGGGCTTCAAGCAAATGGTGCATCACTTTGTCATGTCATTCCCCAACCATACCTGTGATATTTTCTACCCCATCAACCCTTAACTCCCTCCGCTCTCTTACTTGCAGCTGACTGTATTTGCTTCGTTCTCTCCTCTTTTGTTTTTCGTTAATTCCCTTGCTTCTTGTATCCACCTGTGGCCCCACTGTCACGACATTGGGCCTTCTGCCCTTTAACAGCTTTCTCATCCATGAGCCTCGATTTTGTATACAAAAACCCCATCAGCACTGTACTGAAAACACGAGAGTTCCGTACAGGTCAGTCATGAACAATAACCATTGTGAAAATGCCATTTAAGGAGTTTTCCTTTTTTATTGGCCCTATTTAAAAGGGTATTTTTACATAAATAAAAAGCATTTCATTTACATTTTTATTAGGAATACAAAATTTGTATATTTGGCTGAAATAACGGAATTATGAACCCCAGTTAATTAGAAACACCATTTTAATGATATGTGCTGTGAACCGGGGTCTGGCAGGATAGCCTAGAGGTATGTATGCATACTCACTTTTGAGCTGTCGAGCCTGGGTTCGAATCTGGACCCAGCTATAAACTTTAAGCCTGGTGTTTTGCAGGAAGGGTGAGGTGTCGATGTGTGCCCTGTCCATCAGGTGGACATAACGTTGGAGGACCAGTCCGCTACCAGTCTACCACAGCACTGGTCATTGGTGGACGTTAAAGATTTCATGGTGTCTCTCGGAAAGAGTCGGCGAGTTATTGCCAGCACCATTAACAAATAACAAACTCCTGCCGCGTTCGGACGAACGTCAGGCCTAGTCACCTGGTTCCTGAAAGACTTGGGCTGTAAACATTCCCCTGCTACCTCATAAGACGGTGGATACATTTGGGGCCATTAAAGTAGTAGTCGTAGTAGTAGTAGTAGCTGTAGTAGTAGTAGTAGTGGTAGTAGTAGTAGTGGTAGTAGTAGTAGTAGTAGTAGTAGTAGTAGTAGTAGTAGTAGTAGTAAAGAAAGTAGTAGTTATAATTATTAGGTTAATCATTTTATAAGAGAAAAATCTTCCAAAATTTTCAGAAAATCTTCTCGGCATTGATTGGTATAGCTATAAGCTATGTCTTTAAAATGTGATTCTTACGTCTGCAATCACAAAATTCTTATTTTAACCTCATGTTGCACAGTCATTGCTCGAGTTAAGGTCACAAGCAAAGCTATTCATAAATAAATGGCTCGGTTATTCATGCACCACTTCGGTAATGCACAAAACATACCGAGTATCAAGGTATTTTATTTTCAACCAATTAAAAATGAAGGGAAGAAGAAGAAGCAAGGATTTATTGGCATTTCTCCATGTTATATCCTCATACGGCCATATCTCGACGACTTACAGTGATACCTTAAGGTTCATATTCACAAGCATCGAGAAATGATTATAGGACACAAGACTGAAAGGAACCTTTCCCACACGCAATGCTTGCACAGGTTGGCGATAGGATGGTGGTTTTGGCTAGAGGGAGAGGGAGAGAGATAACAAGCAGCATCGTGTCCGGGCTCCGTGGTTCTTTCGACACATTACAGAAGGGAGGGGCCATATTTATTATCTTCTGAACACAATTCGACACATGGCCAATCATTCTACGCAGAAAAAAAACACACTTATGCTGGATGTTTGTTAATTAAATAACTAGTCTATCTTACTCTCTTTACCCCCTATGCCTGTTAAAACCACCTTTAGAGGCCATTTTTCCCCGCAAAGCGGGGGTTGGCCTTTTTCGGGAACCGTGGTTGTTGTTGTTTTTCGGTCCCCTATGCCTGTGCCCGCAACAATATTATATCTGCAAGAATGCCAAAGCATTTAACCTAAGGCATTCTGGGTACTGAATGCTGATAGACTGGTCCTCCAGTTTAATGTCCACCTCATGGACAGCGCACACATTGATGTTTCATCCTGCCTGCAAAACACCAGGCCTACAGTTTAGAGCTGGGTCCAGATTCTAACCAAGTCCAGACAGCTCAAAAGTGAGTATGCATACCTCCCGGATATCCTGCCAGTCTCTCTGTAGTTAAGGGGGGCAATTAAGGAGAATTTCCATCCTCCCCATGGACCTACAACCCATAGGGATGTCTATGTTATATCCTTCAAATGTTGAACATCTGGTGAGAAAGCAGCATGTACCATTTTTTAAGTCTTAGCTATGACTCGGCCAAGGTCAGAATAAAAAAACTCTGACCTGCCTAACTCAGAGTAGATGCTCTAACTGTCATGCCGCCAAGTCTGGTTAACACAATTGATAGATGGAGGAACGAAGGGGAGAATGAATTAATGAAAAATCACTCATGTAGCAACACTTGGCAAAACACTCAGACTCAGTCAGCTGATATGTAAATCCTATTCAAATTTCAAGTCAATCGGATGAAAATTGAGGATTTTAGAAATATGTGAATAACTGTTTGACCTTTGGCCCATGTTCACCTTGTGACCTAAGTTGACCTCAAAAATAGTTGGTGGTTGAATTTAGTTCACTGATATGAAAATCCTATTCAAATTTCAAGTCAATTGGATGAAAATTGAGAATTTTAGAAATTCGGTGAAAGTGGTTGACCTTGAGCCGATGTTGACCTTTTGACCTCAAAAATAAATTAGAATTCTGTTGGACCACCAACTCTACCATTTGGTGAGGTTTTGTGAAGATCGGTTTAAAATTGTGACCTGTAGACAAGTATAAGTGAGCAGACAGACAAACACACACACAAATACACACAAACACACACAAATGCACAAACACACACAAACACACACACAAACTGGAGTGATCAACAAACTTGTGAAAATATTTTTTGTTTGCCAAGTAATGAGTAACATGGTTGCCCTTCATAGCCGAAGGTGGCTGATCACATGTGAGATGCGAACAATCTGGGTACATAAGTTTGTTTATTGTGTATAAACTGCTGCCAGGACAACAATCACACTCTGAGATGGCAAGTAGTGTATCCTGGTGTCAAGGGCAATCCAAGAAGACGAGACCACTTGCTACCTGCAGTTTAGGCAGGAATTTGAAAAAAGCATTCACGATGCCAGCAGTAATTTAGTCTTCAACTTAGTCTTAGACACAGTCAACTTGCAAAAAGGGGGCCAAAAAAGGCCAACCCCTGCTCTGCGGGGAAAAATGGCCTTTTTGAAGCAATGTTTTTTTTTTATGGCCGGATGCCCTTCCTGCCGCCAACCCTGTTAGTCGCCTCTTGCGACCCGCATGGAATTACCAGTGAACTGGTACTCAATTTGCCGACCGCGGAAGGATGACGGGCTGAGTCGACCCCACTGGCGTTAATTCAGCGATCAACCGGGATTCAAACCCAGGATCCTAGGATCCCAAGCCGGCACCCTAACCGCTAAGCCAACACCAGGCAACATCTTCTTCTTCAACTTAGTCTTCATCTTAGTTCTTAGTCGTAAGTTACTTAGTAACTTAGTTAGACTAGAATTGTGAACTTAGTTCTTAGTCGTAAGTTACTTAGTAACTTACTTAGACAACTTAGTCTTCACAAAACACACTGACTGTGGAATCTTTAAGCTTCACTACCAACCAGTGCTGCTAGACGTGTCTTCCGGCTCGACATCCATCCAATAAATGGTACACACGTTCACGCAACTTGACACCAGGGTGACAGTTTATCACTGGGTCGACATTCAAACCCAGGCTAGACAGCTCAGAGGCGTGTGCGCATTTCTCCGCGATGGAGCCCTGTACCAAACTTGCTTTCCATCCAAAATGTTCTGCATTTTCAGCACATTCCATTATTGTAGACCCCATCTAAATGGAATATGCATAAAAAAAATTGGTGGATTTGTCAACACACAGGAAGTTTTGTGCATATGCCATATGTGTTATTGTAAGGCAAGAAATATTTTGGGAAGGTGGTTACCCATGACTTTTGATAGATTTTTCCTTTTCAACAATAATTATAACCCAAGTGCCAAGTCTGGAGCAGTTATGCTTGTTGGGCCAAGATAACAAGAGAGCAGTTTGAATCTTTGTTACCACTGCCATAGAAGGTGTTTTCACCGCTATTTATCTGTCTGTTTGTGAACAGGATGTCTCAAAAGGTTATGGACTGATTCCAATTATGGAAGTTTGGTGGAGAGGTTGGTATGTGACAACGACGAAATGGTCAGATTTTGGTGAAGATCTGGATCTGAGAATTTTTAAGGTGATTCTTCACCATTGAGAAGTAGGGTCAAAATGATATTTAGCACGATATCTCAAAAAGTTGTGGACAGACGGACGGGGGTTAGCCTTGCGATTAGAGAAGACAATCTTCTCCATTTTGCCCTATTTTCTGCATCTCCCCTTGTTAACCCCCTTGCCCGCATTTCTTCTTCCACCATCTTTAGCCAAGTCTTTCTCGGTCTTCCCCGTCCTCTACTTCCTTCTACATTCATTTCCATCACTTCTCAACCAGTCACTTTCATCTTTCCTCAACACATGACCAAACCATCTCAACCTGTTTCTCTTGGTGGACAGGTTGTGTGTGAGATAAGTCTAGTTTACTAATCTAGTTTACTATGTAATCAGTTGTATTCCAGTGTGTTGTGCTTTGGACGAATCGTCACCTCCACCATCAAACTTGTACTTGTTTCTACTTGTAATTTCATGTGGACTTTGAAGATCCCACGGCTATTTATTTCAATAAAACGTAAGACTAAGGGTCTGAAACCAGGATGTCCTTAAAAACAGCAAGTTTTCTGTTTGGAATGATTTTAAATTCTGTTTGACTGCCAGACAGGTTGACTGAGTAAAAAATATTATCTGCGCATGTGCGATGAGGATGAATTCAGGGCCAAATTACTGTTAAACTGCAGGTTCCTTTTTACGATTCGTGTTCAAAATATAACATTCATTTGAAATGAAGTTGTTTGCGGCCACACAGACAGACAGACAACCAATTATTCAAATTGGGGAGAGAGAGAGAGAGAGAGGGAGAGAGAGAGAGAGAGAGAGAGAGAGAGAGAGAGAAAAAAAAGTGTATAATGTAGGGATAAGAATAAGATGAGGGTAGGCATATATGACATTGGGGGATGTGGGGGTCGAAAATCCCACCATATTTGTCTCCGTAATAAATATATTGCGTTTAAAGTGCTATTTTATTCATTTTTTAGGCCATTCAATAACATTTAGTTGCATCACATTATTCCCCTTGCCAGAGGACCGCTCGGGTGTTGCATTTGGGTCTATTTGTTAGTTCGCACAGAACGTGAGTATGTCAATACTATATGTATTAATCAAAGGGAGGCGCAAAGCGCCCCTCCCTTTATATAAGGGACATTTCTCTGTATGCAGTTTTTACATGGAGACTGAAAATACATTTCTCCGCTTCTACTGGATGAAATCGGCTGCAAATTTCAGAAGTAGATACCTTGTACATCGAGGTAATATGTTCTAAATTTCACCAACATCCGTTTCCGCATTCTTGAGTTTTATTAAGAAAACCCTCAAAATTCACGTTGGTGTCTGTCAGTCAGTCCGTCCGTCCACCCAAAATGTGTTGGCGCTCATATCTCAAGGACTATACATTGAAACTAGCTGAAACTTGGAATATACATCGGCCAATAGGTCTAGTTAATGGCTTTTGAAACAAATTAATCAAATAATGCTGTAGAAAAGTTCATATAAAGGGGCGCCCTATATCTGGCAAATAAAATACATTTTCTTCTTCATGCAGCTGTATGAATCAAATTGGTGTCCCCTTATATGAACTTTTCTAGAGCATTACTTGGTTGCTCCTAAGAACACAAGGGTAGTCCAGCATGCACACGAGATTTTTTGAATGCCCCTTATTTTGTATTGTTTGGCATTTTCTACAAGCTATAAAATGTCCTTTCTTTCCTATACTTTGCCACATGGCACATACCCTGATATAAAGGGGCCTTTTCTATGCCCCTGGCTTTTTACCCAAGAATTACATTAGAACCTTAAGGCCCCTAAGACCCTCCACAACCCTAAGACACCTTGAGACCCTTCAGACTCTTTAGAACTCTAAGACCATTTAGAACCCTACCAACTTGTGTGTCGGTTTGACTTTTTGTGTGATTAATGTTAGCTCTTTCACGGGCCTCGATCTTGTATACAAAAAACAAACAAAAAAAAACCTTCAATATCCCTCAAACCCTTCAATACCTTTTAGAACCCGAAGGCCCTTTAAACCCTTTAGAACCCCAAGACCACAAAGACACCCTTTAGGCCCCATTAGACCCTGTAGGCCCCATTAAACCTATAGACCCCATTGCACACTTCAGATCCTCTTCAACCCATTAGAACCCTGAAGACTTTGAGACTCCTTTCTACCCTTTCGACCTTCACACGTTTTTATACTCTGTAAACCCCTTTGACCTTTTGACCCTTTTACATATTTTAAGACACTTTCGACCCCTTCAGACAATTTCGACCCTTTAGACCTTAAATTACACCCTTTAGACCCTTTCAGACTATTTTGACCCTATAGACCTTAAATTACACCCTTCAGGCCCTTTTGACACAAGACCATTTTGATGCTTTGGACCCATTTAAACTTTTTCACACCTTTTGACATTTAGACCTTCAAACCATTTGACCTATTCAACTTTTCAGACCTTTGACCTTTACACATTTAGAACTAGACGAGACAATTTAGACCTTTAATTTACAATCAATGACCTTTAATTTAGTACATCCTCCTTAGCTCTTTCACGAGCCTCGATTCAGTATACAAAAAAAATAAAAAATAAAATCATTTGCCACACAAAATACACCACACAAAACAAGTCCTGGCGACGGTCTGCAATTTCTGATTGCCCTTTCTTGTTGAAATTTACTTTCCTTTTCGTCATCATTCGGCTTTATTCAATTGCACCGGTGTCTTCGAAACCTCTTGGGAATGCGTTACATAAGTACATATATTTCTTATATGTTTTTGCTACTACATATGCATTTTGTGCACCTTTGGTCCAAATAGGTTTCTTCAAATACTCTCATTGTGGTTGGCAACCACATGCTTGCGCGATCGTTTGGTCCTTGCTGGTGAGGAACCGGCACTGTCCAGCAGTTCTGGAAAAATGATTGTAAAGAAGCCCATTATGACGTAGCCCGTGCAGGGGTCTTGAGTAATGCCCAGGCTCCATCTGGAGAAGATTGTAGCCAACGCGCAGTGAGCTTTCCAAATCTGCAATGAATGATGTGCAGCGAATGTCCGATGAAGAACACGCTGCACGAGCCAACAACCTCCCATGTCTTATAACGTCTCACTTGCCCTATTTATTTCAGCGCTGTTATTCTGTTCAAAAATGGCCAGGGAGGTCCATGAAGCACTTTAGCATTGTGTTCCTGTTTACCTGGTGCTTCACATGTCGTGTGCTTGGGAAGGTGTTGTCCTGCATATGGAATACTCGCTGTATCTTGCATCTTTTACTGGAATGGTTACATTACTTTAATGGAAATTCATTGCCGTGATGGTTTTTATAGCGTCGTGGCCACTTTCGCATTAATTTGGGGTGTTTTTTCCATATTTTCTGTATAAAGTACACCACCGGTCAAAAGTTTTAGAACACCTCAATTTTTCCAGTTTTTATTGAAATTTACGCAGTATAATGTCCAGTGAATAACCTGAAATGGTACAAAGGTAAGCAGTAAACTGCTCGAGGTTAAAAAAAAGTTTAGGTTAGCAAAACCAGGAAAAACAAAAATTCTCCATTTTTTTTTTTTTTTTGGGATACAGAATCGAGGCTCGTGAAACAGCTAACATTTATTTCACAAACAGACAAACAAAATATATAAAAAGAGGGAGCGGTAGACAATATGGGGAGAGAAGGGGAAGCACACAAACACAACATTTGAGAGCAGGGACATCGGGAGATGTGTGGGAGGGAGAGGGCTTGGGGGGAAGAGGCGTGGGAAAGGGGGAGGGGGGGGGGGGAAGGGGATGGGAGAAGTATAAAACACAAGGACACCAAGGACTTCCAGGACAGAGGTTGGTATTTTAAAAAAGTGGATAAACCCATTCTGGGCCACACATTGACTGTGACTAGAGAGGAAGTCCACCAGCCATGCGTGGAGATTTCCATGGATACCAAAGGAGGAGAGTTTGGTGAGCAGAGCGGGGTGCCAGACCGTATCGAAGGCATGTGATATGTCAAGGGAGACAGCTCTAATTTCCTGTTTGGCATTGAGGACCTCCATCCATTGTTGAGAAAGCAGAAGCAGCATGTCCAGAGTAGAGTGACCAGGTCTGAAACCAAATTGATGATCAGAGATCAAGCCATTGGAGAAGAGGAAAGATTTCATATCCGAAGCAATGATGGATTCCATGACTTTGCTGATAATTGCGAGAAGGCTGATTAGTCTGTAGTTGCTAGGATCTGTTTTTGCACATTTTTTGTGGAAAGCGGTGATGTTGGCTGATTTCCAAGCAGATGGCAGATGACCTTGAGCAAAAGAGAGGGTGAAGAGAACAGAGAGAGGGAGTGAAAGAGCGGAAGAACAGGATTTTAGGACCCGTGGGCTGATGCCGTCAGGTCCAGTTGCAGAATCAGAGTCGAGGGTTGACAGAAACTTGTTCACCTTGTCAGGAGGAAAGGACACAGAGTCCAGGAGCAGCTGGGTACGACTGGGTACGGTGGGTACAGAGAGGGATGGGTTTGGGACACAATATTTAGAGGCAAACGCAGAGTTGAGGCATTCAGCTTTTTCACGTGCGGAGTCAGCCGTGTAGCCATTTGAGGTGAGGGGGGGGATGGAGGGGGAACAAACACCAGAAACAGATTTGACCAGACGCCACCAGGTTTTGGTAGAGGGAGACAGATAAGAGAGTTCGGTCTTGACAACGGAGAGATATTGTTTCCTGGCTCTCCTGAGGGTGGACACACTTGTTTCGGGCTTTGTGAAAGGAAATGAGATTTCCTTCCATTGGATTTGCTTTCCAGGAGACGAAGGCAAGTTGTTTCTGGGCAACAGCCTCACCACAAGATTCGGTGTACCATGGACGGGAGGAAGGGTATGACAACTGAAGACGAAATGGGATAAATCTGTGCATGAGAGAGAGCAATTTACTTTGGAAGAATTCCCAGGATGAGTTGATGTCAGAGGCGGTAGAGATGGGAGACCATTCCAGATGATTGATGGCAGCTTGAAGACCGTGCCAGTTGGCCTGAGTGAAATGCCAGACACGTCGACGCTGAGGAGGCTCTCTGAGAATGGTCAGAGAGATGTCCACTTTAACAAGCACATGATCAGATGAGCCGATTGTAGCAGAAGAAGAGCAGCAGTCATTTTCAGGGAAGTTAGTCATAACCAAGTCCAGAAGAGAAGATGCGCCGTTGACTGAGATCCGGGTCGGGAAATTGACAGATTGTCTCAGTCCCAGTGAGTCGCAGAAGTCCTTTGCTGAGGAGCCATGGCTGGTGAGAGAGGTACCCACACACATATGAACAAAAGGTGGGAGCGAAGGGGAAGCCGTAGCCAAAGGTATTCCTGGGGGTGAGGTGGAGAGAGGGCAGTGCAGGGCGAGTGAGGAAGAGAGTTTTTTTTTATAAAGATAGCAACCCCACCTCCAGGACGAGGCTCAGGTCTATCATACCGGAGGAGGGAGTAACCTGGGAGAGATACCAAGGAATCAGAGACATCATGAAGGAGGAAAGTTTCTGTTAAGCAGATCACGTCTGGTTTGTCAGAAGCAACCTGTATGGAGAGATCATGTAATATAATGTAAAAATTATGATGTAAAATAATGTAAATTGCACAGTTATATTGCAAAAAAAGGCCTTCTGCAGGGAACAAGTAATGGGTTAACAACTTACAGCTGTTCTGCAGCAATGTAAGTAAATTAAGCCTTGAAAGCTGATGCAAACAATTCCTACAGGTGTCCCAACCTCTGCTGATTACTTGATTACAAACCCCCTGTCTGTATAAAAGCAGTATTGGAACAGCCTGTTATTACATCCTCTGAAGCATTATTAGGACAATATTGCACTGCAGGAAGTAGTATATTGGAAACTGGAGGAAACTCTGACAGGAAGAGGTCTGGCAGACCCAAAGCCACAACAGAATCAGAAGACAAGTTTCTGAGAGTCAACAGCTTGCGTGATAGGCGGCTCACAGGACAACAGCTCCAAGCACAGCTTAACACTGGTCGAAGTAAGCAAGTCTCAGTTTCAACTGTGAAGAGAAGACTTCGAGCTGCAGGTTTGACAGGTCGAGTGGCAGTAAGAAAGCCATTGCTAAGATGGCAAAATAAGAAAAAGAGGCTTGCCTGGGCTATGAAGCACCGCCAGTGGACAACTGAAGACTGGAAGAAGGTCTTATGGACCGATGAATCAAAATTTGAAATCTTTGGTTCATCACACAGGGTTTTTGTACGCCGTCGAGTAGGCGAAAGGATGGTTCGTCAGTGTGTGACACCATCTGTCAAACATGGAGGAGGAAGCATGATGGCCTGGAGCTCTTTTGCTGGATCCAGAGTCGGCGACTTGCACAGAGTGACTGGCACCCTGAACCAAAAGGGCTACCACAGCATTTTGCAGTGCCATGCAATACCCTCTGGTATACGCCTAGTTGGTCAGGGGTTCATCCTACAACAAGATAATGACCCTAAACACACCTCCAGGCTCTGTAAAAACTACCTTCAAGGAAAAGAACAAGACGGTAGGCTTCAAATCATGGAATGGCCAGCACAGTCTCCAGACTTAAACCCCATCGAGCTGGTTTGGGATGAACTAGACAGAAGGGTGAAAGCAAAGCAACCTACAAGTGCAACACATTTGTGGAAACTTCTGCAACAGTGTTGAGAAGAACTTCCCAAGCAATGTATCCCTTCACACTCTTACAATGTCTCTCCGAAAGGACCGACTGGAAAACCCTCCCATCTACTTTCTCAACAATCCTCTCCAAGAAGTTCTGTCACTCAAGCTTTTGGGTCTCACTATCTGCCATGATCTTTCCTGGGAAAACCACATTTCCAAGCTGGCCTCCAAAGCCAGTCGCCGACTGGGCATCCTCCGTCGTGCAAAGTCCTTCCTTGGCACACCTGAGCTCCTCACCACATACAAGGCTTTCATCCACAGCTCAATGGAATACTGTTGCCCCCTCAGGGCTGGTGCTCTTGCCTCACACCTAGCTCGTCTTCATGCTGTTGAAACCAAAGCTTTCAGAATCATTGGAATCTCCTGCGATGAAGTTAACTCCGGGGGCCTTTCACTCACTCACCGCAGGCAGGTTGGTGGTCTTTCTGTCTTCTACCGACTCCTCTCCGGCCTTGCTCCCCCAGCTCTCTCTGTGCTCTGTCCCCCCAATATTCCTTCAGGTCACACAAGATCTGCCTGCAACCCTCTTATGGTTAAACTGCCAAAATCTAGGCTCTCTGCTCACCTTCACTCTTTCATTCCCCTTTTCTCCCGCCTCTGGAACAAACTCCCCCACTCCCTTCAATCCCACTCCTCCCTCCAGGTCTTTAAAATAGCTGTTCACCACCATCTCTTATCTTCCCCCATCCAAAACCTTGATCTTTTCTACCCCCGCTAATTCACCCCAAATACACTTCTTTTTTTTTTGGAAATTCCAACTTCTTTCCTGGAAGTCCTTGCAGTGTTCATATGTTTTATACCTCTCCCACCTCCCCCCAAGCCCTCCTCCTCCCACATTTCACCCGATGTCCCTGCTCTCAAATGTGTTTGTGTGCTTCCCCTTCTCTCCCCATCTTGTCTACCGCTCCCCTTATTTTTTGTGTTTTATGTGTCGGTTTGACTTTTTGTGTGATTAATGTTCGCTCTTTCACGAGCCTCGATCTTGTATACAAAAAAAAAAAAAAAATGTTTGATTTCCATTGTAGTAAGAATGCCACGTGTGTGTTTGGTGGTTGTATCTGCAAAAGTTGGCTACTTTGCTGAGTCAAAAATTTAAATTAAATTTTAAGGATAATTCCCCCAGAATTGTAGATGGGATAATTCTCCCAGAATTATGGACAGGATAATTGCCCCAGAATTACTGACGAGATATTTCCCCCAGAATTATGGATGGGATATTTCCCCCCAGAAAAAAGAAAAAGAAAAAAAAAAGATATTTCCCCCCAGAATTGGTGTATTTTAGTATGACCTGTAATAACTCCTCCCACTGTGGGGACACTTTGCAATACACATTTCCTTGGACAGATTTGGGTTGCACTCCCAACCCTGACTCTCCTGGACTATTTTTTGTTATCCTCCTAAAACACCACCATCTCTTATCTTCCCCCATCCAAAACCTTGATCTTTTCTACCCCCGCTAATTCACCCCAGAGTCCTTGCAGTGTTCATATGTTTTATACCTCTCCCACCTCCCCCCAAGTCCTCCCGATGTCCCTGCTCTCAAATGTTGTGTTTGTGTCCTTCCCTCCTCTCCCCCCATCTTGGCTGCCGCTCCCCTTGTTTTTTTGTGTTTTGTGTGTCGGTTTGACTTTTTGTGTGATTAATGTTAACTCTTTCACGAGCCTCGATCTTGTATACAAAAAAAAAAAAAAAAGGAAAAAAGAAAAAAAGAAAAAAAAGTGATTCTATGATTTTTTAAAAATCTCCAATTGTTTATTTGTTCTATGCTTAATTTCAGAGTACATTGAGACATTAAATTGCATAGATTTCAATAAAAACTGGAAAAATTGAGGCGTTCTAAAACTTTTGACTGGTAGTGTATGTGGCATAGTCAGCAATACGTCGCCTAGTTGGGCAGAAAAAAATAACAAAGTATGGCAATTAGGTCCGTAACCTATCTATTCAAAATGTTAAATGTTGACTGTATAATACACTTATTTTACAACCGATACTACTATTATACTTCCTTAATAGTCACAATTGTTGACACTTTTCGTGTTGGCAGAGGTACGTTTTTGGTCCAAGTCTTTCACGAACCTGCTGGCTAGGCCTGACGTTCAGCTGAAGGTGATCGGAATTTGCAATTTGTCCAGGGTGCCGACGATAAATCACCTCCTCTTTGCTAAAGACACTGTGGGGTGTTTACTGTTCACCAACTAATGCTAGCAAATGGGACACCCAGCTTAATGTTCATCCGAGGGATGGCGGCACACTTTGTGATGCAACACTCTTCCTGCGAAGCACCAACCCAACAGTTTATAGTCAGGTCGATAATCAAAGCCTGGCTAGACAGCTGAAAGAGAAATGTGCTACCTCCTCACCATTTTGTCAAACCAAATATACTTATTTTATTACTCAAATTATGTTTTTGGATTCCATAACTCACCAACGATGATTCTTTGAATGCTCTCAGCAGGTCTTGAGCATCATCTTTTGGAAGCTAAATGGAGCCAAGATAATTTGGTTGTTGGATGAGTCAAGGCCTTACTGGAAAGCTGGATGTTGTAGGCTGTGTGACGACAGGATAGCAAAGTCTGTCGTATGCTCTTCTGGAGGCTTTATGGTCATGGATTTGTTCCCATGTGGAGTCTAATTCGATACCCTCCAACCATGGGGAACTGCATCTTGAAGCAAGCCATCCTTAGGATAGGAATGTAAACCCGCTGCCTCGTCTGTATTCATTTAGTCAGATCGTATACGTTAAATATCTTATGGTACATCTAGAACCATGGCCACATGTCACAGAATTCGTAAATTAAATTACATTTTCGCTTTTTGAGCCAAATTCCCCCCCAAAAAAAAAAGTCCAAAAAAAGAAAATAAGTCCTAAAATTCCCCCAAAAAACTGCTGTAACAGTTTGCGTGCATAATATGCTATTTTGTAAATATTAAACTTCAAATCATCAGGATGCGTCACCACTGTTGATTGATGGGGAGCTTGCGGCCCAAGAGGTGCAGCCCTTCCATGTGGAGGCAGATGGAGCATCCAATGTCAACGTCATCATGGGGCAAGGGTGGGGACAGTGGGGGAGGAGGGGGGACTAAATATAGCCGAGCTGCATTGAGAATGTCATTCTACCCCGGAGCTTTCTCAACTTCAATCCTATGTCACTGAGCTGCACAGCTCCATCCCAGATATTTCTTACCTTCAACCCCACGCACGCACTTTACCTTAAGTGCTACACTCCAAGGTGGTTGTTTTTGCCATGATTTAAACACCTGTTCCACTCATTGTATTTATTTTACACATTCATGGAACTAATATGTATTTAGCCTTCATTTTATTTGGTCCCCTTTCTATAAATTGTGTATGTATTTATTTTTGATGGAATGTGAGTATTTCCATCGGTCTGTATGATCTGAAATCAACATTTACAGGTTAAAAAATCGAACCCCGCCAAGCGAGGTTGAGAGTCCAGGTGGGGGAAAATTATTAGAGTGTCCTCTCTGCGTCCGTGCGGTCGGTGAGCTGTCTGGGAGAAAACCAAAAACTTTAAAATTGTCCATGCTGCTTCCTTGCTTGACACTCAGCATTTAAAATCTAGAGCATGGTTAAAACAACATTGGTTGGTATCCATGGGGAGGAATACACTTCTTCTTGATTGCCCCACTGAGTGTCGAGAGAAAAGCAAGACGTCATAATGATGATGTTTCTGATCCCACAAGAGTCCATTCTTCCAGAATGCCTCCTTCCACCCACCCTGTACTTCCCATCCACTCTCCACCACAACAGCCAGTTCATCGACATACAACATCCTCCCCAGATTACCTTTCATTTTTACCTTCCTGCTTACCAGCTCCATCACCATGATAAACATGAGTAGGCCATGATAAACACTTCCCTGCCTCAAACCGATGTCCATACTGAACTCATCAGACATCCCAGGACCAACCAAAACTATTCCCTTCATTCCCTTGTACATTATTTCCACCAACACAACTTCTGCTTCTGGCACACCCATCCATCTCAGTGTCGCCATCACCATTTCTCTCGGAACTGTTTTGTAGGCCTTCTCCAGGTACACATAACCCAATGCCATTTCACCTTGCACTTCTTCTTCATCAGTTGACTCAGCATGAAAATCCCACATCTGTCATCCCCTTACCCTTTTAAACCCCTGCTGCTCTTCGCTGATCCCCCTCTCCGCACTCTTCCTTATCCTTCCTTCTAGAATCCTCTCCCGTAGCTTCATGACATGACTTAGTAGCTATCTATGTACTTCCCTGGATCTTGAACATCGCTCTTCCTCTTTCATGTCATCACAATTAGTCTTGTCTTCCAATCCTCCATAATCAATCAAACCCTCTCTCATACATACATTCAATAGCCTCCCGTCCAACTGACTCCGACTTCTCCCGCAGCACCTAGCATCTCTGTATGCACCTCGTTAATGCCTGGCCCTCTTCCCTTCTTCATCCTCTTTACTGTTGTCCACACCTCCTCCTCCATGATCTCCACGAACTCCACTTTCCCTTCTACATAACACAGACGCTCCAGCTCATTCTTGCTTCCTCCCCGGTTCAACGGCTTCTTGAAATATCCTTCCCATACCTTCCATACTGCCCGCCTCTCTGTCACTAGCATCCCATCACCATCCTCAATCACTGCCCTCCCCTTCATGTCCTTATTATATTCATCCCTGTATTCCATGGAGGAGAAATGCACCAGTAATTTAATATTTAAAATAATCACTGAAACCGTGGTGTGAAAAGGTTATCTTCATTTTAATGCGTTGTTGTGTCTCAACCAACTCTAGGTGCTGGCTGTACGCTTCTCTTCTCTGTTTGACCCCGAGAGCCGCACCGTACGCTTCCACAATGGCTGCTCTTACTCATTGGCTGAACTCCAGAATCTGGGCATGGGTAACCTTCTGCATGCCATGTTTGAATTTACTGAGAAGCTTGCCTCCCTCCAACTTTCACCTGACGAGATGGACCTCTTTTCTGGTGTCGTGTTGGTTTCTGCTGGTGAGGTCCTTTTCCTGCCATTCTTACCATTGCCATATCGAATGTTCATGATTCTTACTAGAAATACTTTGTCTTGAAACTGCATGTTAAATGTGATCCACATTGTCAGGTTGTGCGAAATCTTGCTCCGACAAATACTCATTAAGGCTACGTATGATCTGGCTAGGCAAAAAATATGCGTTACTGTTCCTATTTTCATTGTTCAAGCTCATCCTGAAATTGGATTTTAAAGCTTCTCTGTTGTAACTAGAATGGCACTCGGTAGAGCGCATACCTCTGCTAGGTTAAACTGTTAATATTTTGTAGCCCACTGATAGGCCAGATCTGCTTCCGGACTTGAACAAATATCGAATCGGCTTGTTCTTGTCACCTAACCAACTCATCCACCAATTTTTTTGAGATATCGTGCTTGATATAGTTCTTGGCCCTATCACTCAATGGCGAAGAATCACTTTAATAATTCTAGTGTCTGAATCCGGATGCAAATCTTCACCAAAATCGAATCGGCTTGTTCTTATCACACCCAACAGGTCCACCAAGTTTTGTCCGAATTCGTCTGTAACTTTTTGAGATGTCGTGCTCACAGACAAACAGACAGGGTTGAAAACATAACCTCCGCCCACATTCAGTGGGAGGTAATAAATGACAAAAATCGAAAACAAAACATATCCCTAGGTCATGATTTCAAACCCATGCATGTCATGTTGCATTGAAAACACATCAAACCACACCCTTGTGCATTAATCAACAGGTATCAGCGAGCACAAGATGTCGTCAACATGAACAGTAAAAGGAAATCGAAGGGTTACACCATTCGCTATGCCATTGAAGAGCATGAATAGAATAACCGAACATCACTCGTACTTGTGGAAAGGCACCATGAGGCTGAAGTCTGTTGTTGTGATAAGGCCAAAATTTCTTCTTCTCCATCATTATATTAAAGTGTGCACAAATCTTTTTTTACACATCTTAAAGAGTTGCACATTAATCTATAAGAGAGTTGTTTGTGCAGGGTGATTCAAAAAGAGTGATACAAATTTAAACGTTTATTTACAATGAAACAGAAACCTCAGGAACGTAAACCAAACATTTCTTTAAGGCTTATGACATGGTATTTTCTATCACTGATTGCTATTGCAGTAAAGTCACTGCTTGAGTTAGTGAGAGGCCAAGGTTTGAAATTGGCATTGACGCAAAATCCTTGTAATTGACGTTCTCGATGTGTGCCCCTCGGAGGTTCAGACAGGCATTGATACTGACTCCAAAGTTCTGTCCAACTTTCCTGTAGGTCTCATGTGGCACTGCCTGGAGGTAGTCTGGCACCTCCGGCTTCAGATCATCTAGTGTGGCAGGGCGGTTGACGTAGACAGTGCGGTACCCAGGGCAACGAGGTGGTTTCTGAAAAGCTGCTGCAGGAAAGTGATGGTGTCACCAGCTGTATGCGGAGGTGCACCATCCTGCATAAACCAGGTCATACTGAGCTGGTTTGGGGTGACCTTTTGGGCTAGATCATTATGGAACTTCTGGAGCACGGCCCGGTCGCACATACCGTTGATCGTCACTGTCCTGCTGTTATCATTCTCAAACCAGTAAGGCCCCAGCATTCCCATCTGGCATTGAAGGGGGCAGAACCAGGTGACCTTATGCCCTTTCAGGTACCTCTCAGTGATCTCCTCATGTGGTTCTGTCCCCCAGAAAATGTTGTTGTGGTTGTTGATTTAGTCTCATACCATAGAGCCACCACTTTTGGCTTCTGCTCTACTGTCAATGGAATAGTTCCACTATGGAACTAGAAATCCCAGGGAACAAATACCACGATAACACCACCAAATCCTGAAAAGGAAAACGGTATAGGTCAAAAAACAAAGGAATGGCAGGAAGTCAAATTTGTATCAATCTTTTTGAAATACCCTGTATGTCTATCTGTCTGTGTGCCCATTTCTCACAGAAAAGGCTTAACAGATCTTCATCAAACGTTCAGAGTTTCATCAGTGACTGTTGGGGAGTGTTTTAGGGGAAAACAATATTTTGAAAGTTCTGAAAGAAAAAGTTGGATTTTTAAAAATTGCTTAGTGCTTAAGCCTTTGTAACTATGTGAAAGGTAATATTAAATGATCACCAACCCCATTCCTTAGTGGGTGTAGGGAAGTGTTTTAGGCCCAAACAAAACAAGACCGATAGTCTAACAACAGCGTAGCCAGGCTTGGATCTGCTGAGTGGAGGATCTGTTGTGTCCCATCAGGTGACTGGATACACAGCTCTGATTGGTGAAAGTTGATGAGGGACATACACTACCGGTCAAAAATTTTAGAACACCTCAATTTTTCCAGTTTTTATTGAAATTTACGCAGTTTAATGTCCAGTGAATAACCTGAAATGGTACAAAGGTAAGCAGTAAACTGCTCGAGGTTAAAAAAAAAAGTTTAGGTTAGCAAAAACGGGAAAATAATGTAAATTGCACAGTCATATTGTAAAAAAAAAAGGCCTTCATCAGGGAACAAGTAATGGGTTAACAACTTACAGCTGTTCTGCAGCATTGTAAGTAAATTACGCCTTGAAAGTTGATGCAAACAATTCCTACAGGTGTCCCAACCTCTGCTGAATACTTGATTACAAACCCCCTGTCTGTATAAAAGCAGTATTGGAACAGACTGTTATTTCACCCTCTGAAGCATTATTTGGACAATATTGCACTGCTGGAAGTCGTATATTGGAAACGGGAGGAAACTCTGACAGGAAGAGGTCTGGCAGACCCAAAGCCACAACAGAATCAGAAGACAAGTTTCTGAGAGTCAACAGCTTGCATGATAGGCGGCTCACAGGACAACAGCTTCAAGCACAGCTTAACACTGGTTGAAGTAAGCAAGTCTCAGTTTCAACTGTGAAGAGAAGACTTCAAGCTGCAGGTTTGACAGGTCGAGTGGCAGTAAGAAACCCATTGCTAAGATGGCAAAATAAGAAAAAGTGCCAGTGGACTACTGTAGACTGGAAGAAGGTTTTATGGACCGATGAATCAAAATTTGAAATCTTTGGATTAATCACACAGGGTTTTTGTACACCCTCGAGGAGGCGAAAGGATGGTTCCCTCAGTGTGTGACACCAATTGTCAAACATGGAGGATAAAGCGAGATGGTCTGGGGCTCTTTTGCTGGATCCAGAGTCAGCGACTTGCTCAGAGTGACTGGCACCCTGAACCAAAAGGGCTACCACAGCATTTTGCAGCGCCATGCAATACCCTCTGGTATACGCCTAGTTGGTCAGGGGTTCACCCTACAGCAAGAAAACGACCCTAAACACACCTCCAGGCTATGTCAAAACTACCTTAGAGGAAAAGAACAAGATGGTTGGCTTCAAATCATGGAATGGCCAGCACAGTCTCCAGACTTAAACCCCATCGAGCTGGTTTGGGATGAACTGGACAGAAGGGTGAAAGCAAAGCAACCTACAAGTGCAACGCATTTGTGGGAACTTCTGCAACAGTGATGGGAAGAACTTCCCGAACAATGTTTGATTTCCATTGTAGAAAGAATGACACGAGTGTGTTCGGCTGTTATATCTGCAACAGGTGGCTACTTTGCTGAGTCAAAAATTTAAATTAAATTTCGTTAAACAAAATGATTCTATGATTTCTTTTTTATCTCCAATTGTTTATTTGTTCTATGCTTAATTTCAGAGTACATTGAGACATTAAACTGCGTAAATTTCAATAAAAACCGGAAAAATTGAGGTGTTCTAAAACGTTTGACCGGTAGTGTACACACACTGGAAGGACAAACAAATGCTGTTCCCGACGTCATTGCCCTACGGGCTATGCTGTAAAAATATGGCTGCAGACCACGTGACCGATGCCGTCATCATTTTTTTTTTCTCAGCCAATTCATCCCTAGATCACACTCAAGAAATTTCATACTGATCAAATCAAACATTCTACTTGTTGATTTATGACATCATAATGAATACACGTGTGTCATCATCGTTACCATATGTTATTCTCCATGGGGAGTACTTTACAATGAGCCACCTTTCAATTTTTTTCCATGGAGCAGTTTCGGAGATATAAATATGCAAATATTTTCGGTTTTCCAAGATGGCGCCCTACCATGTGACCTATGACATGATAATTTTCATTAAAAATCCTACAGGAGGAGGTGCACCTATGGTGAAAATTTCATGTCAATTGGACCAACGGTTGTAGAGAAAACGAATTTTAAAGGGAATAAGCCCGCAAAATGCCGGCGGAAGGGACATACACCGGACGGACAAACAAACGCTGTTCCAGGCGGCATTGCCCTATGGGCTACGCCATTAAAATTGAAAAACAAAACAAAACTTGATTTCTTAAACAATGCCAACAGGATTAGAACAGCAGCAGGCAATGCCGGATACCCCTGCTCGTCATCTATAAATAATTGCTCAGAGTGAGTAGACAGAGGTCATTTCCTTGGATTCTTTTGTTTTGAGTAGAGATTCACCATGTGTCTTTTGAGGTCAAAGGTCTTCATATTTAAGAGGAAAAAATGGATGTATTTTTGATCCACCTCTTCCATTCTCCATTCGCTCTCCCCATTCCTTAACTTTTATCAACTTCATTTATCTTCATCCCCCCATTTTCTCCTTCTTTGCATGAAACATGCACAGTATATGGCTTCTCACATTGCCTTTCTTGTCAAAACAAATGGCTCCATCTCTCGGCTCTCAAAGGGATTACAATAAAATCACATTGAAGTCGAAATGGATGGATTCTTAAATAACTTACTTAAACTTTGTGAACTCCATAACACTTATCCATCCTTGTTGTAAAATATTTGAGTTTTATGCATTGCTTCCTTAACTTGATTTTGCTAACCATTTGACAGCGCTAGAGCCTTCACATTGGAGCAAACGGATAATGTCTCCCTTGTTTTCGCAGACCGGTCCGGCATCAAGGACGCAGCAGCAGTGGAGCGGCTGCAAGACTCTCTTATTAGGGCACTGCGTGATGCCATTGAAATACGGCGTGGTGATGGTGGCACACTACTAACAAAGTTGCTCCTGCGGCTGCCAGAACTGCGCTCTCTCAACAACATGCATTCTGAGCGTCTGCTAGCATTCCGCATCGGTGATTAGCTGGCCAGGCCATAGGGTCCATTGGGTTAGGCGTTCGACCGAGAAAGAAAGATGTCGGTCTGAGGAACTCTTTTTTTGAGCTCAAGAAGCCCTGTTTTGTTTGGACAAAACAAGCATCGGTGGTGTAGAGTCGTATTCTTGCCTTCATAGTTAGATTAGCTGGACCCTCATGGCAAGGTTCATCGGAGTCTCGCACAAACCAACCCGGCTCTCTGATCCTGATAACTTGTTCAGGAAGTTGTTTTCCCTCCATAATGTTGTTTATGACAGCTCCGAACAGGTTATTGGTGTAAACAGCTTACATTAACCCTTACCTGGATATATGAGCATTCAATTACAAATTTGTTGCTGTTTATTGGAGGTTTTTGCTGAGATAGATAAACTCTTTGTCAAACCACTGAAAATCAGGTGCTAATTAATCAGAATATAGTTTACTGAACAGGCAAGAACATTAAGAAAATTGTGATTGGCTTTCATCATAATTTGAAGACAAACGTATTGCAATGGTCTTGACCAGGTCGTACTGGTCGGTGACCAAGCTCGTAGTTTTGTGTAGAACTTACAACAACAAAATGTCGACTGTGTCCTATAAGTAATCCTTAATTTGGGCACGATCCCAGAAATCCACGACCAGCTCCAATGACAGATTTATCAAAGAGTTCCGATGGAATTTCGGTGACATGGAACCTGAAGCAATTTTAGGCCTAAGAAATAAAAGTCTATGGAACATTTACTTATTGAGCCGAAAACGAAAAGTTTTAATCCTAGAAATGCTTGACCCATCAGGAAACTATGGTTCTGGTTGTTTTCAGCATTTGCAAGGGTTTGTCCAGTAGTGAATATTTACACATCTGAAGGACCGAAACAAACTTCCAAAACATAAACAATCCTACAAACCACTCATTTATATAAATGAAAAGAAAAATGTAAAAATTTTCTTTCTGGACGTAGGGAATGTGTAATGAGTTGGATATAATAAATTAAATTACTAATTATTTAATGGAGTTGGACCGGGAACGTTTTCAGTGCAAGTCTTTCACGAACTGGCTGGCCATGCCTGCTGACGTTCGACTTCAGGTGGCATTAATTCGTAATTTGTTCAGGGTGGCGGCGATTAACATAATCCAAATGAAATACTTTGCTCAAAAGATTGAGAGTGGTCATTTTTGAATTTTTTCATGCGTGCACCACTCAAAAGATTGAGAGTGGTCATTTTGAATTTTTTCATGCGTGCACCACTCAAAAGATTGAGAGTGGTCATTTTTGAATTTTTTCATGCGTGCTTCGCTCAAAAGATTGAGAGTGGTCGTTTTGAATTTTTTCATGCGTGCACCACTCAAAAGATTGTGTGGTCATTTTGAATTTTTTCATGCGTGCACCACTCAAAAGATTGAGAGTGATCGTTTTGAATTTTTTCATGCGTGCACCACTCAAAAGATTGAGAGTGGTCATTTTTGAATTTTTTCATGCGTGCACCACTCAAAAGATTGAGTGGTCATTTTTGAATTTTTTCATGCATGCACCACTCAAAAGATTGAGTGGTCATTTTGAATTTTTTCATGCGTGCACCACTCAAAAGATTGAGAGTGGTCATTTTGAATTTTTTTCATGCGTGCACCACTCAAAAGATTGAGAGTGGTCATTTTGAATTTTTTCATGCGTGCACCACTCAAAAGATTGAGAGTGGTCATTTTTGAATTTTTTCATGTGTGCACCACTCAAAAGATTGAGAGTGGTCATTTTTGAATTTTTCCATGCGTGCACCACTCAAAAGATTGAGTGATCATTTTTGAATTTTTCCATGCGTGCACCACTCAAAAGATTGAGAGTGGGCATTTTGAATTTTTTCATGCGTGCACCACTCAAAAGATTGAGTGGTCATTTTTGAATTTTTTCATGCGTGCACCACTCAAAAGATTGAGAGTGGTCATTTTGAATTTTTTCATGCGTGCACCCACTCAAAAGATTGACAGTGGTCATTTTGAATTTTTTCATGCGTGCACCACTCAAAAAATTGAGAGTGGTCATTTTTGAATTTTTTCATGCATGCACCACTCAAAAGATTGAGAGTGGTCATTTTGAATTTTTTCATGCGTGCACCACTCAAAAGATTGAGAGTGGTCATTTTGAATTTTTTCATGCGTGCACCACTCAAAAGATTGAGAGTGGTCATTTTTGAATTTTTTCATGCGTGCATCGCTCAAAAGATTGAGAGTGGTCATTTTGAATTTTTTCATGCGTGCACCACTCAAAAGATTGAGAGTGGTCATTTTGAATTTTTTTCATGCGTGCACCACTCAAAAGATTGAGAGTGGTCATTTTGAATTTTTTCATGCGTGCACCACTCAAAAGATTGAGAGTGGTCATTTTTGAATTTTTTCATGTGTGCACCACTCAAAAGATTGAGAGTGGTCATTTTTGAATTTTTCCATGCGTGCACCACTCAAAAGATTGAGTGGTCATTTTTGAATTTTTCCATGCGTGCACCACTCAAAAGATTGAGAGTGGTCATTTTGAATTTTTTCATGCGTGCACCACTCAAAAGATTGAGTGGTCATTTTTTAATTTTTTCATGCGTGCACCACTCAAAAGATTGAGAGTGGTCATTTTGAATTTTTTCATGCGTGCACCCACTCAAAAGATTGACAGTGGTCATTTTGAATTTTTTCATGCGTGCACCACTCAAAAGATTGAGAGTGGTCATTTTTGAATTTTTTCATGCGTGCACCACTCAAAAGATTGAGTGGTCATTTTTGAATTTTTTCATGCATGCACTACTCAAAAGATTGAGTGGTCATTTTGAATTTTTTCATGCGTGCACCACTCAAAAGATTGAGAGTGGTCATTTTGAATTTTTTCATGCGTGTACCACTCAAAAGATGGAGAGTGGTCATTTTTGAATTTTTTCATGCGTGTACCACTCAAAAGATGGAGAGTGGTCATTTTTGAATTTTTTCATGCGTGTACCACTCAAAAGATTGAGTGGTCATTTTGAATTTTTTCATGCGTGTACCACTCAAAAGATGGAGAGTGGTCATTTTTTAATTTTTTCATGCGTGTACCACTCAAAAGATTGCTGATGAACTTATTTAGGAACAAATGCATTTAAAGATCTATTAACGGTGGATAAAGGCTCAAGAAAGTCTAAATTATAGTTACCTCCGCCACCGAAGGTCGTCTGTTTGTCTGTCTGTTTGCGAACAGGATATCTCAAAAAGTTGCGGACGGATTCGAACGAAACTTGGTGAACAGGTTGGGTGTGTGACGAGGACGAATCGACTTGATTTTGATGAAGATCCGGATATCAGAGGTTTTTAAAATTTCCTAAGTGATTCTTCACCATTGATAGACGTGGCCAAAAACTATATATAGCATGATATCTCAAAAAGTTTGAAACAATTTATGACAAAAGTTGGTGGATGAGTTGGTTAGGCGACTAGAACAACCTGATTCGATTTTGGTTCAGATCAAAATCCAGATCTGCCCTATCGGTGGATACAAAACGTAACCTGTTCAGCCTGGCAGAGGTATTGCTCTCCACTGAGTGTCGTTCTAGTTTGTAAATGTAGAAATCCATGGTACGGCCTCAGACTTTTTTGAAAACGGATTTTCTTTTTGTGTAAATATGCTGAATGAAACGGCCTGTAAACCCTGACAGACCGACAGGTTCGATTCAATAATTGGTGACATCGAATCACTGAAACATGGAAGTGTTCCCGAAACTTGCAAGGTTATTCAAACACTAACTACACCATTCAATAGCAGGATGTGCCGTAATACCTTATCACCATGACAGCATAAAAGCGTCAAAAATGCTGCTTCTTCAAACTGCGGTAATTTATGAAATCCCCCAAGTACGAAACACAGCAAGTGTAATCCATCTTTTAGCTCGGTGAATCAAATGCTGTTCGTACATGTCACGTGTTACATACATTGCTTGATGGCAGATCCACAGTGTGCTTTGTTTTGCCCCCAAATGATGATGCAAACCTGTTGGTTGTTGCGTTGGAGTCACGTGAGTGGCGGCACGTTTGACAACTGAAAAAGGAAGAGATTTCACAAGCAAGGTGATTATGGGTTCAGGTGAATTCTCACAACGGTACAACCATGTTGCATATTCTGCTTGTGGAGCTGTGATCTATACTTTACCGACTAGTAGCATGCATTCCAAAAAATAAACTTATTTTTCTCACCACTCACTGGTGTTGTATAGAAGGCTCACCTTGATATTAATCACACTGCACATCAATGGCGTTTGTTTGCCGAACAAGTACGTCTGATTTTAAGTGGTAAAACGGCTTCAATTTTTGTTCGACGTCCCTCCATTCCTCCATAAAAATGAAGAAGAAGAACCTTTCCACCACACCGTCTTTAATTCCAAAGGGTAATTATAAAGGGTTCTAAAGAGTAATTCTAAACGGTTCTAAAGGTAATTCTAAAGGGTTCTAAAGAGTAATTGTAAAGGGTTCTAAAGAGTAACTCTAAAGGGGTTCTAGAGAGTAATTCCAAAGGGTTCTAAAGGGTAATTCTAAAGGGTTCAAAAGAGTAATTCTAAAGGGTAAATCTAAAGGGTTCTAAAGAGTACTTCTAAAGGGTTCTAAATAGTCATTCTAAAGGGTTCTAAAGAGTAATTATAAAAGGTTCTAAAGAGTAATTCGAAACGGTTTTAAAGGTAATTCTAAAGGGTTCTAAAGAGTAATTATAAAGGGTAATTCTAAAGGGTTCTAAAGAGTAATTCTAAACGGTTCTAAAGGTAATTCTAAAGGGTTCTAAAGAGTAATGCTAAAGGGTTCTAAAGAGTAATTATAAAGGGTAATTCTAAAGGGTTCTAAAGAGTAATTCTAAACGGTTCTAAAGGTAATTCTAAAGGGTTCTAAAGAGTAATGCTAAAGGGTTCTAAAGAGTAATTATAAAGGGTAATTCTAAAGGGTTCTAACGGTAATTCTAAAGGGTTCTAAAGAGTAATTATAAAGGGTAATTCTAAAGGGTTCTAAAGAGTAATGCTAAAGGGTTCTAAAGAGTAATTATAAAGGGTAATTCTAAACGGTTCTAAAGGTAATTCTAAAGGGTTCTAAAGAGTAATTCTAAAGGGTTCTAAAGGTAATTCTAAAGGGTTCTAAAGAGTAATTCTAAAGGTAATTCTAAAGGGTTCTAAAGAGTAATTCTAAACGGTTCTAAAGGTAATTCTAAAGGGTTCTAAAGAGTAATTATAAAGGGTTCTAAAGAGTAATTATAAAGGGTAATTCTAAAGGGTTCTAAAGAGTAATGCTAAAGGGTTCTAAAGAGTAATTATAAAGGGTAATTCTAAAGGGTTCTAAAGGTAATTCTAAAGGGTTCTAAAGAGTAATTATAAAGGGTTCTAAAGAGTAATTATAAAGGGTAATTCTAAAGGGTTCTAAAGGTAATTCTAAAGGGTTCTAAAGAGTAATTATAAAGGGTTCTAAAGAGTAATTATAAAGGGTTCTAAAGAGTAATTATAAAGGGTTCTAAAGAGTAATTCCAAAGGGTTCTAAAGAGTAATTCTAAAGGGTTCTAAAGGTAATTCTAAAGGGTTCTAAAGGTAATTCTAAAGGGTTCTAAAGAGTAATTATAAAGGGTAATGCTAAAGGGTTCTAAAGAGTAATTTTAAAGGGTTCTAAAGAGTAATTTTAAAGGGTTCTAAAGAGTAATTCTAAAGGGTTCTAAATAGTAATTCTAAAGGTAATTCTAAAGGGTTCTAAAGAGTAATTCTAAACGGTTCTAAAGGGTTCTAAAGAGTAATTTTAAAGGGTTCTAAAGAGTAACTCTAAAGGGGTTCTCGAGAGTAATTCCAAAGGGTTCTAAAGAGTAATTCTAAAGGGTTCTAAATAGTAATTCTAAAGGGTTCTAAAGAGTAATTCTAAAGGGTTCTAAAGAGTAATTCTAAAGGGTTCTAAATAGTAATTCTAAAGGGTTCTAAAGGGTTCTAAAGAGTAATTCTAAACGGTTCTAAAGGGTTCTAAAGAGTAATTTTAAAGGGTTCTAAAGAGTAACTCTAAAGGGGTTCTCGAGAGTAATTCCAAAGGGTTCTAAAGAGTAATTCTAAACGGTTCTAAAGGTAATTCTAAAGGGTTCTAAATAGTAATTCTAAAGGGTAATTCTATTGGGTTATAAAGGGTAATTGTAATGGGTTATAAAGGGTAATTCTAATGGGTTATAAAGGTAATGCCCCATCTCACCAATGCGCTTCGAGTTCTCCACGCTTTAAATCGCTTTGTCGTGGCGTTTTTCCAAAGACGCTTCTAATATCAAAGTATGCGCTACGAGGGGCAGGAAGGTCCGTCCACTCTACCCCAAAAATGCCATCAAACGTTTTTTGTACTCTTGGTTTTGCAAATTATTTTATTTGAGCAGCTCCAGATGAATAGCTCTTGGAGTATTCAGCGTTGATCTTGTTTCATAACACCACCACACCTTGTGGATGACTCTATTGCATAGCAATAAGGTGTGCGTGTGGTCGATCTGAGGTGTGCAGTTACCAAGCAGCTTGCTAGCGCTCGCTAAGCCAGCCGTTCCTTATCAACGGTTTCGAATGTAGTCCTTCTTTGAGTGCTTAGCCACTTGCAGCAGTCAGCCAGGGCAGTCATTTGGAATTGTTGTCAGGGTGCCGGCGATAATTCGCTTACTCTTTGCGAAACACACCGAGACGCACGCCACTGCCAGTGTTGGAAAACGGGTGCTTCGGATTAAATGAACGTCCATCCGAGCACCAGTTACGGGTTTACGCCCTGTGGGTGCTGCCTCGGCACAATGCTTCATGGTGTGAATGAAATTGTTTTCCACGTTCGTTTGGGATGTAGTACTGGTACTTTGCCGTGGGGCGGTGTATGAACACTCCTCTTCAACTCAGGACCGAACGCTCATTGATGTGTCGCCTGCCTGCAAAACATTAGTGATTGTTTTTTGATTAAATAATCAAATAAATATTCCATTTGTCTAAATATTATAAGCACTTTGCTTTTCAATTCATATTTTCACCTTAGGATTTATAGATCGATGACGTCACGACCCTTCTGGTGTATTGAGCGCGAATAATCAGGTTCGGGTGTCGTTTTTCCATTTTTACGGAATTTTTTTTTAAACTATTACTATTACTATTAGGAAAACATATTAGTCAATGCAAACGTGGAGGTGATATAAAGATATTAAATTACAAAACCAAATAATTACCGGGTCACCGTCACCCCCACAGAATCACTGACCAGCTCTACGTAGTACGTATGTACCCATTCCCCAGGATCTGGCAGTATTTACGGTTGATACAGGTGAGGATGTTTCAGTGAAAACTGTTGTTTTCAAATTTTACGGTTTGGCCGAAATAGAGTCTGAGAGACATTTGAAATGCGTCAAGGAAGGCGACTGGCGAGTGACGTCATTACGTCAAATCGCATATCCGCTTTAGAGTTTATGTAGAAGCTTGCAACGCGACCTTTACGTCACGACCTTGTCCGCGTTCTTATTTACTTTATTTTTGTCGGCAGAGTCATGGGTCACGGTGCTGGGACTAAGGTGGACATGCCCGACTGGCGTATCTGGAAAGTAGAAGGAACACCTCTGCAGACTGTGCAGGAAAGATTGGCACAACGCGGCCTTCGTGATCCTTGGCTTCGGTACGGCAGGTTGGAAGTGGCATGCGAGGCCTCGGGAAGCAGAGATGTTTGTGATTGTGGTGATGTGGAACTAATCATTTTCTCCCACAGTGGGCCACTGTGGGAGAAAATGATTAGTTCCACTGAGTATCCACTGAGTGGATATTCACATGTACTGTGCGGCATTGGCTTCCGTAATGATTTAACCCGAAGACCGCACTGTGGTCACAGCCTGCGGCAAAATTCGGTAATGGGCCCATTGGGAAACGCGCATTTAAATGTCTTAAAATATTACCTGGACACCGCATCTTTGTCGCCCTCCCCATGGGTGGGTCGATTTTTGAAATGTGCACCCATTGGTTGGACAGCTTCCGGACCACACCCACATCTGTCGCTTGACTCCACCCACCATAGTACCGAGACGAAATATGGCCGCCATCTTGTTTACTGATGGGCCTAGCACATTAGGCCTGTATAGGCCTCTTTTGATGCACAGTCCAGCTTTTTTTTCCCGGTGTTCAATACCGGTTCTTTTTATGGCGTATCCCATAGGGCAAAACCGTCTAGAACAGTGTTTGGCCGTCCGTCTGTCTATGTATGTATGTATGTATGTATGTATGTATGTCTGTCCACTCAAACATATACCAATCAGAGCTGAGGATCTGGTCACATGACAGGGCGATGTGATTACGTCTGTCCACGCTGACTCCGCACAATGCCATTTTGATTCCAATTTTGTTCAGGTCGAACATATCGTCGAACCTGTCATATATCACAAGCGCCATGCTCTACCTTTACGTTTTTCATTCAGTGTGAAACACAAACGAACCAATTCACCCATTGCTTGGACCCTAAGGTCCTAATGATTGTTAAAATCACCATCACATATAGAAAGCATCGGCGTTATGTCTCTTCCAACAAAACTGTACATATCCAACCCTTGTGTGGTATAATCTAGATTACAGTAGATCTTCCCTCAGTTCTTTAAGTAAAACTTACCTCACGGATGTCTGGATTCCTCCAAATTTATTTGTTTAATGTTATAAACAGCATTAGCGACTGTTAAAAAAGCTAATCATGTGTGTTTGTGGTTTATAATATTTTACAAGCCCGGCTACGCCGCTGTTGGACTTTCGGGCTTGTTTAATGCCAATTCAGTCGCACTTAATGGCAAAGTACAGGTTTTTTTTTTGACCCGTACTTTGACCACGTGCAGGTTTTATTTAATGAACAAAAGGGTTATTACCACAGGAAGAGCGAGTGGAAGGAAACTTGGTAACTGAATACACCTCTGATGTTGTTGAGGCCCTAGACTAGATCTACTGTAATCTATATACTCCAAAGAAGATAATAACATAACCCTTCCTGCCGCTCCTGTTCGGAGTGGGTGAACTAGTTGCCTGAAACCAGACTCAGCTGTCAGTCACATTTGTAACTGATATTGAACCAAACCGTGAAGACCCTCGGAGATTAATTGTATAAATACCTTCAACAGCAAGGATGTGGGAGTTGAGTTGGCAGAGAAGGCGAAAAATATATACGAGTATTTTGTGTCACGGGTTGTGACCACAGTGCGGTCATTTTTTGTTTTAGTGAGGTGAGTACTGTGCGTGCTGATGGATTGATTAAACCTTACTAATAATTTTTATTCGACATATGATTAGATATTTTTGGGGTACCTCATCGTGAGTAACACTTGACCCAAACAAAGACAATAGAAATGTGATACAATAAACCCGGTCACTATAATCCGCAGAGGCCTACAGACCTGATGTCTTAGGCCCACCAAAAAAAACAATATGGTGGCCATATTTGGTCTGGGTGCCATGGTGAGTGGAGTCAAGCGACAAATGTGGGTGGGGTTCGACCAATGGGAGCACATTTCAAAAATTGACCCCCTACAAGAACCGCGCAGAGTTCTTGTAGACCTGCGGCTGAAAAGAGTGAAACAGCACTCGATACAAGACCATTGCTTGGTCTGGGATGGGGAGAACAGGTTTTATGATTTATTCCACCTTTACAAACATGTATTTTAATTGTCATGGGATCTGTTAGAAATCTAAGGAGATTCTGTCCATCAGCCCTTGAAATTTTCATCAGGGTATGTCGGAGCTGGATCATTACTGAACTCGAGGATGGACATATGGAGGGGATAGTTCCTTATAACATCTATTCTAACCTTACAAGGAGGGGATAGTTCCTTACAAGGGAAATACCCTTGCCTTTCGTGGAAATGCCAGAAGTTTAACCTGAACAGACATTGTTTATACTTCCTGTCCTGGAAGTTTCCACTTTTAGTGGTATCCTTTTTGGTCAAAGTGTGAATACCAGGCTGGGAGGTTGTGCTTATGACTCCGCACATGTAGAGTAAAGTGGGGTTGAGAAATTTCTTCACTCGGTCTGTCTGTCTGTCTGACCATCCATGTTTGAGGAATTACCTGATTTCAATTGAATTTACATTTTGAACACTGCAGAACATGAATCGGAACACACAGGTAAACCTGTGCAGTTTACCAGTACGGTACTCTGGCTCTGAATTTGGTAAATTGTATGCAGTCTTGTCCTGATTGCACATGCGCACAGGGTAGTGAGATCATATTTTTACTCTGTCGGCCTGTCTGGCAGTCAAACAAAATTGAAAAAAAATTCCAAACAGGAAACATGATGTTTATAATGACGTCATGGACACAAACGGGCCCAAATAAACTAATGCAATGTGTTAAATAAGGTGGTGTAAAAGCCGCTGCATCAACGGCGGTAAACCTCCGGAATTTTTTTTTTTTTTCTACGACCTTTAAGATCTTTATTTTGTTTCAATTGAATTATTTACTTGAACATTGTAGAACACAAATCGTCTTCTTGGCACTTTTAGCAGTACTTTCGCAAAATATTACAGCGTTTTACGTCATCACAACCAATCCAATTTACCGCTCGTAGATACCACCCATGTCCTTTCTCAAAACAGGGTGGGTAAGGTGTCCTATGATCTTTGTGGTTGCATTCTGTACTTCGGTGATTCTTTAAAATAACATTTTTGAAAGATTTATAGGACTAGTGAGGTACCTGTGCTACGCACGGGTGGGAGCCCAGAAGAAAACAGACAATGCAGAAACGGCGAATGCTAAAGCATGAAACCAATAAATTCCACATTCCTGTAGCATCTTCAGTTGCACGTCAGACATGGACAGCAAGTTCGTGAAGGACTTCCATGAAAAACGTACCCATTCGCAAACAACCAGGTACGTTTGTTCCATTCCCAGTCAATGGCGAATCTGCATGTGGCGATCCACGAATTCACGTTTAGAAAGTAGAAACCATCACGGCATTTCGTCATTCACTTGAACTCGATATCTCTTTTTTTCATTGCAAACAGCATAACTCCAATCACAAATTAAATAACATTAATATAAAAAAATAAACTTTTAACAACATTCGTTACATAAACAAATATTTAAATCCTGATGTGAAGTTCCGTAAGGTTGGGTGAATACAATTACGAATTCAAAATCGTAATTGTACTCACTCAATTCCAATCATCCATTGATACTTCAACAAAACGATTAACACGATTAACGTTTAACGATTTAACATTAGAATGAATGACTGTTGTATTGGGATATTATCAAACCCGCACATTGCCGTCATCTGTCCACTTCCGGATTCGCGGCAGGTTCGTAATTCTCATCAAAATCTAAACGGTATTTGTAGAATTTCAATAAAAGCCACATCACTGTTCATATCGGTAAATATTATTCCATCGTGTTTGGAAAAACTGGAAAATTGGGGAAAAAATTGGAAAAACAATATAGCCTATTTTACTCCAAGGGGTCCCAGGAATACCCACCCAAAATATCGTTGCGATCGGTTTAGCCGTTTTTGCGGTACCTGCGACTGGACAGACAAACAGACGGACGGACATTTGGTGAATTATAGTAAGATAGGTCTTTCCTCAAATGAATTTTGGACTGTTTTGATGCTCGTTAATTCTTTGTTTCAGGAACGAAGCATGGAGGTATAGCGGGGCGTTCGCAAGGCCCCCGACAGTGTTTAACGTGGTCTTCCGTGGATTCGGCTTTGGTTTGGTAGCGTGTGCTGTGGCTGTGGGAGTGGAATACATGCTCTTTCCTCCAAAGAAGAACCACCATTGATCACGTCCTTTTGCCTCTCGGCCTCTTGCACCCCGTGGAAGCAGCCTGGAAAAGTTTGTTTTGTGTTCTTCTTCACCTGCACTTTGAATGTTCCGGTCTGCCCAGCACATTTAGTTGAAAGCAAAAAGTAATGGCTTTGCAGGGATATGGTGATGTCATTTGTCTCTATCCACACTGAGAGTAGGTGAACATGATTTGATGAGTTTGGTTAATGCAGCCTGGTGTATGAATAAATTGAAAAGTGTCAAAATCGTAATATCTCTCCATTTACTTTAATGACTCCTTCCCCTTCCCCTCATCCCACAACCTTACAAATTGCCTGGATTGGGATGATACTGAGAGGCAGCATACTTACCGTTGAGTTAACTTTGATTCCAGATGTATTTGATTCTTACGTCAAAGTAATATATGCTGTATCTTTATCCCCACGTTTAAAAAAAATAGGGGGCGCACGAAATAGGTAACGATTTTATGGACTTGACCCCTGGGTCATGCCCCAGGGAGTGGGGATTTAGGGTCATGGGTCAAAACAATATATATAGTTTTTTTTTTAACTCGAAATTTGATATTGGGTCACTCCTGGTGGAATGTTTTGCCGTTTTTCAACTTTGCTTTAGGTGTGAAAACAAAACACTCACAGCCTGGAGGATGGGGGGAGTGGTTTGGGGGGTTGGCGAAGGATAGTGGTGGAGGTGGAGAAAATATATACCATGGTCAATAATCCTTCAGTCTACAATTGATCAGTGAAGCACACTTGCACTGTGGCATCGTAAGACGTAAATCGTAAGTGTCTCCTTCTCCAAGGGGAGAGAGAAGGGGTGAGGGGGTTGTGTTATTCATCCTTGGTTATCGGGCTCTATGTGCCACCCACCAAGAGTCGTTATAGGTTTACATGATTTTACTATTGTCCTCGTCCTGGATAAGCTCTCCCATGAGCTTTGGAATTCGAAAGGAAGCTCATTCCATGTGCATTTTGCCTATTACAAATTTATTGATTTGAGATGTTTACCGAGTTCTGCCCATCTGACAAATGCGGCCACAAAGAGATCGAGGACGGATTGTTTTGCAAAAACATTTCAACCAGCTCATCGCCAAAACGTTACAAACTCACGGACGTCGAGGGAAAAAGCCCTGAATCGTTACAAGGGTCATTCATAAAGTTCTAGGAACATGGTATTTTATTTTAATGCATCTCATAAACTCAGACGTGTGCTTGTTATGCCATTCATTCTAGATTCTAGAAGATGGTGCAATGAGACGTTTTCACAATGAGACGCACTTGAGACGTTTCATCTGGGCCCGATTACTGACCTGACGATAAACTTCACAGGTGGACAGGGTGTTGTATTACAGTGTGCCCTTCCTTGGACGTAAAATGGGATGTATGTGAGCATTGTTTGCTGATGAAGAGTCGGTGAGTTATTGCCAGATTCCTACCTTAACCTACAGACTGCACTGTCAGTGGGTATACCTGCTTTCCCAGCAATTATGCAAAAGCAAAATGGAGTGGTGAGGTCAACCTTATGGTTCTTCCAGTGAATGTAGCAAGTTGATTATTTGTGGCAAAGTCTTGAGGGAGGTGAAGGTGTTGGCAGGGAACAACCTCACCCAGCCTGTAGTCCCAAGCAGCAGTTATTCACTCCGAGCCTCAGGTGGTCCAACTGACGCCCCCTTATCCCCCTATATACCTTGGCCAGAGGCCCCTGTACTGAAGCTCAAGTGTTTGTGTATCCACCTCAGCATCTCACTGTTAGGTTTATTTTATTTTAATAGCAAAACAACTGCCTCCAAATAACCACTTTTAGTGCTAGCTAGTCCAAAGGCATAACTTGGCCACATGGGAACGGGTCTTTGCTCACTCAGTCTTCCACCATTCTATCCCCATTGGAATGTCGAGGGTGGGCAGTCTCACCAATGCATCTGCTGTCCAAGCTCTATAGGTGTTTCTATTAAAGCGATGGCAATATGGAAGCAGTCATATTGCCTTCTCTATATATATATCAAACAACTTGGGTCACCCAATCAATATTGGGTTATTTAAACTTGACTAAGCAATAAAGAAGATTGATGTTTAAAGCTGCAGCAAAAATTAATTAACTTGGGAGTGCACCACGGCAATGTTGGTCCAAATGGCCTAATTTCCTTGTTTTAGGTCGGTTTGTCCTCGATATTATGTTGTCGAACAGTCTGTTGTCTGTCTTTATTCCAATGGTATCTCTTTGCACGTTTCTCCCCAGTCTCATTTGCGGCATAGAAATAGTAGTTGCCTGCAAACTAGGCCATGCCAATTTTCAGGATTGGACCTTGGGAATCCCAGAATCCCACAATCCCAGAACTTGTCAGCATAACTTTCCCAGCTGATGACGAACGAACGACAGCACGCTGCTCTTTATTGGTGCAAGTCAAAAGTGGTGCGGCCTTGATTACAACTGAACAACTGAGTGTCAAGGTATCAACACCATGAAGCAGCAATTTGTACACCCAGTGATCGCCAACGGTCAGCAGTGTATACAATTCTGACAAATTGCGTATACTTTTTAACTTACCCTCGTATATGAACTTCTTAAAGGATTTCTTTAAAAAACCACAGACCACCCCATGTAGATTACGTAGTTGCCACCTGTTTTGTATGAAAGTTTGATCATGGGCCCCATTGGAATCCGCACAGCCAAGAAGAGCTTTTATTAAAGTACTAGCAGAAGTACCCGGCATTGCCGGGTGGGGAAGGGGAGGGGGAAGAGGAGGGGAGGGGAACGGGGGGAGGGGAGGAGAGGGGGGGGAAGTACCCGGCATTCCGTGTATAAACGTGAGGGAGAAGAGGGGGGAGGGGAGGAGAGGGGGGGAGGGATGGGAGAGGAGGGAAGGGGAGGGCCAGTCAACAATGACGTTGCAGTTCTCATGGTCGGAGAGCAGCACAACAATCGTGACATCGTCCTGCAGCTTCGCAACAGCACGAAGCGGATTTTGGAGACTCACCGATCCTGTGACGCCCTCCAGTACCGGCGTTGCCGGGCGGGGGAAGGGAGATCTGTACATTCCCAACCCGTACATTCGCCCTCTCGACTCGAGCTCACTCGGACAAAAGCCTCGCACAAATTACACCGTGAAGGCCCAATGGCCATGTCTATGCCACAAATCAAGTACGTGAGCGAGTCGGGCGCACTGAATTGAAAATATATAGAACGCTCATACTCCGTGAAAAGTGAAGCCAACTGGCGGCAGGGATAGAACATCACGTGATCGCTCTGAGCGAATCAGCGCGCTGCTCTGCCACCGGTCAGAATCCGTGTATAATATTCCTCGCTGAAAAAAAATCTATGTGAAACATGCTACTATCTATGCTAAATCATGCTAAATGCTAATCATGCTAAAATCTATGCTACTTGCTGTGAGTTTATGGCGGCAAGGAACATCACGTGATCGCGTCACGAACATCATTCGTGATCACGTCATCACGTGATCGTGATCGTCATCAATGAGCGCGAATGAGCGAATCAGCGCGCTGCTCTGCCACTGGTTCAGATTCCGTGTATAATATTCCTCGCTGAAAAAAAATCTATGTGAAACATGCTACTATCTATGCTAAATCATGCTCACCTTCACTCTTTCATTCCTCTTTTCTCCCGCCTCTGGAACAAACTCCCTCACTCCCTTCAATCCCACTCCTCCCTCCAGGTCTTTAAAACAGCTGTTCACCACCATCTCTTATCTTCCCCCATCCAAAACCTTGATCTTTTCTACCCCCGCTAATTCACCCCAGATCCACCTTGTTTGAAATTCCAACTTCTTTCCTGGAAGTCCTGGCAGTGTCCATATGTTTTATACCTCTCCCACCGCCCCCTTCCCATGCCCCCCCCCCCCCAAAGCCCTCGCCCTCTCTCAGATCTCTCGATGTCTCCATGTCTCTCGGTCCCTGCTCTCAAATGTTGTGTTTGTGTCCTTCCCCCTCTCTCCCTATCTTGTCTACCGCTCCCGATGTTATATGTTTTATGTGTCGGTTTGTCTTTCTGTGTGATTAATGTTCGCTCTTTCACGAGCCTCGATCTTGTATACAAAAAAAAAAAAAAAAAAAAAAAAAAAAAAATGCTAATCATGCTAAAATCTATGCTACTTGCTGTGAGTTTATGGCGGCAAGGAACATCACGTGATCGCTCTGAGCGAATCAGCACGCTGCTCTGCCACCTATTCAGATTCCGTGTATAATATTCCTCGCTGAAAAAAAATATGGATCTAAAGATGAAAGAAAGAAAAAAACCTATGTGGTGTGAATGGCAATGTTCCTCGCTGAAATGTGAAAAAACGCAATCGCTTTTCGCTCAGAATTACGTGCGAACGCGTAACTGTGAGTTTATGGCGGCAAGGAACATCACGTGATCGCTCTGAGCGAATCAGCGCGCTGCTCTGCCACCGGTCAGATTCCGTGTATAATATTCCTCGCTGAAATGCGCTGAGGTAAAAATATGGTAAAAAAATATTATGAAATAATTTTTTTTAGGTCGGCCATGTTCTTCCCAGGCTCAATGGCCGTGTCTATGCCAAATATCAAGCACGTGAGCCTCTCTGTTTAGGAGTCTATCGGTAACATTACACACACACAAACTGTGTTTTATATACAGACTTGGCATTTAATATGGAATATTTTTTTTTTCTTGACTTGGGTTTACTTTCTTAACTCAGTATATCAATCTAGTGAGTTTCTTTTACACTTTGGTGATTTATTTGTTAAAAGAACCATGTCACTGATTGTCTGTCGCAGCAAGAAGTCAACAACAGGATTATATCACAGGTGGCGTGGCAAAATGTACGGACAGGTGCATTTGATGATTGGCTTCACAGTCGGGTATACAAGGGTTGTTGCGTTCTGTATTAGTTGCATTTGATGATTGGCTTCACAGTCGGGTATACAAGGGTTGATGCGTTCTGTATTAGTGGAAAACAACTGCTGCACGTCTCCAAAAGTTATTTCCGCTTCCTCTGGAGATGGTCCGTCAGCTCGACAATGCTGTTTGTCATGGAGTGGTGGCTTTACGAAATTATGGCATGAAACAGCGTGCTATTGCTCGGCAGTATGGCATCACTCAAGGTCAGGTGTCAAAGATCCTGAAACGAAATGCTCAGAGGGGTGTCCCTACTCCAATACCGAGGCCAGGACGTCCCCGCAGAAGCACAAGGAGGGATGATCGCCAGCTGCACCGGTTAGTCCGCAATGGCCATACCAAGTCAGCTAATCAGCTTAGGGCTGAGTGGCAGCAACTGACAAATGTGCCTGTATCCAGAAGGCTAGTCACCCAACGACTGGTTCAAGCAGGCTATCGTGCCAGGCGTCCCCTGAGAAAGCCACGCCTGACCAGACAACACCACCAGCGCCGATTGCAGTGGGCCAGAGAGCACCGTCAATGGCAGCCAGGACACTGGAATCACGTGATCTTCAGTGATGAGTCTAGATTTCTGGTCTATCATCAAGATGGCCGCGTCCGAGTGCGCAGACAAGTGCATGAAGCCTACAACAAAGATTCTATAGTGCCAAGAGTCCAAGCTGGAGGTGGTGGGGTGACCGTTTGGGCTGCTTTTCATGCAGGGGGCAAAACTGACCTGGTTGTTCTGAATGGAAACCTGAACCAGTTCAAGTACAGGGCCATTCTGGAAGAAACATTGCTTCCATTTGCTCGTGCAGCCTTTCGAGGAAACTTTGTCTTCCAAGATGACAATGCACGGCCTCTTCGTGCTCGCATGATCCAACACTTTCTTACTGACCGTGGTGTAGAGCATATGGAGTGGCCTGCCATGTCCCCGGATATGAATCCGATAGAGAACTTGTGGGCAGAATTAACGCATCAAATCGACCCCTTGGACCAGCAGCCGACCTCTGTGCGTGAATTGCAGCAGGCTATTGTCACTGCATGGCAAGCGATTCCTGTCCAAACCTTGGCAAATCTCGTGAACAGCATGCCTCAACGTGTACGTGCTCTCCTGAATGCTCGTGGGGGTTACACGAAGTACTGAACTGTAATTTTACTGTCCGTAATCCCAGTCGTAATTTAACTTTTGTTTTTGTTAAAAAAAAAATTTGGCTGATGTGCAAAATAAAGAGATACTTCTGGAAAACGTACAGAAGTTTAACACAGTACTGTCCATGAATTGAGTTCGATATCAGTTTACATCACTTTCAAGGATCAATTTATTTGTTTCGAAATGTCAAATGTGGTTTTTGTTTCTTTTAAAGGTCACATTAACAAAATCTAGAATAATTTCAACATAATTCCAATGAACTTTTGGTTCTAAGACATCTTGAAAAGTAAGTTCACCCCCACAAAAAAAATATTCCATATTAAATGCCAAGTCTGTATATAGATGGTCTGGCGGCGGGAATGGAACATCACGTGATCGCTCTGAGCGAATCAGCGCGTTGCTCTGCCACCGCTCAGATTCCGTGTATAATATTCCTCGCTGAAATGCGCTGAGGTAAATATGAATAAAAAATATGGATCTCGTCATATATTTTTAGGTCGGCCATGTCCTTCCCAGGCTCAATAGCATGTCTGTGCCAAATATCAAGTACGTGAGCCTCTCCGTTTAGGAGTCTATCGGTAACATTACACACACACAAATTGAGTTTTATATACATATAGATATACTGGTGGTTTTAACTCTGTAAAATCACACAAAAACATTTAGCTTAAATTTGTCTTGGTCCAGTTGATATACAACCCAACTACACTCCCACCTCCCTCCCCACAAAAAGAAGAACTGATAATGTAATTCATTCCAAATAGCTTTTTGGCACAAGGGATGTTCAGAACACTTGATTGCAAGTTTCATGTACGGTAACGGAATTACCCGGCGCGAAGCGAAAAGCGGGGTTAAGTGATCGGCGCGTACGTACGTGGTTGCATTTTAAAAAGTCATTTTCTCGCCACCAGTTTTTTTTTTTTTTTTTTTTTTTTGGTATACAAGATCGAGGCTCGTGAAAGAGCGAACATTAATCACACAGAAAGACAAACAGACACATAAAACAAATAACATCGGGAGTGGTAGACAAGATGGGGAGAGAGGGGGAAGGACACAAACACAACATTTGAGAGCAGGGACCGAGAGACATGGAGACATCGAGAGAACTGTGGGAGGGAGAGGGCTTTGGGGAGGAGGCATGGGAAGGGGGGGGGGGGGTGGGAGAGGTATAAAACATATGGACACTGCCAGGACTTCCAGGAAAGAAGTTGGAATTTCAAACAAGGTGGATCTGGGGTGAATTAGTGGGGGTAGAAAAGATCAAGGTTTTGGATGGGGGAAGATAAGAGATGGTGGTGAACAGCTGTTTTAAAGACCTGGAGGGAGGAGTGTGATTGAAGTGAGTGTGGGAGTTTGTTCCAGAGGCGGGAGAAAAGAGGAATGAAAGAGTGAAGGTGAGCAGAGAGCCGAGATTTCGGCAGTTTAACCATCAGAGGGTGGCTGGCAGATCTTGTGCGACCTGTAGGAATATTTGGGGGACAGAGCACAGAGAGAGCTGGGGGAGCAAGGCCGGAGAGGAGTCGGTAGAAGACAGAAAGACCACCTACCTGCCTGCGGTGAGTGAGTGAAAGGCCCTCAGAGATAGCTTCATCGCGGGAGATTCCAATGATTCTGAAAGCTTTGGATTCAACAGCGTGAAGCCGAGCCAGGTGTGAGGCAGGAGCACCAGCCCATAGGGGAGAACAGTATTCCAATGAGCTGTGGATGAAAGCCTTGTATGTGGTGAGGATCTCGGGTGTGCCTCGGAAGGACTTCGCACGACGGAGGATGCCCAGTCGGCGACTGGCTTTGGAGGCTAGCTTGGAAATGTGGTTTTCCCAAGAAAGATCATGGCAGATAGTGAGACCCAAAAGATTGAGCGACAGAACTTCTTGGAGAGGATTGTTGAGAAAGTAGATGGGAGGGTTGTCCAGTCGATCTTTTCGGAGAGACATAGTAAGAGTGTGAGATTTGTCAGGATTGAAAGACATGTTCCACTTGTTTGACCAGTCTGTGATTTTGTCCAGGTCTTCAGAGAGTGAGGAGGCTGCAGACTGCCGATCTGAGGGAAGAGGAATGGAGTGGCAGAGAGTGGAGTCATCAGCAAAGAGATACAGAGGATTTTCCAGAGAGTCGGAGAGATCATTGATAAAGACCAGAAAAAGCACAGGGCACAGCACACTGCCTGGGTCCGATTGACACTCAGTTGGTCCGATTGACAGAAAAGTTTCATGATAGTATGCGTCTTCTAATGTAGAATTTGTAGTGAAATTATGACGTCATAGGTCACGAGGTACGGGCACCATCTTGGAAAACCAAATAAATTTTGGACCTCAATATCGCCGAAACCCCTCCATAGAAAAAAAATAATTAAACTTGGCTCTTAAAGAACTCCGCATTGGGAATGTTGTTGACTATGACATAATTGGTGCCTTAATTATGACGTCATATTTAGACATGTACAACGCTTAGTCCAATCAGTTTGAAATTTATTGAGCGTGATCTACATAACAATTATGTTGGAGAATGTAAATATATGACGTCATCGATCACGTGGCCTGGCAGCTATATTGGATCAAAGACAAAAAAAAAACTTAAAAAAAAACAGAAGAGTTGGCTCGCAACAAGGTGAGTGCGCAGGGTAAGTATTCCATGAATACCATCCAGTTGCCTCATGCAATAATCGTTCAGCACGTGCGACTAACTCATGCACAATTAGGTTTTTGGAGGTGACATGAGGCATTCGTTGAAACAGTATTTCTGAAACACCAGCGGGTGGATCATTTAAAAAATACACCGATTACATTACTTAACAATCCATTACAATGACACATCTGTCAGAAAAACCCAGGCTCACTCTGGTACCCATCCTTCCCTGTCGTACCCAACTGCTCCTCAACTCTGTATTGGAGTTCCACAAGGCAGTGTTCCAGTCCTATCCCTGATCTTCATCAATGATCTCTCTGCCTCTCTAGAAAATCATCTTTATCTATTTGATGATGACTCCATCTTCCGCCGTGACCTCCCTCATCCTTAACACAGGCAGCCGGCAGCCTCTTTCCTCTCTTCAAATGTTGGCAAAATTCGAAGTTCAACAAACACTTGGAACATGTCTTTCAATCCTGACAAATCTCACACTCACTATATCTTTTCGAAAGGACCATCTGGTAAATCCCCCTATCTACTTTCTTTACAATTCTCTTGAAAAGTTCAGTCATTCACACTCCTGTGTCTCACTATCAGCCATGATCCTCCTTGGGCAAACCACATTTCAAACTTGGCCTCCAAAGCCAGCTGCTGATTGTGCATCCTCTGCCATACGAAGTCCTTCCTTGGCACACCTGAACTCCTATCCACCTACAAGGCCTTCATCCACCCCAGGTTTTCTTCAGGTCACACATAATCCACCATCAACCCCCTTCTTGCGAAACCATCTAAATCCAGGATCACTGATCACTTCCTCTCATTCCTTCCTCTTTTTTTTCCTGCCTGTCGAACCAACTTCCACATCCTCTCCAATCTCATTTTACCCTCCAGGTCTTCAAGACAGCTGTTCGCCACCATCTCAGATCGTCTCCAATCCAAAACCATTGTCTTTTCAACCCTCGTTAACTCCATCCCATCCCTCCTTCCAAATTTCCAGTTTTCCCTCCTGAGAGTTTCCTTCTGTATTCATCTTTTCCACCCCATGCATTCTCTCCTTCCGCCCCATTCCTCCCCCACCCATTGTTTGTCCAAGTCTGTCTCTGTCTTTTCCTTCAACTGTTGGTGTCCCTCTTCTCTGCTGTTCCTTTTGTCCTGATTCGTTCAGTGTACTAGTTAGTGCAAGCTATTCCACGAGCCTCGACTATGTACACAAACAAAAACTGTCCAAGTTTCGTCCAAATCCGTCCATAACTTTTTGAGATATCCTGTTCATAGACAGATACATAGACAAACAGGGGTGAAAAGATAATACCCGTCCATCGTCGACTTTCAGTAGTGGAGGTAACTGATTTGCCTGGCACAGGTATGCGCTCCACCAAGTGCTGTTCTAGTTTCTCATTTATTTATCTGATTAATAGCATTTTCCCTTTTCTCCTCACTGGGCCTCATGGCCCTTGAGCTGAAGGGAACACATCTTCTTTCAAACCAGACCAATCAACCATGTGCTCGTCAAGAGATGGGCCAATCAATGGTGGGCAACGATTGATCTGCCTGATGATGCTATGCAGGGACAGTCAGTTTCAAACCGGGTTTTGGGGGAGATTTGGTTTGTGTGCATTTTCTCCCAGCTTCTCCACAGACATCTTTACCAGAGGACTCCCTACGAGAGCATCACCATGGATTATTTTGGACATCCCAGTAGAAGGAGAAACCTAGCTCGTCTTCACGCTGTTGAAACCAAAGCATTCAGAATCATTGGAATCTCCCGTGATGAAGCTAACTCCAAGGGCCTCTCACTCACTCACCGCAGGCAGGTTGGTGGTCTTTCTGTCTTCTACCGACTCCTCTCCGGCCTTGCTCCCCCAGCTCTCTCTGTGCTCTGTGCCCCAAATATTCCGACAGGTCACACAAGATCTGCCTGCAACCCTCTTATGGTCAAACTGCCAAAATCAAGACTCTCTGCTCACCTTCACTCCTTCATTCCTCTTTTCTCCCGCCTCTGGAACAAACTCCTTCACTCTCTTCAATCCCACTCCTCCCTCCAGGTCTTTAAACCCCATCCCCCCATCCAAAACCTTGATCTTTTCTGCCCCCGTTAATTCACCCTAGATCCACTTTTTTGAAATACTGACTTCTTTCCTGGAAGTCCTAGCAGTGTCCATGTGTTGTTTTTTTTTTACCTCTTCCACCCCCCCCCCCCCTTCCCATGCCTCCTCTTCCCGAGGCCTCTCCCTCCCACAGATCTCCTGATGTCCCTGCTCTCCATCTTGTTCTCCCACTCCCTTTATCATATGTTTTATGTTTTCATATGTTTTGTGTTTTATGTGTCAGTTTATCTTTTTGTGATCAATGTTAGCTCTTACACGAGCCTCGATCTTGTATACAAAAAAAATAACATAATAACGGTCATGTGATGGATTGACCGGAGACCGTCGAGTTCGCTGTGTGCCTTAAACTGGTGTCCTGTCTACCAGCTTTAGTTGGTGGACGTTAAAGATTCCAGTGCCCTTCGTGAAAAGTAGGCGAGCTATTGCAGGCGCCATGAACCAGTTCCTGCCCTAACCACTTCGTCGAGCAATAGGCCTGGCCAGCCGCTTCGTGAAAGACTTGGCCAAATAATTGACAAGATACCATGATTGAAGAAAACGCATTTTTTTATTAACAAGATTTTTCTAACTCTTTCTAACATCTGCTGTGACAGTCTGGGAGGTTGGCGGTTCGATTCTGACCCGGGTTGAGTTATATCAAAGACTTTCATAAAATTGTAATTGTTGCTTCTTCACTTGTTTCTCTGCATTTTTAGAGAGTTGAGTAGTGACAAAGCCTTTGGTTGGTACACACCTTGGGGAGAGAGTTGTTTTTACCCATAAATTGTGGAGGGGAGAGCGCTGCCAGCAGGTGGTGCTACCAGTATCCAGTGTGTTCTCGGAAGTTACTTCCATCAAGGTCGGTGGTGGTTTTTGAATTTTGAAGTCAAATCCTGTGTTGTCTGCTGTATCTGCATGTGAGAGCCTGGTTTCTGTGTGTAACAGCTCTTCCATGAGTCTTAGAAACTGCAGCTAAAAATATTTGGAAGGCTGAACTCTTCTTTTTTTTTTTTTCCTATGAATGCCAATAACTCGACTGTTTTCTCATGTTAACGCTTAAATATCTACCATATAAAGTCAGTTTTTTTTTTTTTTTTTTTTTTTTTTTTTTTTTTAAATACAAGATCGAGGCTCGTGAAAGAGCTAACAATCTCCAAAAAAAAATAACGGACACATAAAACATATTGTTTTGCCGGTGGGGGTAGTGACATAGATTCAGGTAGATCTGCATAGGTAGGTGCTCCGGCTGTCGTGATAGGGAACCCCACATGTAATTTCTGTCTAGGCAGTTTGTCTGTGTAAGTGTATCTTTGTGATCATACAAGGATGATCGTTGTGTTCGACAAAATAGGGATTATGCTAATTCCCCTGTGTGTCAGACCTGGTGATCATTCCTTTGTCTCGCATGGCAACGCACCATAGACATTAGTTAGGCCCATTTGTTACACCACACACACCACTTAAATTCCCCTCCGCCACAATGACAATAAAACTCACCGGAAGCCAGTTCGGGACACTGCCAATGGAGCCACAGCCAGCCACATCACCAGCTGGCCTAGCAACACACATCGAGCAAGCCAGGCAATAGACGCCCAGAAGGACTCGTGATTGGTCCAGGGAGGGGCAAGAAGTAGGCCGCCGATTGGCAGCATAAGGAAGGACTTGTGATTGGCCAGGGGAGGAGCAAGAAGCTTCCCTCGGATTGGTGGAAGGAAGGGAGCAAGAAGCGACGAACTGTTGGCCACCGACCGATGGCATGAGGGAAGGAGCACGAAGTGCTTGGCCAATGGGAAGGGACGGACATGATAAGAACATTCGAGAGGTCGAGAAGCGAGGCAGGGATTGGAGAGAAAGAGGGCTGACGTCACGAGACGGCCGGTAAAACGACTCGCTCGCCGGCATTTTGCTCTCTCTCTTTGCCTTCTCGTTTTGGACTCTCTTGCGCTTGGATCTTCTGCTTGCCCTGGATGCTCTCTTCCTCTTCTCTTCCTTTCTTGCATTGGACCGCTTCCCGTTTGGACCCTTGCTTGTTGGGCGACGACGGACGTTGGAGAGACATTGGAGCGCTGACGATCCTCCTTGCCTGCGTTCACGCACGGGACCTCACGAGCGATCGCGCGGGAACGCGAGGCCTGCCGCAGCGGCGTACGTTGGCCTAGCAGCGCGCGAAGAAGGGCGAGTCGGGGCTTACTACCTGCCAACACCAGAGCCGCGTTGGATGACTGCGCTTGGAGCCGGAGGATCCCTGACGATTCCTGACACACTACAGACAGAGCTAAGCCCAGCACAGACGCAAACACAACGGTTATTTTCATTTATATCTTCCTTTGTCTGTTGTTGAAATCTGGTGTAGGAGCGCTCATTAGGGGGTTTTAGTATTTATGGTCACGTTCTTTGTTATCGGGTTCCGTTGAATAAATTTGAGATTTTTTTCCGCAAGATTGAAGACCGTTTGGATCACGTCAGGTAAAGCTGCCGCTTCTTCTTCTTCCTTCCTCTTCCCACGCATATCTAGTGAAGTCCGTATTCGATAACGCCTCAAAGTAAGCTCAATTGGTCATCCGTGGGTGCTCCGTCTTAATAGAGCCATCCACAGGACAATATAATAAGGGGAGCGGTAGACAAGATGGGGAGAGTGGGGGAAGCACACAAGCACACCATTTGAGAGCAGGGGCATTGGGAAATCTGTGGGAGGGAGAGGGCTTGGGGGGAGGAGGCACGGGAAGGGGGAGGAGGGTTGGAGAAGTATAAAACACATGGACACTGCAAGGACTTCCAGTAAAGAAGTTGGTATTTCAAAAAAGTGGATCTGGGGTGAATTCACGGGGGTAGAAAAGATCAAGATTTTGGATGGGGGAAGATAAGAGATGGTGGTGAATAGCTGTTTTGAAGACTTGGAGGGAGGAGTGGGATTGAAGAGAGTGAGGGAGTTTGTTCCAGAGGCGGGAGAAAAGAGGAATGAAGGAGTGGAGGTGAGCAGAGAGCCTTGATTTTGGCAATTTCACCAGAAAAGGATTGCTGGCAGATCTTGTGCGACCTGTAGGAATATTTGGAGGACAGAGCACAGATAGCTGGGGGAGCTAGGCCGGAGAGGAGTCGATAGAAGACAGACAGATTTGTTTGTACAGATGTCTGTCCCCCTTCATAAGGGTGGGTTTTAAAGGTCAATCTTTTAGCAAGAATGTGTGCCCACTATGGTCTATTTTTGAGGCTAAAACAAACTCGAAAAACATTTTCCATAAAAGAGTAATTATGTCTCTTACTTTGGTATTGTATACGGTGGCTTGCAAACAGGGCCTCAAGGGCTGTATACAGAAGGTTTTTTTTAAAATAACAATAAATACAAGGCACAGGAAACAAGAAATTCGCTGCAGGTGATGTGGAACATGCACAGAGTAAAACGAGTGTTCATTTACGTCTGTAGGATGTCTACAATAAATAAGAAAGATATAAGCACGCCTGACACTAGGCCGAGGCTTCAGACTTTGGCGCGCTCATGAGGCTACACCATCAAATAAACTGTTCCAACCTGTCATTTTTGATGGGCTTTTACTAGTTACTAGCCGAAACCCGTGGAACATCCACAGAAGGGAGGATGTGGTGTATGGATAGAGTGTACCATTATGGATGGCATAGGGGATTTCCTTGTCCGAGTAAGAGTTAGGAAGAAAGATGAGAATGAAGAGTGCGTATATGAACAACGTATTTATTGCAATCGACTTAAATGACAACGCTACGATATACTTTTGAAAATATCACGTACCGTCTCGAAGTCAATGCCATCCTTTTATCTCTTCGTATACAACTCACTGATTTCTACCTTATCGTGAACAGGGTAAAGCCTACTTTGATAATCATGAACGGTGGCAGATGCAGGAGTTGGTGAAACGAAGGGGGGGGGGGGGGGCTGATCATGACCTACCTGACGCCACATGGCCTACGCCATTTGTTGAGATCATGGCCACAACGGAAACACAACAACTGGATAGGTAGGGCCTGGGCCTACGCCTACTTTTCGTCACTCGGTGAAGTACACTTTGTTTTAAGCTTTCAGAAGCTGAAGCCTTTGTATTTATTGCTTTATATGATACTGATGGGCTGCTGATCGGTTTCAGCACGTTGTAATCACAGTATATGGAAGATATGGTAAACCCACCTGATGAGGTCAGCGTACACCGCGATCGACACCGGCACAAATGCATGCTCTGGATTGACCACTCAGTGGATGGCTTGCTGTCGCCTTCGACTGTCCAATCAGCGGACGGCTTGCTGTCGCCTTCGATTGTCCAATCAGCGGACGGCTTGCTTCGCCTTCACCCAGCAGACGTCAATACGATGGCGTCATAAGATGGCGTCGTATCGGCTGTTAATCGGATGCTTTTTGGCCCCAACGTCGGCTAATTCAGATTTTTCGAGTATGGCTGTACGTGATAAACAAAGAGCGCGGTTCGTAGATCGTAAATCCATTAGTGCCGTGGGCATCGGGTCACTGGGTGCGGCGTAAAAGGGATAACAAAGTCGAGTCCTTACGGTATTATTATATAGACTAGCCGAAACCCGTGGAACATCCACGGAAGGGAGAATGTGGTGTATGGATAGAGTGTACCATTATGGATGGCATAGGGGATTTGCTTGTCCGAGTAAGAGTTAGGAAGAAAGATGAGAATGAAGAGTGCGTATATGAACAACGTATTTATTGCAATCTACTTAAATGGCAACGCTACGATATACTTTTGAAAAATGAATGGATTCATAATAGTGTTACATATTTATGTGAATGTATGTGGATTACCATTCAGGTCTTTGCTTATCCGTGTGTAGTATATTAAGGGTTGTTGTGATTGGAGGGTCAGGAGCCCTTCTGAACAAGTGGCCGGAAACGGAAGTGACCGGAAACGGAAGAGGAAAAGACACGAGGAAAAGGGACGAGTATTCTTCTTCCTCGCCCCGCTCCGACAAAAGGTGGGATCGACCTTGCGCTGCGTGGAAAAGCGGCGTTCCGAAGCCTGTCTGGCGAGAGGAATTACCGGGACGTGTACCTGCCCGGTGGAGACGTCAAGTTGACGTGGGGCCGTGCATCGACCCCGCGTCTGGCATCGTTCGCGGCACCGTCCAAACAGACGCGTGCGGGTCGCACGTTGGGGCCTAACGCGCCTTGCAAGCGGCGTGGGGTTTGGCTTGCTCTACCGTATCCGCTTCGCGTGGCCACGAGGGGCTGCAGCCACGGTGCCTGGTACGATACCTGCCCGGTGGAAACACGTCCACCCGGGGTTCGTTCAACCGCCCGAGTGCGGCGACGGCGACCATCATCTTGGTCAGGAGGGGCCCAGAGACATTGTGCGGGACCGAGACCAAAAGGGTGTCGTGAGTACTCACCGGGACACACATGTATAAGATGGCCATCTTAATCATAGGGAATTGATTGTGAATTGGGAATTGGTGATGGTTGTGTATTGTTGATTGCTCGGGGAAAATCTCCGTGGTTGTGTCATTGAAATTGTATGGTATCATTACCATTG